>NC_088862.1:19810968-20410968 GCF_963853765.1 Magallana gigas
CTCAGTGAGCTAAAAAGATGCTATATGCACATTCCTCTTGAGTATTTTTATTCATATTGGAGAAGATGGCCTATTTTATATGTACAACAACTCCAATCTTGGAATTCTTTGTAATGTTGAATTTGGGATTCATATACAGTACATGCAAGAGACAAACAGAAAGTTTATAAACTGGAATTTTTTTTTATTGTAGATTTCTTTATATACATGTATTGATTGTAATTGTAGCTGGAGTATAGTGAAATAATTATAGCTACAGACAAATGTGATCCAGTGTGATCATGTGATGACTTTTTGCTGGAGTTATCCAATCAGAACAGAAGGCCACAGTCAAGATCTGTTACACATTGCAAGCACAAGAACCATAAACGGCCATTTTCATGGCCACAAAAATATTTCGAAAAGCTGCTTCTATTGCACAAGATTTGAAACAATGTATTAATTAAAATGAGAGTATATTTAAGTATTAAATCATTATTCTTTGAAATAGTCTCATAACTGCAATGGTTTGTGCATACAAATTGAGTAATGCAAGTAATGAAAATTTGTTTGCACAAATCGTTACAGTTATATTACTGTTATCTTTCAAAAATGTTTTAACTGCTTTTTATCTACATATTTTTACATTTCTGCCTTCTCTGCAATTGTTATTGATACCTCAAAATTCCTGTTATAAGCTCAAATGAATGGAATAGTCATTCTAATAGATATGAACATTACCGGTAATTTGATTTTCACGTTATGTTGTACTACTTTAACAACTCATAATTTAACCTTTGAGCACTCTGTGTTATTGCAGATTTTGACAGTTAACATACAAAGATATATATATAATTTAATTCAGATTGTAACACTCTTTCTGATTGGCTTAAAGAACAAGATAGTTTGAAACGATATAAAATGGTTAGGCACAGTTTTAAGAGGCGTCAATTGTGCCAAACCATTTTATATCAAATAAAATTAATATTGAATTCATTCCTTAACTGAAATGCTAATATTTTGGATTTTTATTATAAAGTTAAATGTGTTAAAAGTTAACGATGGCCACTCAGGTGAACTCAAAATTAATAAAACTTAATTAATGAAAAATCGAAAAGCAACCTAGAGATTTTTTGAAAATTACAAAAAAGCACTGCAATATTAAACAAAGAAATAAATTACTGTGGCCTAATGCTACCCCATGATAAGATTAAAAACACTTGCTTCATCTAGTGACAGATTTATTCAAGCAAAAGTATATATATACAGTTTAACATGAAAATAAAAAACAGCTAGAGTACTGCTAAGTGGAGCATCCTAGCAACATGAAATAGTATTTTTAAAAAATGCATTATTTCATAAGCATATGAGGAGATCAATTGGATTTTTTTTTTTTTTAGAGAATCAGAGTATTTTATACATGTGCACGATGAACACACCTGACACATTTAACCCTCTTGTACTCATTTTGATCTTACATGCAAAACATTGATGATAAAATGATATGAAGTTTTAAATTAAAAAAAAAAATTATAAATAAATAATCATCTCTATGAGGAAAAAATAGATTCTCTAAAAATCTCTCAACCAAAATGTACCTACATTCAAAACATGCAGCATAATGTATGATGGAAGATTATTACAGAAGTTAGATTAATTAGAGACCAATATTTTATGCTTTTACCATGTGGTGCTGCTCCTAATAAATAGCCCCCCCCCCCCCTTTGCAAAAAAGAAAAAGAAAAAAAAAGAGGAGCCTACAAGCCAAGCCAATTCTTTATAAATACAATCCCTCCTGACTAACTGAAAACTAAATATACTAATGATATGACCCAAAGCAAGAGTAACATACCAATTTTCTTTTATATGTGCTAAGTTTTAAATCTACACTCGTACTGTAAAGGCATCTAAACACATACCGGTATATTATTTCGTATATGATATACCGTAATTGAATTTACATAACTACAGGTTTAGTTAACTTAGCCCAATGGTTCTGGGAAAAAAGATCAAAAATATAAATACTCTATAGTTTACTGCCAACATATGAATAAAAAGGTCACAAGCTCTAAGCTCAAGTGAACCAAAAGACTAAAGACACATTGCAAAAACAAAGCTAAAAATACAAATATAAATGCAAATAAATTAAAGTGTAATAAGGTGTATTGTACATTGTAACAGTTGCTAAAACCTGATGAAAGTTCGTTATTGACAAAAATAAAGTAATTTAACAGGAAGCTGATATAACTTTCACAATATGGCATGCCTTAACAAAGAGTTGATTACAAACCATTTTTTATGAACCTGTTCATGAATATGTATCAAAAGCTTAGGATGACTTCAAAAGTTCCAAGTAAAATTGATACAGGAGGCAGTTATTTTGTAGTAATGGTTTTTTTGTTCCATGTAAGTTGATCACAGAAATGTTTTCAAATGCACACTTGGTCAATGTAAAGGACTCTTTATTCTGACTTGCAACAATAACAACAGCATGAACTACAACATTTTCGTTTGCAAAAATTTGTTTCACTACATTCAAAGCTTGACCAATAGTATCACCTCGATGCATAGCACCTGTTGCCACTTGAACAAGGTACAATGTTTTTTCCTGAACTTTGATCCTTTTAGATGATGTACAACCTTCACAACGATCAACAGAGACATTGTAAAAAACAAAGTAGTCTACTCCCATGAAATTTGGTATCAGTGGATACACCAAAAACTTATCAAAGTTATTTGAAAGTTGTTTTATAAACAGGGAAAATAAAGCTACATTTCGTTCATGACCTTTGAAATTTTCTGGTATATCTTGATAATACGAAGATAACTCTTTCGCATTTCGTTCAAAGAAATTTTCAACAGATGGCACTACAGTACATGGTGTTTGTAACAATTCTTGCTTTGACTGTGATACCTGATAAATTGTTTCACCACCAATGGAGAATGGCAAAAGTACAGATTGGATCTCTTTTTGAGTATCAACTAACAATTTTTCAAACTCTTTTCTTGCACCACCATTCTGAAACATAATTGGCAAAATTTTATCAGAACCAACATTTTTTGCAATTTGTAGCATCCCCTCTAAATCATAAGGAAACCTTTCTCGCCAACAGTTTGCTAAGGTAGGAATCAAATGTCGAATTTTCACACAGATATCCCCAACATCCAAACCCATTCTTGCATATTCAAGATTACTTTGTAGAAGACCTGGTGTTTGAATTTTGTAATGCTCAACTTCAAAAATGTTGATTCCTATTTTTAATTCCTGTGCCCATTCTCTTTTAATGATGATTTCTTGTTTGTTTGGAATACAATGGAGAAGAACAGCAGTGTGGAGCTGAAACTTGGCATATTCAATGTTTTCAGAACTTTTACAATTTAGGATTTTATGTTGTTTTTCTTTTGTATACTGGGCAAATGCCTCTTCAACTGTTTCATTTGTTCTTGTATACATATCTTCTAACACACTGTTCAATAATCTAGGTGTCATTATGTACTCCTTTGAAAATTCATCATAAACTTCCTTTCCTTTATCTAAAAGGCCTAATCTATGCTCATAATTCATGTCCTCCTTGTCTTTTTGCGATAACATGTATTCTAAGGATCCCTTCCAAATGTTGAGAAAAGTGTCTTCATCAAGCTGAAATTCTCTTCCAAAGTCCATAAACTTATGTGCACTTGCAGTGAAACCTGTTTCAATGAGAATGAACTGTGGATATGAAACTTGCCGCTTGACAATTTTTTTAACTTTTTCTAGATAATGGGCATTATACAGGGTAAGATGATCCACTATTACGCAGTCTCTATTTCCAAATTTCTTAGAATAAGCTTCAAAGGATTCCAAATCTTCATCTCTTTCTTCAATTCTATTTAAGTCAACATAATGAACTGAGAGGTCGCCATTTTCCCGACATTTCAAAACATAGTAAATTGATGATGATGATTTCCCTAAACCCTCAAGTCCGTTTAGATAGATCCAGGTTTTTTTTGTTGCTCTTTCATCCTTTAATTTTTCAAGAAACTCTGCATGAAACTTGGTCTTTATAAAGTATCTTCCATCCATAAAGTGGCATACAATTTCACTAGCAAAATTATTGCCCTCTTCATCATCATGCACATGTCTTAGAACACTGGGTTCAAATTCCTGAATCTGAAAAATAAATTGAAATAACAAATTTACTATTAATTGATACCTAACGTTTCATATCAAGACATTTTGTATCGCATTTAATTTATTGTTATGTTGATTCAATATGGAAAATTTTTAACCAAGATAAGTGACATAGCTTTGAGCATGGGCAATGTACCAAATTGAAATTGTTGTGAAATAGAAAACTAAAATGCATTGACAGAAAAGGTTTAAGGAAGCAGGGTGGTCAACAATTTTACCATCAGATCTGAAAGAAGAGTTTTATAACCTTACTCACTTGATGAATAAACTCAATGAAAAATGTTGTCACTTGATATGTTAAATGCTATTCTAATCAATGTATTAACAGGCATATCATTCTATTGTACTAAGGCCCACCTATTATTTTCAACTTTATTAAAAAATAACAAATGGCTACAAACTAAGATGAATATCCGCTGTAATATTTTCTTAAGGTGGTATGGGACACTTCCATATTGTGATGTACTTCTTATCGTAATGAGCAATAAAATCAATTTCAATTTTAAATTTACTTTTCTTTCCCAAATCAGTTATCTTACAGCTTAGCGCAATGGGTTAGAGCATTACCTATGGATCTGTAAGTCATGAGTTCAAATCCCGCTAGGGTTTTTATAACTTTTACCTTCAAGTTAATTAAAAACTTAATTTTGGTCAAATTTTGTAAAATTTGAAAATTCTAAACAGATGAAAGTATTTTGATTATATAAATGAACTTTTATCCACATTAATATTGACAGGTGTCCCATACCACCTTAAGAACAGCAATAATGCATTTATCCCCATAACAATAATGTGTGAGAACTATGGCTGCAAATGTAAATTGTTTAAAAACCATTATTTTTATTTACTCGTGTCTAAAAAAAACTATCAAAATTGTTGTAGATTTAGTACTAGACAACATTGAGATGGTGACCATCTCAAAGGGGCCCCACTAAAAAATGGACAATAGGATGAAAAGAATTTCAAAGAATTTTGCTTTGACCTTGACCTATAACTTAGAAATTTTCCAGCTTGCATAGAACTTCTAATTCAATCTCATTACCCCTTACATATAGGCATTTTTGTTTAATCTGAGAAAGATTAAGCAAATGGGAAATAATCTATGGTCTAAAACTGATTATAAAGAGATCTGCTATGACCTTCACATTGACTTGGTTCAAGGTCACTACATGCCATTAACCAAAAAGCTCTGTTTAAGTAAAGCATTAGCCAAATAGGGCTAAGTGGAAAAAATATGTATGCTCTTAAAAAAAGGATTTTTGTGTGATCCGATATGACCTTGATACTTGACCTACAAACATTATTCAAGGTTACTGCATACCCTTTGATCAAAGGCACCATGTGGGTGAAGTATGAGTCAGACTTGAGAAAAGGGAGTAAAGATATGGTCTGGACAAGGATTTTTCATATAATTCTGTTATGACCACATCTGACCTTGAAAAATGGTTCAAGGTCACTACACACTCTTTACTCAAAAGCGCTGTTTATGTGAAGTATGAGCCAAATAGGGCTAAGTGAAAAGTATATATGCTCTGAACAAAGAATTTTCGCGTGGTCTAATATGACCTTGACCCTTAACCTACAAACTTCATTCAAGGTCACTGCACACCCTTTGACCATAGACAATCTGTGAGTGAAGAATGAGCAATATTGGACTAAGGGGAGAGAAGATATGCCCCGGATAAGGATTTTATATAAAATTCTGCTATGGCCTTAACCTTAGACCTGGAAACATGGTTCAAGGTCACTGTACACCCTTAACCCAAAGGCACTCTGTGGGTGAAGTATGAGCCAGATTAGGCCAAGGGGAGAGAAGATATGCTCCGAACAACAGATCTCAGATGGACAGACAGAGGGAAGGATGGAAAGACAGACTGATCACTATAGGGCGCCCGCAGAGCTGGGAGCTGGGCCCTAATAATTCATCGTTTAAGAAGGATTACTGCATATCATCCTTTTAATTTTTCTGTACAAGTATTTAATGTTTAGCAAGTAGGGCTGTCACGGTTCCAAATTTTTTTGGGTCGGGTTGTAAAATTTTCGGTTCGGTTTCGGGTTTTTCAGTTCGGGTCTACTTTCAAATAAAAATTCATTGTTTATACTTCAAATGTTCATTTTTTCTATTTCTTCACTCTTTAATAAGAAACTTAAACACAATAACTAGTTTCCTGACTAGAAATTTAAATTACATTTGATAATGTTAAGTAAAATTTTAAAATAAAAACTATATTATTTTAAAGAATAATTTCACCTCAAATAACTTGAAGAACATTTTTAAAGCCGTATGTACTACAAAGGATTATTAGAAAAAAATAATTGTAAACTTTCGTTTTCAATATTTCATTATGAAGTTCCTTTCTTGATAGTTTAAAAATAAGTTTTATGGCCGATTTTTCAATTCAAGTCATTCGTTTTAAGATATAGTTCAATGCTTCTTTTGATAAATGGTTACAGGAGATTTGATAAAAATCATATGTTAACATAAAAAGTATATTTGTGATTTGAAACAAGTAAAGCCTAATGATATGTTCGTGTATTTTCAAGTTACAGGTAATGCACACTGTGTGTTCTGTTTTCTGTATCCACGCAGATTTTCCCACATTATTTTGCATGGATCTGACTTCTGACTTTTTTCATTCAATCTCACTACTAATAAATCCAATTTTTTTTTACCCTAAACATTTCTATAAACAAATATTGAAAACATGTTCGATGTCCGAATCGTAAGCCGCCATCTTTGTTTATTGAACTAGTGTTTATCCTTTATACACAGGTATTTTTTTTTAGGATGAGTGAACAATCATCGGTATACATGGCCAGTTGTATGCAAGTCAATGTTTATTACAAACAACAGGTCCACACTAATAAACCTTTAAATTTCATGCCAATTTTCATAAAAATACGGATTCTATTACACAAACCATACCGAACCGAAATCCCGAAAAACGGAACCAAACAAATTGTTCCGTGGTTTTTGGTTATTTCGGTGACCTGTGTTAGCCCTATTAGCAAGACATTTCTATAAATGACCAACCAAAATTTCAGCACCAATCGTATAATTGAACCCCGGGAATCTTGATTGGAACAAACTTTAATCTACACTACCTTCAGCTTTTCTGATCAATTGGTTTTGGCTAAGAGGATTTTTTAAGATTTGTCTTTAAGTGAAAAGTTTATCATGACTACAATGCCGACTACAGATGACAGACAAGTTTTAATCAGAAAAGCTAACATAAGCCTACTTACTTTGTGAAAATTTTGAATATGGGAAAAAATTTCATAAAATATTTTTTGACATGTGGATTGATAGATTACAGAATTTTTTACAGGTCAATAGATTTAATTAAAGATACTTACTGGATGTGCCATGTCCAATGCTCTCACTAACAGGTGTGTCTTCTGCATTTATCAAACTAGAGGAAACAAAAAAAAAGTTTCACTATACACACTAAAAAAATTCACAAATTGACATGAAATAAGCTATATATAACAATACCACTGGTAGAATATATATAACTCATTTCTCATTTTATTGTGAATTTTTATAGTGTATTATACATCAACATATGCTTTAAAATAAAAAATAAATTATGAAAAAAATAACTCAGGAACCTCATTACAAAATGAATATGGGGGGGGGGGGGGGGGTTGTGTTCCTGTCCCCAAACACCTGTGAATGCAAGGTACAGTGGATAACCATTTATTAACACAACACTTAAATGAATAAGGAATAATGTTTAAATAAAATTCAAACAATGCACATGATTACATATGATATCATATATATAAAAGAAAGCCAAATTGGGCTTATCACTCAGGGACATTTAACCTCTTATTATGTGACCACCCCTACACTATATATGATACATTATACTAGTGTATTATATAAAGTTGTTTGACCAGTTCCGCATAGGGTAATGGATTTGGCGGTGCTGTAAATATTCCCTGGTATACATCTTTTAAAAACTGTAACCCGTGATTCTACCTGTTTAACTGTTACATCAAATAGTGTCATCAATCAATGCATCGCTACATCCTACATCAGCTGAAGTGTATACTCTCAAGTGAGATTTTTGATAATATGAGCAGGGATATGGTGTACATCAACAAAAAAATTAGATCTCAAAATACGTTTTATTTGGCCGAATCAGTACTTGCCACTCTTAAAGTTAAGCGATATTGATAATTTATTCACCAATTAACTGCTAGTTGTGACAAACTTTGCATCAGGACTGCAAAAACTAAACTAAACTCACTACAAATTATTAAGAGTTCTCATAGTATCTTTACAGTGAAAACAAACACACTGCTGTCCATTTATTTATTCCTATTTTCTTAACATATACAGTTTGATTTGCAAGGAAATGTCAAAATCACAATTAATATTTTAGACCGGTTTCTAACGTCCTGTCAGAATACAGTCACAGCGCCTTCTTTTATCATTATTGTGGTACAATATGATTTATTTAAAACTTATAAAGACTATTAATGAATTCCAGAAGTATTTGATTCAATCCACCTCTTCATTTTATCTTAAAACAGTGAAAACCAAATTTGGTATTCGGAACTCGTCAAATGACAGCTCGATAAAATTTTGCATCTACTTGTTTTCTTTTTTTAAATTTTTTTACCTGCATCAACATGATTAGTATGTTAGAATACACACCAAGCCTACTTTTAATAAAAAAATTCATGTTGCAAGTGATAACTAAAGGCACTGACAGACGATTTTATGTGTATGTAGTAGTTGGGGCTATATGGACCGTGGATATCGGCCTGGATAGCTCAGTGGTAGAGCTCCTGACTAGAGTTGCAGGGGTCCCGGGTTCGAATCCCGGTCCAGCCATATGTTTTCAATATGTATATGCTCATTCCTCCTTTCCTACTACAGATGGTGCCGTGGCCTTCCTTGTTCAGGCAATATAAATATAATAAGTCCTGACAAGTTGAACTTGTGTTGTGTCTTCGGGGTCGAAGACTATTTAAGAAGGGAGGAATGTAGTAGTTGGGGCTATATGGACCGTGGATATCGGCCTGGATAGCTCAGTGGTAGAGCTCCTGACTAGAGTTGCAGGGGTCCCGGGTTTGATTCCCAGTCCAGCCATATGTTTTCAATATGTATATGCTCATTCCTCCTTTCCTACTACATGTATATTAGCGTTGCAATGAACTGTAAAATGGCTGTATTTATGACCGCAAAAAATGAAACTGCTGCAGAATTTAAACAAACATTAATAAGTGTTTATATTAAAGGTATTAATATTTTTCTCCATCTTTACTTTCATTAATTAATTGCTATGTAATTTATGAACTATTCGGAACTGGTCAAAAATCAGAACTATAGAGGTGGTCACATACTCGGAGAAAGTTCGTGATGAGCCCGTTGTTTACCATACTTTTAGGAAAATTTCTAGCGCGTAATAGATTACAACGACAAACCTCTGAATTTCTATCAATTATATATATACCTCTTTATTTAAAAAAAAATCACAAAAGCCACAAATAGAACGGCTGATCGATAGAGAACTCGTGTGCAACAATATTATATACGAGTGTGACGCCATTGCGCCATTATGATATGATGCTCTCGGTCATAAATGCCGCTGAGCAACTCTTGTTGTTCATGATTTAATATTTCATAGAATATACTCACCACTTTCTTTAGTTCATCATTTCCAATGCTGACTGCTGAATATGACAGAAATGTCCATGCTTTTCTTCGGATCAGGTCAGGTTGAATTTTCAAATACTGCACGGATTTAATTTGCGGAATGACGATTGACAAAACGAAAACGGGAAACCAAGAGCTGTCATTCTTTTCTTTTTTTTTTGTAGGTAAAAAGTCTGAGTGTTCAAAGACAGACAATAACTATTTATTATTTCATGTGATTTATTTTGTTTTTTTGATCGCGATGTTATATATATTTTTGGGAGTTGATTTTAATCAACTACTCGGGCAAACCAGGCCCCGAGGTTATAAAACTTTTTTCATACTCCTACTCAAACTCGTACTCCGTACTCCGAGTATGTGCTCCACTGAGTACGACTCTAAAAACCGAGGTTATAAAAGTTTTGGAGTACGTTCTCCGCTGAGTACTATTTGGAGTATGCTCCAAAAACCGGTGAAGGAAATTTTACTTCTCTGGAGTAAGATAGAGCACGGTAACTCATGTAAATAGTCCTGTCATGTAGGCAAACTGTACATGTATTCAAATAAATTATTTATCAACAAAATGTAACATGTACCTATGCCCTTTTTCATCTGCAACCATGGAGATGTGTCTGCATCTATAATTTTTTAACTTTTGAGCAACAAAGACGATAAATCCAGTGTTATTGGAAAACTTATCAACAAATTGTGATTATGTCAAATGTTTTTGGAAACCATCTCTCTCTCTCTCTCTCTCTCCCTCTCTCTCTCATAATTTCTATCATCTATCTTGCATGCGTGTTATAATTAATTAAAGTGTTATCAGGGGTTTTTTTTTTTACATAGACAAGCTTAATTCTAATTAACTGTAAATTACACGACGACTCAAACAGAATCAATACATAGATCATACTTAATGTCTTTCCATATATGTTTATTTAAGAATAAAATTTGATGTCATAACACCAAATTTTATTTTTGAATAATCGTTTGTGGAAAGACACTAATATAAGACTTACGACTATGGGATCACCGGAACCAATCGTCTTCATATTCGAGCGTTTATAATCAAATATTAAACTAAATAATGCATTTCACTTTACGTATACTTAGACTTATGTCTATGCTCTCGATGTTTTAATTTGAAATAAATAAAAAAGATCATGAGTAAGGTGATGTTCCGTGGTCAAAATGACTTTGATATTTGGAAACTAAAAATCAAATACTGGTAGATGGTTCGAAATAGAAACCATACCCCCGGCAGTAAAATTAAAATAAAAGTTCCGGCCAATATTAGATAAAGAACACATCTAAATCTCTGCAGCTAATATGTAAAGTCACATAGGAACCCAAATATTTACGTCATAATTTAAAAACATTGCCAACACAAAAATTGAAAATTTGCAATCCTTTTATAAAAAAAACAACTCAACTTTATAAATTTTACAACAAGTTCTACAACTTATATCAATATCTTTCGTTGGCGCGGATTTTAGCGCGAGGGGGTCATAAATGTGGTAGGAAGCCGGAGTGCCCGGAGAAAACCTACGTGCCCAAGCGGGTGACCACCATACCCTTTCACATACAACTTCTGCCGATCACAGGGATCGAACTCGGGTCGCAGAGGTGAGAAGCGAGTGCATTATCCACTATGCGACTTGGACACCCTGCAATCTTTTTGTTTAAGTTTATATCTAATGCCCTTTAACATGCGTTTAAATTACTTACTGCTGTTTCTTGATTAGTTTCTATGTTTCTAAGTAAGATTGCTTTTTGTTAACTTTGTAGAGTACCAGGGGTGGATCCAGGATTTGTAGTTAGGGGGGGGGGGGCGCCAGTATTAAGGCAGGAGGTCTGGGTGCCGCCTTGAGGCCCCCAGTGGGTTCAGGGCAAAGCCCTGTTAGTGGCCCAGGGGGTGAAGCCCACAAACGTTCCTGCATTCTAGAGATTTTGTAGGGTAAAAATGAAGTCTTCAAATTTAGACTGTTGTGATTTCTTTTCTTGTGGTTATACTTGAAGTAATAAAATATAGATTGAATTATTTACAATTTTTAAAGCTTTGTAAATTTAAGACCTGCAGTAATCCCATCAAAACCCTCTGCCTTGCAGAAATATAAGAAACATTTTCTTTTCTTTTCTTTCTTTTGAATGGCTGTAAATAAATCAGTATAAAAAATCAAGTTCAATGGGACGAAGTAATGAAGTTTTAAAAAGGTAACCATGCCAGCTTGTATTATAATAAACATGGAAGAGTCGTTTAAAACACTAGCTAGTAACCAATTACTTAAAGGTCGGAAAGCGTAATCAAAATGGGTTTTCTATGTACGTTGCACCATTAAACCCACAGGTTTTCTTCATACTACACCATTGAAACCAGTCTAATGTAGAAAAATCCCACGACTTTCCAAAAAAAAAAATTAATAATTAAGACTCGCAAGTTGTACATTTTCTTTGCCAGAAGGAGTATTATTTAACTTTATTTTGACAATATTAGGGGGGGGGGGGCGCCGGGTCCCCCCACTGATTTACCGCTTATTCTATATATTTTTTCCCATTCCAAGGTTTGTGGCATGTAACATAAAATGATAAATGATTAATAAGTGAGTAATTGAAAGTGTTATACTTTTAAGCATCCCTTATCCTTTGTCATGTTTAGAACTAACCTACATTCTCACTAAAACCAAAGAAGGGACCCCGCAAGTGCATCTGATTATTATTAATTAATAGCAATACATGTACATTAATTTCTTGATTTTATATGATGGAGAGTATGGGCTGTATTTGACTAAAAACAGAATTCTTAGAAAGCATATGTACATTGATTAATGGAGCGAAATATCTAAAAGTTATTTTGATAATTTTGGTTGCAACTCTCCCTTACTCTTAGATTCACATCTAATATATCTAAATATTTCATTTATAAAATGGTAAAAACTTTCCATTTTTAATTTATTTTAATTTATATACATTGATTATGATTAAATTATAGCGTATAATAAAGCAACATTACAATATGTAACAATATAATATGTTTGCACTACATTTTATTTAGATTAAATGCTTTGAGTACGACTTTGAGAAAGCTCCATAGCTTACTCAGAAAATCGCCGTTTTGTACTCAGCCGGAGTAACGGAGTACGAGTATGAGTATGAAAAAGTTTTATAACATCGATACCTTGAGTACGAGTACGATTTGGAGCACGGAGTACGATTTGGAGTATGAGATCGTACTCAAGAAAGTTTTATAACCTCGGGGCCAGATGACGGTGCATGTGAATCATAGGTTATATAATTTTACGGCATAATTTATAAAAGGGCTAAATGGCGGGCTTTCACTCTGTAAAAAACACGCCCTTCTTTAAACATTCAGTAATTTTATTATCAAATGTCAGCGGATATTGCATTAAACTAAACACGAAAGGTCAATTAAATGGACTTTTTAAAATTACATGTAAAATGTCGGATCAGGCAGATCCATAAAAAGAATTTGCTGAATTCAGCACCATAAACCGCGGGCCCTTAATCGTTGACAGGCCCGATAAACATGATCTGAGCATCAGGGTTCATTTGTACAATGCATTACCATTATAGGTTAGTTAATTAAAATGTGCAATCATTCTTGGAGACGGAAAGAAATATCGATTTACATACAACTCTTTACAGAACTATTCTCTTTACTATTCTCATTACAGAGCCATTTCTATTACCTTAAAAGTTATAATAATTAATTAATACAGAGATTCATTTCGCCAAAGATATTAGTTACGATTATTATGTATGTGTAATATATTTGTATGGAGTGTTTCATTCAGTAAGTTGATTTCAATAATGATTTACATTTAGAATCGCCTGTCTTTGCTTGCAATAATACCACTGCATGCTCCTTGTGATACTTCAGTAACAATCGCAAACGCTTTATAATTTAGGTTAAATGTACTTCATTAAAATATCAATTTTAATTATATTTTTCAAAATAGGGGAGTAAATATGTCCCTGCAGTTCCGATTTTGGGGGTTCGTTTCTTTTTCGGTTACAATAATTAAAATTAAAATATTCTGCATAAAACGACATTAGGTATTATACTCTTACTTCACAAACCGTTAAAAACAAAATGATAAGTAATGATTGTATTCATGAAACTAAGCCTTGGAAATGATTTAGTTAGTGTTCGCCTTTTTGTCTTTCTTTCATCACAGATACATATAAGTTTCAAGACATCATTCTTTTATATTAATTGGGATATCAACACTGCTGGGTACGTGGCGACTGTTGTTCATAGCCAAATCAAAAATGTCAAAGAAAGATTCCTTATTTCGAACATTTACATAACTCGATTAATATTCACCATTCAGTGTAATATTTCAAATTATAATCATTTTCATTAGATCATTGCAGTTACTGCTCTGTGCAATATCAGGAATTCATTTGATACTTTTGGTTACCTAATGTAACAATTCTTTTAATCACATGATGCTGATGAACTCACCAATTTCCTAACACGTGCAAAGTATTGATTTATTTGAAATGTACATCAAAATCTGATTAAGTTTGTAGTGCTTTCACCGACTGAGAAAGGAATGGCATATTAATAAAAAGTGCCGTAAAATTATTTAGAAAATGAAAGGTAAAACTTAAACCAATAAGATACACAAAAAATATGTTTATATGTACGTTATCAAATTAAAATGAGATATGTGTGATACGTATTAAAATGGTAATCTGTATATACTATAAGGAACTGTAATTAATGTAGAATGAAATGAAAAGTTAGCAAGGTCACATACCCCACGTTCCCCCTCTTACTTGAAAATGCTACACATAGTGATGACAGAGTATGCGTTAAATACACAAAACAATTTATTTGATAAAGGCCATACTATAACTGGCAAACAATTATCAGATCAAAACTTCCTCCAAAATTGCACATCTGTTCTTTTGTCTTTAACAATAACTTAATTTTGGACACACCATGACAATATGAGCCTTCGGACCATATAAACGAAATAAATTGATCAACAAATGATTTAAAAAAAAAAAACAAATAAAAAGAAAGAAAAAACGATATACCACGCATTCATGTATAAATTCATTAATTTCTACGGCAAATATAAAAAAAGGAGCAATTCGTCTCTACGAAGAAGACACAATTGCATACTTTTGTAAACTAAGTCATTACATGTATTAGTGTTCTGAATGATGAGACAAATTACAATTCCTATGCTAATTTTCCTTAAAGGAGTTGCAGATAAAATGGAAAAATTTAAGTTACAGAATTTGATGTAATTCTATTTTTGCTTGCAACTTTGTATATAAAGCAGTGTAGAATTTTATCTAGAAAGTTTGTATTAACTTTTATAAGTACATTAGATAAAACTGAAAATGGTTACACAGACAAATGTAGCAGATTTCACGCTTTATATAGGGGGAATCCTCATTGTAATGAAAAAAGACAATTTTTTGAAAACTGAATTTTGTTTCATAGAGGCATAGTTTTAAAAAATCGAACTTTTGGGGAAAAAAACAATACCTTTGAAATCTAAAAACGCAGTGTTCAATTCCCCCGCTGTAAGTCATGTCTAGATTAGTCGAGTGGTAACGCAGTAAGAATAGAATGTAGCAGTATCCAACTTTTTTGATTGGGATTCGAATTCCGAAACAGTTGGAATTTATAATACATATTTCTTTTAATCGGAAGAAAAGATAATTCATATAGATGATTTAAGAATGTCAGGATAAAATTAACGCGTGTCAATGTAATATTAATGCATGCGTGCTTAATTTTTTTTTCAAGATTACTTACTAAGTGAAGTCCCCGTTATAAACTTGAATTGCATGTATAAACATTTTCTTCTTAACAAAGGATTTTAAAACCATGTACGCATCAGTGTAGAAAGTTGATTCCCCCCCCCTTTTTTATGAAATAACCGGGTATGCCAATTTCAAATGTACAGGTTGTTAAAAGCAAAAAAATCATTAAAAAAGGTATAAATCGGTAATGACGCAATAAGTTTTTTTTTTTTTTTATAACTGTTTTTATTACCCCAGAACATGTAAGAGTATTCTTATAGCCGAGGTTGGGGAGCCTTGGCGTCTATAAGTTAACATTATATATACTGAAAAAAATTTTGAAACGGGGTGTTTTTACAAATAACATCATTCATACACCCACTCATTCAGTTGCATGTATATGTACATTACTCTACATCATAATCAAGTACAAAAAATCAGCATTTTACAGTAAACAAAAATAAATTACTTTGTAATATCTAAGATCATAGGGGCAAAAGGCTTAAAATCAACAATCATTATTAAAGGACAACCTCGCCCATCTTACATGAAATTTCTCTAATTCACAATTTTTCGTGTAAATAAATTTTTCACATTTGTAATAATAAAGTATTTCACGTTTGATTCCAGTAAAGGAGGGTAATTCTTTTCTACTCCTTTTTCTATATATATGTCTCTTTACAATACATATTATTATATTGAAAATGATATAATATTTGTAGTATCTACCAAATATAACATCTATTTTGTTCAATGGTATATCTAATTCAAATTCGTCTTTCATCCAAACTAGTAAATTATCCCAGATTTCACTCACATATTCACATTCCCAAAAAAGATGACAAATAGTTTCTGCATTACATCTACAAAATGTACATAACTCTGATTCAACTATTCCTATCTTACATAAATAAGTATTAGTCGCAATAATTCGATGTACAATCCTGTATTGAAACCATCTTAATTGTACGTCGTTAGTTATTTTGAAAAATAATAAGTTTTGTCTTTTCCACCATATGTTATTTACATTCATGTCTAGTTCCTTTTCCCATTTCAATTCTGATTTTGGTTTATTCCATTTCTCATCAATAAAAATATCATAAAAGTCTCTTGAGCCTTGTTTATTTTTCCTAATTATCCGTAAAAATTCTGGATAATATGGAATATTTTGAAGAATAATTTCTGTATCATAGTTTAACCGTAACTTTTTAATACAATCTACAATTCCTAAAAAATGTGTAAACGGAGGTTTAATATCATATTGGTTACAGAATTGTTCGTATTTCATTATTGTACCATCATTGTTGAAAAAATGTAGTATTTGATGTACACCTTTGAAAAACCATTGCTTATAAAAGACATATTTGTTATTAATACATATAGACTCATTAAACCATATCGGGCTTAAAATAGATAATTCACTGTCAGTACATTTTCTAAGTTCAAAAAATGACAAAAAAACATCTTTCCAAAATAGATTTTTACAAGTTTTTGACAGTTGATATAGTATTTGTCTTCCAACAATTGTCATATTTAAAATATTTGGAAAAGTACTTATTATCAAGTCTTTCCAACTTGACTGACAAGCATCATTAAAAAATCTGCGTATCCAGGTGATTTTCAAGCTTTTGCAAAAAGAGTCAAGACATATCATTCTTAGCCCACCCTTTTCATAACTTTGAATAATGCTACTTTTGGCTACTCTTGATGTTTTTGAATTCCATATGTAATTATAAAAAATTGTTTCAATTTCCTTTATATGTTTTCTTGGAGGATTAGGAAGACTTATTAAGAGATGCGTAATTTTTGGAAGAATCAAATTTTTAATTACTGTGATACGTCCTGCTGTAGATAGCATTCTTCTAGACCATGCGCTTATTGATAGTTTCATTTCATTGATTTTTGGTTTAAAGTTTAACTCGTACATATATGTATTATCTAAGTTTACACAATAAGTAATGCCTAAAACTGTAAATAGTTCCGGAGACCAGTTAACTTTTTCAAAATCCTTGAAATATTCATTTGATTTGTTTGATAAGGGTCCTATTTTTACACACTTAGTTTTATCATAATTAGGTTTTAGTCCTGAGTATTTTGCATATTCATTAACTAAAGAAAGTGCTGTCTTAATTGAATTTTTCGAACCTTTTAATAATAACACTGTGTCATCTGCGTATTGTAGTAATTTATATTCTTTGTTCATTACACTAATCCCTTCAATTAATATGTTGTTTCTTATCATAAGGCCCATTATTTCCGCACAAAGTATAAAGATATATGGTGATATTGGGTCCCCTTGTCTACATCCCCTGCCCATATTAAAAAATTCTGAAAATATACCATTTTGTATAACACAAAGTTTTGCATTATTAAATAAAGTTCTTATTGCATTTTGGAAATTCTCACCAAAATTAAAAAATGTTAAAACTTTAGAAATAAATTTCCAAGAGACTGAGTCAAATGCCTTTTCAAAATCAAGTATGAGAATTAGACCTGGGGTATTAGTTTCATTGCAGTAATGTATAATATCATAAAGTAGTCTGGAATTCTCCCCGATATATCTCCCTGCTAAAAAACCTTTTTGATTTTCGTGGATTATGTCAACAAGAATGGGCTTCATACGGCTAGCCAGGACACTTGATAATAACTTATAGGTTACATTAAGAAGTGAAATTGGCCTCCAATTTTTAAGATATTCTCTGGGTTTTTGTCCTTTTGGTAGGATTGAAATGATTCCTTGTGTTTGTGAGTGAGAAAGAATACCAGAATCAAGACTACATTTAAAGGAATTAAATATATAAGATCCAATATCAGACCAAAAAAATTTAAAAAAATTCTGCTGTAAATCCATCTGTTCCTGGTGATTTATCATTTTTAAATAGTTTTAATGCCTCTAATATTTCCTTTTTAGTTATTTCTAATTCTAATTTATTTCTCATAGTTTCTGTAACTTTTTTTACATCCTTTTCCATAATTACTTCTTGAAGATTTACCTCCTCAAGTAAATGATCTTTATTCTCATACAATGACTTATAAAAATTTTTTACTTCATGTAAGATTTCATTTTGATTATTGATCTCTACTCCTTGGTCATTTATTAGCCTAGATATGTTTTTATTTATATAGTTTCTTTTTTCAAGTGCAGCAAAATATTTAGTAGGTTTTTCTCCTTCCTCTATCCATTTGCAATGACTTCTTATTAGTAGTCCATTAAGTTCATATTTTCTTATATCTTCCAACTCTGTTTGAAGTTCATTTAATAAATCTGAATAAAGTTGTGAAGGGCACATGTCATACATTTCTTGTAGAGCTTTAATCTGAATGATAGAATCTTTTTTCTTATCTTTTCTTTCTTTAGCTTTAAGTGATGAATAATATATGGATAAGCTTCTGATTTTCATTAGCAATACATCTAAGAATAAATCTTTGCGGATATATAATTCCGCATCAGGCCCTGGCACGTACGGAGGCCTTGTATATTCAAAAACTGTGTCATTAATAATTTCTTTGATTTTCAATATATATTCTTTGTCTCTTAACAAAGAGTTATTGAATCTCCAGAATCCTCTACCTCGTTCGAAGTCATTAATCTTAAATTCAATATTAATTATTGAGTGATCTGTTCTATAACCTGGAATAATCTTAACATTTCCTAAAATTGACATTAACTCTTCAGATATGAGAAAATAGTCTAATCGAGCTTGTTTTGTGGGATTTCGACGAGTCCAGGTAAATTTTTTTGAAGTTGGGTTATTTACTCTCCAGGGGTCTACAAGATTGAATTTATTTTTAAGATTTTGTATTTCTATCCTATTTTTGGGGTTGTTTTCTTTGACATAATTATGGCAATCTAACATAAAATCTTGAACTACATTCCAGTCTCCACATAAAATAACAAATTCGTTACCAAATTCTTCTATAATATTTCCAACATTTGAGTAAAAATCTTGATCATCTCTATTTGGTCCATATAAATTAACCAAAGTTATATTATATTTATTATCTACTAACATATTGGTAATAATAAAGTTTCCATTGGAATCAGATTTTGTTGAAGATATTTTAACTTCTACATTATTGTTCATAAGTATTAGTGTTCCTCTAGCATCTGTTCTACCTTCACTCATCAAAATATCATGTCCCCACTGGGCATATACTGAACTCTTTTCATTCTCTGTACAATGGGTATCTTGGAGACAATAAATGGAAGATTTTAAATCTCTAAGGTAATTAAAAACATCCTTTCTTTTCTTACTATCATTTAGCCCCCTGCAGTTTACAGACGTTATACTAAAATATGACATAATATAAAGTTGTTAAGTTTGTGTTTGAACATGCTACATATACACACACAACATTCATGCTTAAAAAACCAAAAGCTTCCGGGTTGTGCATCTACTTACACCAAAACAAAAAACAAAAAACAAAAAAAAATTGAAAAGTTTCAAACAAGAATGTGAGGTAGGTTTATAATAAGCTTTGTATAGCCACAAAAAACCTCTTGTGTTACATATATACGGAAAATAGGCTAATAAGGCTACCTGTAGGACTCATTAATAATAATGGTCTATCACTATGTTAACTATACTATGTAACTATATGTACCTGTAGGACTCATTAATAATAATGATCTATCACTATGTTAACTATACTCAGTCATCCTTGGTAGGGGATCCATTTGTCTTCACTCTTTCTACGGCACTGGAGAATTACATCATCTTTTGTTTCTATGATCCGAGTCTTCAAGTTTTTTTCCCTCCTCAGTTTGTATGCTTTGCTGGCTAGCTCGCTACGTTTTTTTTTCAGGTGATTTACGAGGTCTGTCCGAATTGCCATACCTTTCGGAAGAGTTGTAACCCTGGCGAGATGGAGGATCAGGTTTCGGTCTGCCATTTTTGCGAATTTCACAATGATTGCCTCCGGCGCATTCGCAATAAGTTAATAAAAATATGTACGGATTTTGTTCCACTTTTTTATCTTTAAAATTGATTCGTAATGTTATCACAGACAAAGACAGTTGAAAGTGTAAATATTTAGATATGACTCTTCAAGCGATACGGATATTAAAAGGTTCTTTCCACGTTAGGGAATAATCCCGCTAATTTACAACACTCTCTTTTGTGTCGAAACTTAACAAGCTAGTTTTAGGAATTTGCGTTATCCAATTCAAGGAAGAATAAGAAATAAAACTAATAAGAAATTTGAACAGAGAAAAAAAAATATGATAATCTAATTAAATCAGATGCATAGTTCGACGTACTATATTGAAACAAGAGGCCAATGGGCCACATCGCTCAACTGAGCAATGATAGACATAATAAAATCAGCTTTATGGAGTCATATACAAAATATCTTAACAATATCGTATAATAGATCCTGTATGTAAAAAATTCTCCTGCATATTCTTGTGTTTATCATTGATCCCTTTTGTAAAAGGGTGATTTTACAGTCATATTACATATTGAGCATTGCAGTTCTCGATAAAATGATCAGACTTAAACAACTGTTTATATATGGATTATAAACCTACATAAAACTTTGAACCCTTTGTGAGGCCAAAGAATTGTCCAGGGGCCAGAGTCTAAACAATTTTAAAGAAGCAACAATAATTCAAAATGCTTGCATATAAGTAAAACCATATATAATAACACTTGAGTTTTTATGGATAATTTAAATGTTTTCCTTTGTAAAATTGGACCCCCCCCCTATGTGGCCCAACCCTAGTCCTGAAGATTATGATTTTGACAAATTTTAAACTACACTATCTGAACTGACTTTTCTAGGCAAATGATTTTTAAAGATGTTCCCTAGGTAAAAGTTTGAACCCCTCCCCCATTGTGGCCCCACCCTACCCCCAGTATCATGATTTGAACAAACTTGAATCTTCCATACCTGAGGACGCTTCCACAAAAGTTACAGCTTTTCTGCCCGATCGGTTTCTGAGAAAAAGATTTTTAAAGATTTTTCTCTATATATTCCTATGTAAAAATTCACACACCCCCCTATTGTGGCCCCACCCTACCCCCAGAGATCATGATTTGAACAAACTTGAATCTAAAATACATGAGGATGCTCCCACACAAGTTACAGCTTTTCTGACTGATCAGTTTCAGGGAAAAAGATTTTTAAAGATTTTTCTCTATATATTCCTATGTAAAAATTCACCCCCCCCCCATTGTGGCCCCACCCTACCCCCGGAGATCATGATTTGAACAAACTTGAATCTAAACTACATGAGGATGCTCCCACACAAGTTACAGCTTTTCTGGCTGATCAGTTTCAGGGAAAAAGATTTTTAAAGATTTACTCTATATATTCATATGTAAAAATTCAACCCCCCATTGTGGCCCCACCATACCCTTGGGGATCATGATTTGAACAAACTTGAATTTACACTACCCGAGGATGCTTCCACACAAGTTACAGCTTTTCTGGCTGATCAGTTTCAGAGAAGAAGATTTTTAAAGATTTACTCTATATATTCCTATGTAAAAATTCAACCCCATTGTGGCCCCACCCTATCCCGGGGATCATGATTTGAACAAACTTGAATCTACACTACCTAAAGATGCTTCCACAGTTCCAGCTTTTCTGCCAAATGGTTTTTGAGAAGAAGATTTTTGAAAATACCAACAAATTTTCAATGATTTTTTAATCATCTCCCCTTGAAAGAGTCCTTCATGTTAACAAACTCGAATCCCCTTTACCTAAGGATGTTTTGTGTCAACTTTGGTTGAAATCGGCCCAGTGGTTCTGGAGAAGAAGTCGAAAATGTAAAAAGTTTACGGGCACACAGACGAACAGACGGACGCCGGACAAAAAGTGATCAGAAAAGCTCACTTTAGCTTTCAGCTCAGGTGAGCTAAAAAAAAATACTTAAATTATAACATGAAGTAAAAATATAATGAGCTTAAAAGTCAACTCTTAAGTCATAAAAATCTTTTATAGAAATTCAGAATGCAAGATCATCTTTTTTAATCCGCTGAACGGAAAAATAATTATAACTGAATGCGTAACCACACCGGTACCCCTATGTCAAAATCTAATCTATAATAAGAAAATATTGATTAGGATTTATTGTTCTTTAACTACAATTATCTTAATTTCAATAACAAAAGTTTCAAACTGGAAAGTGAAAAGTTTAGGAAGGGCAAATATATAATAATTAAAATATTACGGCGGAGGAAATCACAAAACTTACATTGAAAGAAATTTTGACAATCAAAGAAAAAAAGAGGAAAACCTTGAAAGCCTTAGCATAATACCATTGAATTCTTAATGTTATGTTATATACGAAACACTGTACAATATATAGTTTAAGTATACTATACTCTTTGGTCATGCTATTCAAATACTGAAAAGAGGATACAAATTTATCTCCTGCCACCCAACACACACGCGCACCCACCTTCTCTCACCACACAAACACACAGACAGATGTAAGACGTGTTTTATGATACGTCCCTTTTTAATCATTGGTAGAGGTCAATAACTACAAACAAATATCACCCATTCCATTCAGACACCTCCTCCCCCTCTATTTGAGGTATTTCCCTTTACTTTATTTTGTTTTTATTATTTTCAATGGTGTATGTAAATGAAAGGAAGGGAGGCCTTTCTCCTATAAATTTGTAAGTCAAGCGAAAACAGAATGATAGCTAATTTGCCTGATACGGCATGTGAAGTTGCTTTAATTAATATTTTTTTAAATGGAGATCTTTATTCAACATCAATATAGAAGCTTATAGTGTAGCAACCAATAAAGAAGACGTCTGGAATTGTCTGATATAAAGAATTAAAATGCCTGTAATAAGTTTTTCTAAAAATGCTAAGTTATAGTTTTGTGCGCACAATCTCAATTGCACTGAACGTGTATTTATATTTATTTGAAATCATTATTATCTTTTGATGTGTCTTCAATTGTATAACGTTTAGTTGGAGAATATTATATACGGGCAACATCACTAAAGACATTACGAACATGTAGAAATTGGTATTTGAATATCAACTGTTCGCTTTTTAAAAAGATGAACTAATACCAAACTACATGTATGGAATGGGAAATCCGACAATTTCAAGGATAGTGTTGGTGCATGTGAACCCGATACTAAGCAGATACGCATTATTCGTTGTATATTGTGTTTCAACATTATAATGATAATAATGATCATAATAATGATGATGATGATGATAATAATAATAACAAAATTATATATGATAAGTATTGTAAACAGACAAGTTGTGTGTCATCATCGGTAACCTACATGTACGTCTGATTTACATCGATTCTCTCTATCAATTGAGATATCATGTAGTTTGCAAAGATGACTATGTGAGCCCCCCTCCCCCATAAAGAAAAAAAAATTGAAAAACAAAACAGGTGTTATAAATATACAAAACATGTACAGTAATGAGTTAATTTGATTGGGCAGCAAGCAACACACAATGACACGTTCACGTTAAAAAACAATGGGCCCTGAATCAATGACGGGCCCGCAAATGATGATGCACGTAAACGATCTGTAAGAAAGTAAAATACTCCACAAATCTGCTTTTCATGTTTTTCATTGAAGATGATTTTTATTTAACACGTGTAGATCCGTAACTCTTAGCAATTTAAGATACTTAATGCAAGTTATTCAATATTCGAAACCCCTTTTTTAATGATTGTGATTTTTTTGAGGTACTGTTTGCTTTATCAAAAAAATTTTTTTTTTTTTAGGGGGGGGGGGGGTATGCGGCTTTGAAGGCAATTGCATGGCGTTTGTGTGTCAGGGGATCCGGACTCAAACTCTCCAAAAAATAAATAGATAAATAAAGTGTATTAATATTAATTCATATTGTAAATTGACTGAAAATAGCCCTGGAACCGCTTCGTCAAAATTAGTACTTCCATTGACACCCCCCCCCCCCCACACACACACACACATCCCGGAGTCGGATGGGGGAATAAAGGTGGGAGGGGAGATGGCGCCGCACATGGAATGTAACGAGCATTGAAGAAAACAAACACACAAAACTTATGAATCCTTGTTAGCCTGATGCATGGCAAATTCTGCGATGTAAATGAAAATGTTTATATTTGCATCTTTTATGAATCATTCTTCAAATGTCAATACAATGTGAAATAATGCATAAACTGTACAACGGTATTAAAATTACATGTCAAATAAGATGACAAAGCGTCTGTATGAATTCTGCGATGCCGCGACACAAATCAGTCATGGGCCCAGAAATTATGACGGGCCCGAAAAGGATGATCTGTAAAGCCATGGTCCTTGATAAATATTATTTTGATTTCATCACATTCTACATACGCGTTTATTACAATTGTTTATAAAAAGTTCAATACATACTATATATATAGCTATATTAAAGATCAAATGAACTGACAACGCACTATTAGAGACGAAAAAAGAATATACTTTCATTAATTTTATTTCTCATTTTTGTGGCTTTTTCATTTTAAGGCGTAAAATTACAATTAGTAACAAAATTTTATCTTGCTGAATTAATTTGTTATTTTCAACAATTGTTTACATGTAAAATTGCTCTCCTCTTACTGGCATTTCTTTTTACTTTGCTCTCTATAATACCGTAATCCGACTCGTACATTTAACAAAAACTTGTAATGCACTTTCATAAAAATATATATAAGCAAGACTTTTTTAAAGATTAATATGAATTGCTTAACAAGATCCAAAGTTGATTTATAGCTTAACGTGGTAATCAATATTAGTAGTAATTGCCGCGAATAGAAATTCTACTGTACGTTAGAGTATATTACTGCCCACCTGACGGTCAAGCTTCACTAAATCTACAACGGCTTATACATACATAGCTACTGCAACAGAAGTATTCACATGTACATATTAATATAATGGTTTCATAAAATATTCAAGGAGCCACACGAGGAAAACCGGAGGGAGACGGAACATGTTTTGAAAACTTGTAGTATTACAGTAGTGTATTTTATAACAGAATAATAATTATAAACCTGAAAAATAAACATCAATGAAACACTTATTTATCCGTTCATATATTTGATACAGTGATGTGAGAATAAAAATCTAAATCCGCTTGTGGATTCCACGGAATTTTAAAAGCGTTCTGAGATAACCGTGTAACATCATCTTTTCAAATTTTTGTCACAAGCAATATGACCTCCGACAAACTGTCATATTCTTTTCAATCAAATTCATTGTACTTCTGCAAAAATAAAGTTCCGAAGACAAATTTAAAGAAAATATAAGGGCCATCTTAAGTCAAATTTAAAATTGGAAACCAAAGCTGACTAAGAAATATCCTAAACTAAAACACCATTTATACGACACGATTTGCATACCTCAGTATAGTTTACACATATATAAATTTACTTACATGTGCAGTTTTTGTTGTATGAACTGATTTGCTTATATGCAAATTCTGCACAGTTGAGTAAATCTGCACCTAGTCAGGACTAGATGCAAATTAACTTTCGCAGAAATGTTGTCGCAAAACCAAAGAGATCATCTCAAGATCATATATTTAGGCAAAACCTAACATGTGGGCAGCTTATAATTTGGTTCAACAGAGAAAGTCCAGTATATAATTCGAGTGTGCGGCCGTAACTTTCCGCAGTTTCTATTTTCATGCAGTTGTTTGTGAGAAGTTATAACTTTATGTAGTATTGTGTTTTAATCAAAATTAGCATTTTTCGTAGCATGCATGTGTTCAAGAATTGTGATTTTAAGACATTAAATGAGTAAAATTTTAAGACAGCAGCCCTGGTATTGTAAACTAAGCATGAATCAGAAGAAAAGTAGCATATGACTTGCTCGCATATTGAAGACGGCCGTGAATTTATAACGCTCGAGATCACCTCAAGGAAATAGGGAAAGTAAATGTATACATTGGGTTTTTAAAATCTTAAAATAACAAGTATAGTATAAAAAATTCATCAATATCTAGGGTAAAAATAATTAGAATCGACATCAATAAGAAGAGAGCGGATATTTATCAGAAATATAAAATAACTATTGGACTATATAAATAATTTATTTCAAATATAATGCAAACATTTTGATAAGTTGCTTGGGGATGATGGTAATGCCTTTCTGACTGCGCTCGATGGACCAGCAATGCACTCCTCAATTCTTGAAATTGACATTTTTCTAATGATGTTTTTTTCCTCGTCAATTGTGGTCTTAGACTTGGCCCTGGTGGTGAAATTTTCTCTCCTGTGTTTTTCTGTTATTTCCCATCCAAAGCCATTTTCTCTCTGCTTTTATACAACCCAGGCATGTCCACTTTTACTTTTCATCTGCCGAACTTACATACCATGTGCATTTACTACATTGACTTTTGATGCTATCTCTCCTCATGTCTCCTTCTTCAGAGCAGTCGGCAGAGGAGTTCGGTTTTGATAATATCCTTTTTTCCATCAATCTCGTCGTTAAATTGAACACCGTGCTTCCTGCACATCGTTACACATTTTTTCTGACCGCATGGGCTTGTAAGTTTATAATTGCTGAATGCATTATATTATTATTATATTCATTTATTATATTCTAGACTGCTGTATTTAACAATAATACCCTCGTAAAAGATAGTTATTCGATGCAATAATATATTTTTTCAGAGCATAAATCTCATCAAAATATGCACTTGTAATTATTATTTAAACTCTTAAAAATTAAAAATATAAATAAGAAGAAAAGGGGCTCTGGGCAAGAAAGTTCTTTTAATTGCAGTAAAATATTAGTACATGAATTTTCGAAAGATTTCTAATACTTGCGGAAGATTTGAGAAACTAAAATGATTGTCATTAGTCATATCGTATAAGAATCTTTAGATATGTCTTATAAAAGATCTCATGATAGTTTTGTAAAACCCAGTCCTGGTCTTTACTGCATGCTTGCAGGTTTTTCATTATATCCATTATTCCTGCTAAGTTTCAAAATACTAATACTTTCTAATTATGCGTAAAAAAAGTTCTTTTTATTTTTTTTTAAAGATGATAAAGAATTACATCATAAATAGTATTGTAAGTCTAAAAGTGAATTCAATTATTAAATTCGGGCAGATGTACAGCTTAATAATCACGCAGTGCTCTCTTAAAAACTTTTAAATGATGCCAAAGTGTTTAATGACATCTGAAACACAGTACAATTTTCACGAAATAATAAATGAAATAAAACCAAATATATACTTGAGCAAGTCTAAGGGACAAGGAACTATAAGGTTACATGAACGATAGGTATAATAGTATAATTTTGTCATTAATTCAATTACTGCAAAGGATATGAGATAATTCATTGTTTGTAATATAAATAAATTCATATGAATAAAAGAATACGGTATTTAAAAAATCATAGTGTATATAAAACAGAACTGTCAAGCAATAGATGATTTTTTTTTTCATTTTGTAGAGTGAAATGGCGGGCTTTCGAAAGGGTGTAAAGCTACGTCACCCAAGTAACAAACATTTCGAGCATCCAATTATTTTTATCAAATGTCAGCGGATATTGAATTGAACTAAACAAGAACTTTAAACAAGAGGCCAATTGTTTCCCAATTGAAAATATGGGATTTTGAAGTTTTGAATGTCAGAGAATCACGAAAGAGGAATTTGCTGAATTCAGCACCAAAGCATATCAGATAAGATTTGACCTATTTGGAGAACTGCGATTGAGGACAGGACCGACCCCCCCCCCCCCTTTCCACCACCCACCCCAAGTATATAGCACTTGGAAGTTAGATTATCCTGAGGGCATAGCGTGTTGTTGACACATTCTTCACAGTAAAGAATTTAATGAAGTGCAAACTAATTGAAGTAAATTTTTTAAATGATTTCAAACTTTTAATAACAACACTCTTAAAAATGTTATTAAATGGTGTTGTTATAGCTAGTAATATTGACAATTAAAAATGGATTTTTCTTTATCTTTTTAAATAATACAACTAAAACATTTTTTATCTGAAGAATTATTTTTTTCTTCTTTAAAATAATTTTAATCAAATACAATTTTAGTTATTAAATTATCACATTAAAAAAAAAATAAACATGCATAAATAAGCATTAATGCAAAGTAATGCGATGTAATGCCAGCATTACACTAGATTTTATAAAAGTAATGCATTACATTACCATTACTTGAAATGCTAAATTTGTGGCATTACACATTACTAGCATTACTTTAAAAACATGTAATGCATTGCAATGCATTACCATTACATTTAGTATTACCCCAAGCCTGATACTCCAGACAGACGGACAGATACACAGACGGACGGACGGAGGAAAAGGTAATTCCCTTATACTCCTCAAACTATGTTTGCGGGGGGGGGGGGGGGGGTAATAACTATCAAGTATCAGAAGAATCAATGGTAGTGCTTCTGTTATACGTAAGAATAAATTCACATGATCTCTTTCCCTTATATATATGACAACCACAATTTTATAATATCAAAATCATGAAACTTTTATATGTATATGCCATAAAATAATTATTATATAAGCTTTAGATATCACTGGATATTGATAAAGCAAAGTTTCAGTATTACACGAAACTATATCTGGTTATTGGTCTCTGACAATGTTTTGGACAAAGCAAATCAAAGAGAAGAAAAGAAAGAAAGAATGGAAAAGGACACAAAGAAACATGGCTCTTTAAAGTGGTCATCTTTGGTTTTAATTGCTTTTGCATTTTTGTAAATTACAATGTATTCATATCTTTTAAGACGTTGCTCGATAGCATTTATGAATTTGAACACAAAGGACAAATCACGGATAAGATATTTTTTTTATTTCTAAAGAACATTAAAAACGATTTTTCCTTTAGGTGGTAACACATGTAGGTGAACGCCGTCGTTGTGCTTTTATGATATCATGAAAAATTGAAATTGTGTAGGACTAAGTAATAAGAGATGACCAAAAAATACACACAAATGTATGCTATACTAGAGGTTATTTAATTCTTCTTTTTTAAAAAAAAAAAAATAAGTCATTTGAATCAATAATCCCCAAAATACAAATAAACTGCAGATATTACAATTTTATTACAAATTTTGTTGAAAATAACTATTGAAAATTTTCATTACATGCTTAAGTGCGATAAATTGCAATTTCCTACATAAAGTAAATGACCGTGTACTAGTACATGTATTTTGAGACGGTTTCCAGGAAAATCAGACGATAGATTTTCATAAAACTGAATAGGTATGCTTGAGTCAGTGTGCATAACATATGGAAAAATAAAGAGATTTTCTATTGTATAATCAATATCGATCTCCTACAGTTCTTCCTACTTACTGTAGTAATAAATTAAGGAACTGGATTTGCATATTTGATGGATTCGGCTGCAAGAATCGATTCAAAATATTGGTGTTTTTATTACCAACCCGGGAAAACCTCATATTCCGCAAATCTTCACTAATACGTTTGGTATTTGGGTAATTTTTGCCATGTTTTGAATCAAATATTAATGGTGTTTACATAGTTACCGTACATCTTTCAAACGCCAACTTTTTCTTTCCTCTTTATGTGTCTCTTGAGTCCATTGTTTAAAATTCATTATTACTTAAACATAATTAGCGATACTGTAAGTCCTCTTAGATTGTTTAGCAATGAGAATATTCAATAAATATACCTGTAATGTATCATTTTTTTAAACAATAAAATGCTTTCTTTGGTGATTTGTGCGAGAAATGAAGGTGGCAACACTGCAGAAAAATACTTAACCCGCGTTAGCGGGTTTTGTAATTTTTTTCTGCAAAGATCGCCACCTTCATAACCCGCATGAATCATCAAAGAGAGCATTTTATTGTTTATATATTACATCTCTCTTTTAACAAATTAATCAATTGATTGTAAAAAGTAAGTTAAATAAATTAACTAAACCACTGTTAATCTACATCAGTACGTTAGCTAAAAGAAACAGCCAAATCGTCTCCTATGGGAATTTGAGTCCGACATCATCATGATTATTTCGTGCAGTCCGTGATTTTTCTTAGGTTGCTATAGGTTTCGACCAAATCGATAAACGGGGCGTGTAGATTTTAGTCCTGTCAGTTTCTATAAAGCTATGAATTAATGAGTTTTCGTAAGATACTCGGTAGATGTAAATATTATGGTATTCACATGTACTAACACATGTAAACAGAGTTCATCACTACACCTTTTCTAAAAAAGCACCACTTGCAATATTATGTCATGATGGTTTATAAAAAGGTAGGTTATTGTCAGTACAATATTTCGAGTCGCCCCAGTTCTTGAAATTGAACCTTCGACATTGGGTATTGATCCAAGTTTGGTCATAAGCTATTGCGTTTAAGTAGTTTCGGGACGATATCTCGAGTCTTTTGTTTTCAAGATCATAAAGACTTTGGGCTGATCAAGAAAAAAAAAGGGGGGGGGGGTTCCAAGGGATTAATGGTTTTGCCCATGGGGGGTTGGGAGAGGCATATTTTTGATACTTTTACAATGCGAATCTAATGAATTTAAATTTTCCGGGGATAGGGGGTCCTGACCTCACCGAACCCCTCTGGATCAGCGCATGTAAACAATGTTAAGTAACATGAGTACAAAAATACAACTATATATAATTTTCAAAACTTTTGTTACATTATTGCTGAAAAATACCGATGGAATAAAAACTTATTTTTTAGAGGGTGCTATCAAATATTATATTGGCAGCTCTCGTGCAACTTTTCTATTTTGTGGTAATCATTAATTCTGAAATACATGTATAATAGAATACGAAATATAGAGCGGCGGAAATGGCAAAATACATACCAAAACAATACGTTACATATTTGATTCGTAGTGTAATCGCAGACAAAGACATTGGGAAATGTAAATAACGTGTGACCAACGGCATAAAGAACACACAATGATACTAAATTTACGACAAACTGTGTTCATTGTCGAATAATTGAGGATAAAATTAAAGAAAACAACGGTTTTACACAAGACATTCATAAAAGGAAATCAACATACACAATTTATTTTTATTAAAGTGAATGTCACTGATTTTTACTTTTGAATTGATTGTTTTTAAATGTCTTATTATGACAATGGGGGCTTTAACTTGTTTTAAAATGTCACATAACAAAATTTACTGAGTACAGCTGCACTATTTGTATTCTACAACGTTCAGTGCTATAAATAGCTAGGATAACTGAATAACAGATGTTTTGAACATGGAAGACGCAAATTTATTAAGGTATATTTTTGTTGCAATAAGTTATCTATGAGAAAAGCAAAATGAAAATCAAATAAACTACATGCCACAGTTTTGATCTTTGAACTATTAATGTTATTATATAATACTGTTTTATGTTTTACAGGAAAACGAATTTGCTATGTTTACCAGATTGCGTTTTATTGAAGATACTAGAATATATAGAACTTAAATTGCTACTGCAGGTAGTGAATCGAATTTGTCGTCGATTGAATGATTTGATTGTTCAGTGTTCGTCTCTATGGAGAATATTTGATTTCAAAAATCCGGCGTTAATAAATGGCGAGAAACTTAAGGGTATTTTGAAACATTCGCAAGGATTCGAACGTTTTCTTATTGGATTTTGGCGCATTGATTGTAAAATTGAAAAGTTGAATGAAATATTCCAACAAGGATTCTATGGATCTCCAAATCTATTTTGGATGGATTTAGCAAATTGTCAGTTATCGTCTCTGTCGTTTTTGCCTTTTGTTCCAAATCTGCAAATTCTCTGTCTTGCTCACTGTACAAACCTGATGGATAAAGAACTAAAATTCCTATCACAGTGCAAATATCTGGACCAAATTGATCTTTCATTTACATTCATTACAGGCAGAGGAGTCATTCAGCATATAGTGACAAATCATAATATAAACCTCACATCATTGGACATGAGAGGTACTCAAGTGTCAGTTGAGAACTGTTCCTCTATCCTAAAACGTTTTTCAGAAACTTTATTGTTTTTTTCAATAAATAGACCACAGTTTGATACGGAAAAACAGCATCTAGAAGAAATAGCAGCAAATTATTCAGATTGCTTCATTTCTTTTTGAAAAAAAAAAAAACATTTTTGTAAAGAACACTGTCGTAACTTTCAAGTCAGTTTTGATTTTTTAATTTAGTGTTCACTGCATGCGTCAAACATGTTATATAACTAATATTATATTACATAATAAACATTAAAATGTTGGGTTTTTTTTAGATTAACTGAGATTTTGTCACTGTCACTGATATAGTCCAGGAAGTAAGGGATTCAGAACGACACACTTTTTAAATGTCGTTATCTGTAATGGAAACACACTTCATATACATTACTTTACCTGCATGAGTCATTTCATTATCATTAAAGATGTGATCGGCCTTAACTCTATTAATATTCTAATCATTCAAATATAAGGGCATGTATCATGAAAGTACCTTGAAGATCTGTCTTACAAATAGAGAATTATAAGACCACATTTAGACCCCTGCTTGTTTATTACAATTTTTAGTCATTTTGTTTTCAAAATGCTCTAGTCGTTACAATTATTTTAAACGAATTCAAACATACAATCCATAAAGTACACCCTCCTTTCATCACAAACCCTGACCCAGGGGCAACAGATAGCAAATACTGACTAAACTAGGTTGTGTATTATACAGGGCATCAACGACTAATCGATAAAAATATGCCATGCCCTCTATAAAAAGCCACAAGAATAGGGTGTTTTATCCGAAAAAATCTGTAAAAGATATGTGGCGAAATCGTGTACCCATAAGAACCATGCACTTGCATTAATGTCGACATAGTTCCCAAACAATCAAGCCACTAAGCGGATATAGATAATGGGTTACCCATTCAATTCCTCTTTCTAAGATAAGATATTAAATAGAATACAATTGATAAACATTTTTTTATTAATTACTATTTAATTATGATTATTATTACGTATGAGGCCATTTTGAATTGTAATTGTAACCTGGTTCGATCGACCAATCGATCATTTGAGAGAGAGAGAGAGAGAGAGAGAGAGAGAGAGAGAGAGAGAGAGAGAATAAAGTAATTAGGATATTTTATCTATGATATTTTTTCTGACATTTGTCTCTTTCAAAGTCACATTTTTTTTTGCTGCTTTCAACATGGTACCGTCTTAATTCAGGAGACAACTTATGAACCCTTGCTAAATGTGTAGACAGCTGAAAATAATCACGAGAACAAATGTGACAAGTTAATTTTCTGCGTCGCTTGACATCGGGTTTGATCGCATCCAAAGCGTCTCCAATTTTCAAACTGCGGCCTTCCAGTATCATTTTCTGCCGTTGACCTTTTTCGCTTACTCCATGTGTAGTTATCAAATGATTTGAAAGTTTCTTTAAATATTTGTAACAAATTACACATACTCCACTACTTTCAGATATTCTGCGTTTTGGAAGTTTGTAAGTTATTTTACCGGTCTTCAATCGTCGGGAGTAAATCCATTTAATTTCGTCAAGCTCTGCATTGTTGGAACTGAGCAAACACTTCGCTGGGTTTAAAGATGAAAAATAATCCCAAAATAATTCCTCTCCGACAGATATATTAGTTGCCGCATATATCGCAATTCGGGGATTCTTTCCGTTCTCAACAACTAGAAGCCGAAATAATTTAAGATTCGGATTTTTTGCATGATTAATCAATCGTGCTATCCCAAATTCGAACTCCCTTGTTGCATCGATAAGGTACTTTTTACCTTCAACACTAAATTCAAGACAATATGAAAGTTCACCATTCTTTTCATAAGTAGCATGAAGTTCCTTTGTACTCGATCACATAATCACCTTTTTTAAACGTTTTTTTCGAAAAAACCGATCTCCCTCTCTGTGATACTTGTTTCACTAAGAAAGTTTGTTGTAAATATTCGTTGTTTTCATCTTTGAGGCCTCTTATCATAATCTCTGAAGCAGATAAATACGGAATCATTTTTACTTTAGTTTAGAGAATGTCATTTCAATGAACTGCATGGGCTGCTGACTCAAGAACGATAATTCAGCACGGCCTATCGAAAAGCAGTAAGTTGCGTGAAGACATTCTGTGTGAACTGTAGTGTATGTATTTGAAACGTAAAAACATCCTTAATCTGAAATCATGAACGGATAATATGAACTGCAATTCAGAATATAAAAAGGGAAGAGTATTAAAATTATATTATGATCTTTTGAGAGATGGAGTTAAATGTGGGATTTATTCCAAAATATCTCGATTATTGTTTCGTGAAAATATAACCGCAGGTCGATGGTTTGTGGCAAGAACAATTAAAACCTTTCTTTCGGTTGGGAAACTTTATCGTGACAAAGGCTCTGGAAGGCCTAACTTATTGTCGGCTAACCCTAACATTCAAAATATAATTGATACCAGTGTAAAGGAAAATGATGAAATAACTGCTAAAGAAATTCAACAAATTTTAGAGGATTGTGGATATACAATAAGTATAGCTACTATCAATAGAATCAGGAGAAATATCGGTTGGTCTATCAGAACCACCCGTTATTGTCAACTTATTCGAGAAACAAACAAACCAAAAAGATTACAATGGGCTCATGACAATATCAATAATAACTTTCATGATGTCATATGGACAGATGAATCATCCGTTGTCATGGAACAGTTCAAGAAACGCAGTTATCGAAAGAAAAATTTTACTCCAAAACGAAAACCAAAACCGAAGCACCCGTTAAAAGTGCACGTATGGGCAGGCATAAGTCGACGTGGTAAAACACACGTGTGTATCTTCAATGGCATAATGAACGCAGATTTGTATGTTGACATTCTCGCAAAAACACTTATTCCTTTTATCAAAGAAAAATTCCCGAATGCTCATCGTTTTATGCAAGACAATGATCCAAAACACACATCTAGAACAGCAAAAATGTTCATGGAAGAAAACAACATAAATTGGTGGAAAACTCCTGCAGGTTAGATCACATTTACAACTACATTTGTTCAGTGATATAAGTCAAGTGAGTTGAGTTTACTTTTGTCCCACTAAAGACTTTTTTTTTTTAAGGAGGAGGAGGAGGCATTAAACTCGCATATTTAACACATTCCTAAAATTAGTCCGGTTTTATATTAAGAAATTTAAAATATGAAGGGCAATTTCAAAGAGAATATATTTCGTTCCAATGCAAATTTAAGTTTCAAATTGCATATATCCTATTTCATTCTACTGTTATGCCACGTTAAACAGTACTTAACAATACTTATTTAAAACAAATATTCTATTTTCCTAATTAGAGAGGACAATTTTTTTTTTACTTCTAACCTCTCTCTCTCTCATTCTTTTTTTTTCAGAAAGTCCAGATTTAAATCCAATTGAAAATTTGTGGCATGAAATGAAGGAATACATTCGCAAGTATATTAAGCCAACAAAAGAAGAAGAATTGATTCAAGGAATTTTAAAATTCTGGGAGACAGTTACAGTGGAGAAATGTAACAGATATATAGATCATTTGAAAACAGTTATACCAGAGGTGATTAAAGTGAATGGGCAGGCAACAGGATACTAATCCCGCCCACCGACCAAGTATAAAGTAAGAAACTGTTGTTTGACACTTTCACCAATTTCGATTATTCCGCTAACAGCTTATTTAGTTAGTTTGAACGCAAGAATGACAAAGAACGGGAAAAAGATCCCCTATGCACTCCTGAAATGGACAGGAAACAATTCCAATTCGTATGATGATAAAGAACACTGGGTACCGAAATTCAAATTACTTGATAAAAACCCAGAAGTTGGAAGAATAGTGAAAATTAAATGGTACGGAAAATTTTTATTAGAGAGGACAATTTTACAAAGGCTGATTTAAAATCACGTGTGAAAATGAATAAAATTAGCAAGACTTCCAAATCAGTGCAAAGCAAAAACAAAGAAGATAAAGATGAAAGGAAGAAAACTTGTCCAAAGAAAACCGAGTCTGCAAATTCCATGAAAAAAGTGAAAAAGGAAAGTGGAAAGGTAAGTTTTTAAATGAATTTACATAAAAAGTTACATTCTGGGCAATGGGAGCTACATGTAGCATTATCAACACATGCAATCCTGATTAAATTATGGTAGAACGTTGGAACGGTGGGGGATTGGGGATTGGGGGTTGGCGTCATTGCACCTTAGTCTACCATAGGAAAAGTAGTAATTGATATTGGATTGCTAACACACAGAAAAAAGTAAAGAAATATTCACATTGTTGGGAATATTAGTTCAGTTCTGTTAAATTTGCAGAGGCGTGGACCCCCATTTTACTCAATTAATAGGACAATTTCATTTACCTTGAATAGTTGTCATGATAAATATATACGCAAACATTTCAGCTGGTTAAACAATATCAGTGTATATAATAATTATATTCACCATTTAGTTTCCAAAACATTCGACTTAAAGTAAATATCTTGTTTACAAATGACACAACATATAATAGATTTGAAACAACTCCCCCTCATTTAGTAAAACAGGATAGCTTTTACTTCGCGCCATAATGTCACATCCATAATCTTATGCCGTAAACGTTTGATAAATTATCATATAATTGCCTGACGTTGTGACGTCAGTCATATTTCAGGTTTGACAGTTGCATTCTCCGAAACAGTGCTGGCAGTGGGAGCTCGCAATATCAAAATTTTTATAAAAAGGATAAACCGATGCATGTTAAATGTGGCAACACGTACATTCACAATTAATGAAAATGTTATATGAGATGTAAAATGCAACCGTGGGCAAGCGTTTTCAAGTAGAAAAGGAGATTAACCTTGCATGCGTGTAGTCCATGAGTTATAAATAGATATTAAGCTATGTGTTTACACGGTGGAAAGGAGAGAGGGGTGTCATCTCAACAAATTGTTACCTTTTGTTTACTACGGTAGAATTTAAGCAATGATTGGATTATCATTATCAACAAAAAATCTCTAGTCTGGATTAAAATACACATAAATTTATATAGCTGGAATATTTACTGGTGGGACCAAATCGCTAAAGCGGGGCGTACCCCGATTTTGATTCAATTGGGCGATTTCATTCATCTTAAAAAGGGTATAATTCGCGTGTCTCACTTCATGTACATTAAATAATTATTAGTAATCAAGTGTGTATGTTTATTCGAATATATTTCTTCTAAATCATTCTGTCTAAAGTGTAATATTTATCGTTGTTACAAAACAAATGTCAAACATTTCATTTGACCCCCTTTCCATGGATCAATGGAAACATCGGAAATCTGCGTGAAAGGTCAGCAGGACTTCGCGCCATAGTTGAGTTAACATACCTTGGATCGAACAACTTTGGTTAAAAATATACAAATAAATGTGCATGCGCTCATGTGTTGTTTCATATATCCTTAAATTAGAACTAATGAACTTTATTATCATTAAGAATTTGACAGTCACATTGTCAAATAAATAGCAATATCGGCATCGGAAAATGACGTAAAATACGCCATCATTGAAAATTTAGTTACGAAGATTTTACACAAACGCATTATTTGAATGTTGTGCATTTGATTGTGAATTAGTGAAAATGCACCCTCTACCTAAAATAATTAGAAAGAAGTAAGGTTTGAAATAAAATTTGATTAAAATAAGTCTTAGAAATTTGAACAATTAATGCCAAAGTCATTTTTGCTCCATATATTCATTTCACCATGGATCGGACACAAATTAACCATGCATCGGACAGTTTTCAATGCATGATTTTTTTCTAATAATTAACATGTTAGGTGCCCATTCCTTGTGATATACTTTAAATGTATAGTAAAATAAAAATTTCAAAAATAATTGATACAAACATTTTCCTCAGACCACTTAAAATTCGAGTTTTATGGATATACTGCCTTTTTAATCCAAAGTTCCTATAGGTGCTGGCACGATAAAGAACCCTCGTGATAAATATTCCTTCAAAACATTAGTTTAAATTCCTGACTGTAGATTCGAGGATTTACATTAAAAGAAATCTGAATAGCAATTGAATAAATTTATTTTTCCGAACCTCTGTATTTGCGCATTAAAACCAGAATATTTTGTTATTTTTAATTTTAATCTCTACTGTATAGTAGTCCGATACTTGGTAAATATTGTCCGATCCTAACCCTAACGTTCAACACTTCATTAATTTGCTTTATTTTCTACGTTTTTAACAATTTTAACATTTTTTCTCCAATAATAAAGCAAGGGGAAAACCTGTAACTTTTAAAACAAGTTTTTTTTTTTATATTTGGACTATAATTGATGCGTAATCAAAGAGAAAAATCCAAGGGTGTCCGATACATGGTGAAATCACCCCTAATGTCGCATTCATAATTTTTACCCCCTCAGAGCACACCGTGGGTACAAATGCAGCATTGTTTGAAAACAATAATTTCCACATGTAAATGTACTAGATCGACGAAAAATACTGAAATTATATCTTAAATCTGCCCGTTCCGCTTATGAATTTATAAACAGCAGCGAAAATTAAAATTCATTTCTAATAAAATAGATACATGCTTCCAGTAAATGATTTTGTTTAGTCAGGCAAGCTTTTTGGAAAGCTATTACTTGTGATACTATTAAGGAACATATATCCCCTGTACACTTATGCATTTAGCCAAAATTATGATTTATTTTATTGGTATTATGTAATGCTTATATACAATTTTCTTATATTCTTTTACAGGATTTGGTCGAATGAAAATGTTTAATTCAAACATTTTTTTGTTTTTGATATGACCATATTTTATTAAAAAAGGATCGAGAACCATTAAGTTCTTGCAAATATTTCTGTCCCCGTTCCATACATATAACCATGAATCGTGTAAACTTAAAATAGAGTATACAAAAATTATATACATGGCACTCGCATTTTTGTCTAAAATAGAAGTTTTAGAATTTATAATATAGCAAGCATTCTGAGAGTATTAGTATTGCATAAGCAATACGCGTCCCCTACCGGTTCATTTAACCTCTTTAATTGAGAATGCCAAAATGTTGAGACCATGTATATTAAATATAGGATATACGCCAAGTCCATTCAGTATTCGCTGGTAGAAATTTGTGAAAGCAATGCACTGTTATGCACAATATCGTCTTCTGTACCCCAAACCGAACAGTTGAATTTAACAGCCCAAACTCGATGACGAATTCGATTGTAATAATACCCCCCCCAAAAAAGCCCAAAACTGCCGATAAAATATACAACATAGTGCTTGACACAATTTTTATACCAAACTTATATATTTATTAGAAATGATAAAAGCAATGATACAAGTGATACAATTAATGCACGATAATATTACTGACTTCATACCAGCCTCATTATTCACTATACACAGAACCCGATAACGAACCTGATGATTAAAACAATCAGAATGTAAAAAAATAATTTTTCTCAAATATATGTCCACCAGACGCAAAAAAGTGTAAACTTATCTGTAGTTTGACATTTCGAAGCTGTTCAGCAAGTTCCATGTTACCTGAGCAACAATAGACAGAATGAAATCAACTTTATGAAGTCATATCCAAAATATTGGGACAATGAATGAGTAAAATAGATCCCAATTTAAAAGATTTCAAAACTTTTCTACAGATGTTCTTATGTTGATCCCCTTTTGTAACTGGATGATTTCATAGTTATATCACATATTGAGCATTGCCATTCTCAAAAGCAAGAAAATATCAAATATTTACGAGGGGAGAAAATTAAAAATTATTGAAAATTTTCGTTAAATTTTCACAAATCTTATTCTCAGAAACCATTCAGCCAGGAAAGCTAAATTCAAATGTGTTCAAATCACGATCCCCGGGGGTAGCATGGGGTCACAAGGGGGGTGGGGATGACACATTTTTAGAGGAATATACATGTATAGAGAAAAATCTTTAAAAATCTACTTTAAAAAAAAGCATTTGCTTAGAAAAGCTGTAACTTTAGTGGAAGCAACTTCAGATAGTATAGATTCAAATTCGTTCAAATCAAAATCTTGAGGAGTAGGGTGGGGCCACATTGGGGATCCAATTGTACAAAGGAAAACATTTTTATTATTCACAAAAACTGTAATGTTATCACATATGGTTTACTTATTTGCAAGCATTTTGACATATTGCTGATTCTTTAAAATTGTTTAGACCCTGGCCCCTGGACGATTCTTGGGCCTCACAAGGGGTTCAGAGTTTTATGTAGGTTTATATCCCATATATAAACAGTTGTTTAGGATCTTTATTAGAACTGCAATGCTCAACGTGTGATATGACTATAAAATCATCCTGTTAGAAAAAGGACTTGATTATAAACATAACAATATCCAGGGGGAAAATAGATTTTTATTTATACAGGAACGACATGTATTATACCACATTGTCCAGATATTTTGTATTATGACTCCATTAAGCTGATCTTATCATGCCTATTGTTGCTCGTTCTTTGCATGGAATATATAAATATTAAACTACCATACAAAGACCACCATGCAAGTCCACCACCTGGTCGGTGATTTAGCAGGTTTTCCAAATCTTAGTCTCTGTTTTACATCATTTAAAGCATGAAAGAAAGCAGAAGTGATTTAAACTTAGAGTCTTAAACAAGTTTACGTAAAACCATTTTATATAATTCTTTTGTGACAATAAAAATTCTAATTACTTTTCACAGATACTAAAGATTGGTTCCGCTCCAAGCTTACCTGATTCAACCTTCATTGTAAGTGAAATTTGAAGAATAGGTAGATTAATGCATATTACCATAAGTGATGGATTGTAAGACTTTTCATTTGATGAATACTGTACCTTTGGAGAAATTTTTAAATGTTTATTGTAAAGCTGCTGCTGTGATTATATATATATATATATATTTTAATTTGTTTGTATATGACAATTTGAAATTTACCAAGCACATTTAAACAACATCGTGAATGAACACAATGTTTTCATCATTTCAGAGTACTGAGAAGTCTCCAAAGTCTCCAAAGTCTCCTACTACTAGATTCGGGAAAGAAACAAGCAAAATTAAACTTAATTTTTATATAGAACTTCTCAGAGAGCAGCTAGTACTTAATTTATGGACAATATGTTTTCCACAAATAAAAGATGCAAGTAGTTACACAAACCAAAAGTCGCATTATGCGCGGATAAAGCCGGGGGGGGGGGGGGGGGGGTTACACAACCTCCCTTCACCATTGAAATTGAAATTAAGTATCATTGAATTTTCATAGGAAAAATCCAACAAATAAGTCTTGAAGCCTCCACAACTACAGACTACAGACAGTGTACCTTTCTTCAAATCCCAACTCCCTTCTTTAATTAATTTTTCTGGATCCACCCCTTCTTCTTGCAATGTAATTTACCAAATAATGAAATAAATCATTTTCATACGTAGCTTTGCAGAATATGTTAATGAGTGAAATTTATATAATCCTTTACACCGTAATCAAACATTTTACAGAAACATAAAGAACGTCAACTTAGTACATGTTCCCCGTCTTCAAAGTCTCCAAAACTCCTTTAAAAAAAATAGATATTCTAGCAGACCCTTTTGTGCTTCATTTGTGTATTACAACAATTTGAATTGAACTAAGTACATTTAAACAACATCGTGAATGAACACACTCAATGTTTTCATCATTTCAGAGAACTGAGAAGTCTCCAAAGTCTCCAAAGTCTCCAAAGTCTCCTACTACCAGATTCGGGAAAGAAACAAGCAAAGTAAGACCTAATTTATATACAGAACTTCTTAGAGAGCAGCTAGTACTCAATTTATGGACAATATGTTTTCCACAAATAAAACATGCAAGTAGTTACACGAATCAAAAGTCGCATTATGCGCGGATAAAGCCGGGGGGGGGGGGGATTACACAACCTTCATTCATCATTAAAATTGAAATTAAGTATCATTGAATTTTCATAGGAAAAATCCAACAAATAAGTCTTGAAGCCTCCACAACTACAGACTACTGACAGTGTACCTTTCTTCAAATCCCAACTCCCTTCTTTAATTAATATTTCTGGATCCACCCCTTCTTCTTGCAATGTAATTTTACAAATAGTGAAATAAATCACTTTCATACGTAGCTTTGCAGAATATGTTAATAAGTGAAATTTATATAATCCTTTACACCGTAATCAAACATTTTACAGAAACATAAAGAACGTCAACTTAGTACATGTTCCCCGTCTTCAAAGTCTCCAAAACTCCTTTCAAAAAAAGTAGATATTCTAGCAAACACTTTTGGGCTTCATTTGTGTATTACAACAATTTGAAATTTACCAAGCACATTTAAACAACATCGTGAATGAACACAATGTTTTCATCATTTCAGAGTACTGAGAAGTCTCCAAAGTCTCCAAAGTCTCCTACTACTAGATTCGAGAAAGAAACAAGCAAAGTAAGACTTAATTTTCATACAGAACTTCTCAGAGAGCAGCTAGTACTCAATTTATGGACAGTATGTTTTCCACAAATAAAAGATGCAAGTAGTTACACGAATCAAAAGTCGCATTATGCGCGGATAAAGCGGGGGAGGGGGGGGGGGGGGTACACAACCTCCCTTCACCATTGAAATTGAAATTAAGTATCATTGAATTTTCATAGGAAAAATCCAACAAATAAGTTTTGAAGCCTCCACAACTACATACTACAGACAGTGTACCCTTCTTCAAATCCCAACTCCCTTCTTTAATTAATTTTTCTGGATCCGCCTCTTCTTCTTGCAATGTAATTTACCAAATAATGAAATAAATCATTTTCATACGTAGCTTTGCAGAATATGTTAATGAGTGAAATTTATATAATCCTTTACACCGTAATCAAACATTTTACAGAAACATAAAGAACGTCAACTTAGTACATGTTCCCCGTCTTCAAAGTCTCCAAAACTCCTTTAAAAAAAAATAGATATTCTAGCAGACACTTTTGGGCTTCATTTGTGTATTACAACAATTTGAATTACATTTAAACAACATCGTGAATGAACACACTCAATGTTTTCATCATTTCAGAGAACTGAGAAGTCTCCAAAGTCTCCAAAGTCTCCTACTACCAGATTCGGGAAAGAAACAAGCAAAGTAAGACCTAATTTATATACAGAACTTCTTAGAGAGCAGCTAGTACTCAATTTATGGACAATATGTTTTCCACAAATAAAACATGCAAGTAGTTACACGAATCAAAAGTCGCATTATGCGCGGATAAAGCCGGGGGGGGGGGGGGGGGGGGATTACACAACCTTCATTCATCATTGAAATTGAAATTAAGTATCATTGAATTTTCATAGGAAAAATCCAACAAATAAGTCTTGAAGCCTCCACAACTACAGACTACTGACAGTGTACCTTTCTTCAAATCCGAACTCCCTTCTTTAATTAATATTTCTGGATCCACCCCTTCTTCTTGCAATGTAATTTTACAAATAGTGAAATAAATCACTTTCATACGTAGCTTTGCAGAATATGTTAATGAGTGAAATTTATATAATCCTTTACACCGTAATCAAACATTTTACAGAAACATAAAGAACGTCAACTTAGTACATGTTCCCCGTCTTCAAAGTCTCCAAAACTCCTTTCAAAAAAACTAGATACTCTAGCAAACTCTTTTGGGCTTTATTTGTGTATTACAACAATTTGAATTGAATTAAGTACATTTAAACAACATCATGAATGAACACATTCAATGTTTTCATCATTTTAGAGAACTGAGAAGTCTCCAAAGTCTCCTACTACCCGATTCGGGGAAGAAACAAGCAAAGTAAGACTTAATTTTCATACAGAACTTCCAAGAGAGCAGCCGATACACAATTCATGGACATTATGTTTTCCACAAATAGAACATGCAACTAATAACACGACCCAAAAGTCGCATTATGTGCAGATAAAGGGGCGGGGGGGGGGGGGGTATTTACACAACCTACCTCCCCCATTGTAATTGACATTAAGTATCATTGAATTTTCATAGGAAAAATCCAACAAATAAGCCTTGAAGCCTCCACAACATCAGTTTACCATTCTTCAAATCCCAACTCCCTTCTTCAATTAATATTTCTAGATCCGCCCCTGCCTGCCTGCAAAATGTTATTCACCTAATAATGAAATAAATCACTTTCATACCTAGCTTTGCAGAATATATGTTTATGAGTGAAATTTATATAATCCTTTATATATAAATATATAAACCGTAATCAAACATTTTACAGGAACATAAAGAACGTCAACTTAGTACATGTACCCCGTCTTCAAAGTCTTCAAAACTCCTTTCAAAAAAGGTAGATATTCTAGCAAACACTTTTGGGCTTTATTTGTTTGTGTATTACAACAATTTGAAATTTACCAAGCACATTTAAACAACATCGTGAATGAACACACTTAATGTTTTCATCATTTCAGAGAACTGAGAAGTCTCCAAAGTCTCCTACTACTAGATTCGGGGAAGAAACAAGCAAAGTAAGACTTAATTTTCATACAGAACTTCACAGAGAGCAACTGATACTCAATTTATGGACAATATGTTTTCCACAAATAAAACATGCAACTAGTTACACGACCCAAACGTCGCATTAAGAGTTACATGTAGCTGCAGGTCTGTAGCTCTCCCGGTCTGAAAAAATTCTGATGGAAAAATTCGGAGCTACAGTGCAACTTATTGAAAAAAATGTGTATTCATTGAGCACAAAAAACGATATCGTCTTTTTACTCGCCTTTCACTGATAGCCTTTTTTAAAAACACCATCACCAGCCCCGTTAATTGAATTGATGCAATTGTTTCCATGTAAAAATTGGGACTCTCGATCTCGATATAAATTTAACAGTTAACAACTTCATTTTCCAAAGTCGGGTAGGGTGTTAAGGTGAAAGTCTGAGGCAAGTAAAGAGACGATATCAGTAGTAAATTGCATGGAGAATCTAACGGTACTAATTTTCCTCACAAAATTTGGTCGTGGCTATTTGTACTGTATTGCTCTTCTTTAAAAGAAGAGCTATATATAAAAATATAGGAAACGTTAGTAGAATAAAATAAATGGAAATTTTCTTAAGGTAGTTTATAGCTAAACAAATCATATTTTAAAACTTTATGTAGATCTGATGGTTAATTGTTTTTAACCTCCCAGCCTCTTTAAACAACATTTGCTATGAACACTATCAATATTTTCATATTTTCAGAGAATTGAGAAGTCACCAAAGTCACCGAAGTCTCCATTCACCAGATTGGGGGAGGTCACAATCAATGTAAGACTAAGATTTTAAAAAGAACTTTTTAGAGAGTAACTGCCACACAATTTATACACGTACAATATACATTTAAAAAATCCTAAACATGCAAACGTGCACTTAAGACGGAGTTTCCATAAAATAAAACTTCCATTTATAGTCATGTGGCATGGGGGTAATTGCTTTATAATTTTGAGAAGTTGTCCATAATCTCTCGAATAATTAAAACATTATTTTTAAAGAATAAATTGACTTGTATGCCGCAATTTAAAACAAAATCTGATTTGGTTTTAGATAAAACAGACTAAATTTGAGTTGCTCGTTTCACTTTTGTCGCCCCTACAGGTCCAGATTAGTAGCGTATAAAAGGAGAAAAACAGCAATTTTAACAAAAAAATGTAATAATCGAGCGCACGGATGTCATTCATTTTGTTGCAAATCGACTTTAATCAACAACAAACAAAAAATATTCGATTAAAAGGAAAGATGAATATGCAATGTCGGTTTAGGAAAATGAATAAATATATCGTTTTATATGTACATGAAATCAAGATGACTTGTATCGACATGCATATTTAATCATTATTATGTTTTAGCAGAAGAAAAAGTCACCAATACAAAAAGTAGAACCTTTGCACATTACGGTATGTAAACGATTTTATAACTAGATTCTTTCTTTAAGCTTTACACTGCTCGTAATTGGCACCGTCACACAGATGTATAGGTTTATTCCCACTTAGCCAACATTATAGTCTGTTTTTACAAGTGAATATATTTGTAATAAATTATCTGAGAATAGTTTGATGAAAACAAATAAACGATAGCCTACTATTAGTAACAAATGCAACGAAAATCTCCTACACTTATTTGGTGTAGAGATCCATCCTAAAAATAATAAAATATGATGCATAAAATTTTTAGAAAATACTGGTAATACTAAATGAAATATATATTACATACTTTTGATACTAATTGAAACATAAATATTCTTTATATCTGTTATGTTATTTATTTAAAAAAGCAGTCATTTTGCAAATAATCAGAATGAATATATAAAAATAACCATATCTAAAATTTTTTGCAAAAAATATATATCAGCAATTTTCTCCAAGATAATTACATAAAACCTTTTATATGTATAAACTTATACTGGTACATGCATGATTAAAACATTTTAGTGAACATTTATAAAATGTTTAAATTGGATGTATAATTACATAAATGAGATTGATCAGTTTTTAAAGAATATAGACTAGATAGATAAACATAATCATGGTCATTAGTTTACAGAATCAAAAGCATGGAATTATAAATTATGAGATCTGATCCCTTTGATTTCTTTACACCCGATTACACACCAGAACCGTAGCCGATGTAAAATATTCCTTTTGTAGTCTTTGTATGTTATGCATAAATTTCTTATTTTATGTGCATACTCTGTTGATTTGACCTGTTTATTGGATGTTAGTATTCTCCTGGCTTGAAAAAAGTCCGTAAATTTTGATAATTTCGTCGCAACCGAATGGGTTGTAGGGATAGGGGTGATGAAAAAGAAAAAAAGAAATATGGCGAACAGAGCCATTTACGAGCGGTGCTCCGCTTTAATACAAACGAAATCTTTATAGTACAAAAAAGAAGCTAAGGCTGCAAGGCATTTAAGTACTAGTAAATCTTGTCCTTCTTATATCTTTTACATTGTCTTTCATATATTTTCTACATAACAATTTTTGAATATTTTTGTAAAAGACTCTAATAGAAAACAAATATCAATCATCAATATCCTTCAAAGATATTAATATATATTAGTCTGCAATAAAAGTATTTTACATAGCCACGAAACCTCTATAGTGTCATCAAAAATCTCGTTTCGGTTGTTTACAGGTTAGAGATAATCATGTAAACCTTCCCACTCCAAAAACGTCTCCGATGACAGAAGAGGAATCTGCTTTTTATACTGCAGACGTTGGCGCAAGAAGAAGTCTTTTTAATACTGATTCATCAAACGCAAATGTGAGGATCAATATACATTAACAATCATCTAACTGCAACACTCCTAGCTTTTGAGCGAGTATGACAATTATTTCTTTCTTTTCACAGTTTGAAGATTCGACCATTCCTGACACAGATGAAGGTATGAATTTACATGTGTATGCAAATATGCATATTCAATCAATTTTTCAATTCTCTGGACATCTGGTTCAATGATTTATTATTTTATTTAAAAAAATGTTTCTTTCTACAGGCATTGAAGACGTTTTAAACAGCCGTAATTTCAAGATGATGGGCAACGCAGGCCCTTCTTTGATGGCAAGGTCACTTGTTAAAAGACTTTACACAGGACAAGAGCTGGATGCAGGATATTTCAGTAAAGAATTCGGAAAGAAACTAGATGAAATAAGAATGAAAAAGATCAAAGGTTTGTATTGCAAATCTACACTACGTCCTAATAAAATCTATATTTCCTTTCCTTGAGAACCACCTCCTTCAGGGTAATAGTTGTTTTTATTTTGTTTTTTTTTCAGAGACTATTCTTCGAGAATTTGATGTTCCCGGTGTACTCCACCGATCAGTCTGGAAGGAGTGCACGACCTCCATTGTTCAAATGCTTAAATATAACAGAAAAAAGTAAGCTTCTTTCTTTGAAAATTACAAAAATACGAATTTTGTGTAGATTAGAATTATAATAGTAAAAGTTTCATTTTCAAAACATTTTTTTTTTCAATCTGAAGTAAAAACAAAATATTTGATGGGATGTCATTATCATAAATGTATCAATTAAAAAATCATTTAGATGAATTAGTATCATGGTAACCCCAACGGAGCTACTCACGTTGAATTTTATTGAAAACAAGTTATGTAAAAGTGTGATATTGAATTATATAAGGACCCATTATTATATTAAATGTTCTTATGGAACATATGTAATATTTCTAATATCTATATGGTTTATTTTTCAGGACAAGATTGTGCAAATCGAGTTCATCTTTGGCAAGAGCTTAAGGAGCTGCTAACTATAATTGTTCCATCAGTTCATTTTTCCGTCTCAAAAATCATCGCCTTTTGTCGTTAGTTCTGTCCAACTGCGTAACATTTATTTACTTAAAACTTTGTGACGCAGAATAATGAATGAACTGGTAATATTATATCTACAACGATAGTTTGTGTACACCTTTTTATGCATTTCACATTACATTTCTGGCGATCATAATGCAATGTCCTGTAGTCAGAAAGATTTCTAACTACAAACAACAACAACGACAAATCAAGCTTAAGAGAGAGAGAGAGAGAGAGAGAGAGAGAGAGTGTGTGTGTGGGTGGGTGGGTGGGTGGGTGTGTGTGTGTGTTGATATTGCTAAAAGTCTACGCACAGTTGCAATATAGTTAAAATATCAATTTAAAAAAAATATCAACTGTCACAATAATGGCCAACTTTTTAAAGTACTGTACATATCAAAACACACACAAACACATTCTCATGTGTTTAGACAATGCCGTAATAAAGCTAAGTACCAAGTATATGTAGGTTTACGTTAATTTTTCACATGAGAATTTCATTTGGTTTCAGAAAAAAAGATGAAGTATCCGATACTGACACGTTGCATGTGAAAAGTATAATTATGTTAGTTTATATTTATGTTCCGAGATTTTTAATAGGTGTTTTTTTTATAACTTAGAGGACCTTGATTAATTAATGTCTTTTGGATTTAATTTATCACGCATAAATGCTTGCGTGATCATTGAGTTACGTGCACTGTATTAATTCGTCGATTCTTCCGATATTTTCTCTGTCAGCCTGATCATTTCCGGGAATACAAACATATATAAGCATATATTCTAAAAACACTTATTTGTCAAAATATTTTTATTAAATATTGAGAAAATATATAATTCTTTTCTTGCGATTAAAGTTATGGTCAAAATTTTTATTAAATTTTTCCTATTTTAGTGTCTTTAATGTTTAGGCATCAACAATTGAAAGGGTGGGGGGGGGGGGGTGTTGAACAGTTCCCGTATTTAATGTTACGAGTCATTTTGGTTTTCAGAATTGGTATTTTTTTAAAGTACAACAAAACTTATCACGGGACAAAGAATCTATCTCGCTTGTGACTCGACTTCTGTCGTTCAAATATTGGTCGAACATTATAAACCAAAGCGCATTGTTTCTGTAATGAAAGTTCACCCTATGGTATAATAAGGACATAAATCTAAAACTGAATTCAGAGACCCTTATCTAAATTGCAATCATTTCCGCTTTCAGATGAAATACAATAGGAAAGTGTTTATCATTCCTATGCGATAATTTACCTGCAAAATCATAGATAGCTTGCTTGCATTTATTACATCTGTCTGCACCACGAAGTCCTATGTGCTAATAAGGGTGCGTCATTTGATTAGTATCATGTGGGGTTTTGAGAAAGATAAAAATATCGCAGGTTACGATTTGTAAATCAAAGCTTTGACTACATTTCTTATTTTCACTTTGAGTTTTTTAGTTACAAAAGGGAGGCGGCGCCAACTGATCGTTCAATTCTAAAGAAATTTGATTACTTTGATAAAAAGTGAGAGCACAAAGTGGCTTTGATATGGGGGGTTTCTTAGCAGTTGCATTTTTTAACTCTACTGAGCTGAAAGCTCAAGTGAGCTATTCTGATCACATTTTGTCTGTCGTCCGTCTGTCTGTCCGTAAACTTTTCACATTTTCAACATCTTCTCAAGAACCACTGGGCCAATTTTAAGAAAACTTGGCACATAGCATCCTTAGGCAAAGGGGATTCAAAGTTGTAAAAAATTAAGAACCACGCCCTTTTACAAGGGGGAGATAATTAGAAATTATTGAAAATTTTCGTGAATTTTTCAAAAATCTTCTCAAAAATCGTTTGGCCAGGAAAGAACTTGTGTGGAAGCATCCTCAGGTAGTGTAGATTCAATTTGTGAAAATTATGAGCCCCGGGGATAGGGTGGAGCCACAATGGGGGTCGAATTTTTACATGGGAATATATAGAGTAAATCTTTAAAAATCTTCTCAGAAAGCATTCAGCCAGGAAAGCTGAAACTTATGTGGAAGCATCCTCAGGTAGTGTAGATTCCATGTTGTGAAAATCATGGCCCCCGAGGGTAGGGTGGGTCAATATTTTACATGGGAATATACAGAGTAAATCTTTAAAAAATCTTCTTCTCAGAAACCAATCAACCAGGAAAGCTAAAACTTATGTGGAAGCATCCTCAGGTTATGTAGATTCAAAGTTGTGAAAAGCATGATCCCTGGGGGTAGGGTGGGGCCACAAGGGGGGCAGGGGTCGAATTTTTACATAGGAATATATAGAGAACATGTTTAAAAATCTTCTTCTCAGAAACCAATCAACCAGGAAAGCTGAAACTTATGTGGAAGCATTCTCAGGTAGTGTAGATTCAAAGTTGTGAAAATCATGTGCCCCGGGGGTAGGGTGGGGCCACAATGGGGGGGTCGAATTTTTACATGGGAATATATAGAGTAAATCTTATAAATTCTTCTTCTCAAAACCAATCAGCCAGGAAAACTGAAACTTATGTGGAAGCATTCTCAGGTAGTGTAGATTCAACGTTGTGAAAATCATGAGTCCCGGGGGTAGGGTGGGGCCACAATGAGGGGGGGTCGAATTTTTACATGGAAATATATAGAGTAAATCTTTAAAAATCTTCTCAAAACCAATCAGCCAGGAAAGCTGAAACTTGTATGGAAGCATCCTCAGGTAGGGTAAATTCAAATGTGTTCAAATCACGATCCCCGGGGTTAGCATGGGGTCACAAGGGGGGGGGGGGGGAGGGGAGGACACATTTTTACTGGAATATATAGAGAAAAATCTTTAAAAATCTTCTAAAAAACCATTTGCTTAGAAGAGCTGTAACTTCAGATAGAGTAGATTCAAATTCGTTTAAATCAAAATCTTGAGGAGTAGGGTGGGGCCACATTGGGGATCCAATTGTACAAAGGAAAACATTTTTATTATTCACAAAAGCTGTAATAATGTTATTACATATTGTTTACTTATTTGCAAGCATTTTGACATATTGCTGATTCTTTAAAATTGTTTAGACTCTGGCCCCAGGACGATTCTTGGGCCTCACAAGGGGTTCAGAGTTTGATGTAGGTTTATATCATATATATAAACAATTTTTTTAGGACCTTCTTCAGAACTGCAATGCTCAACATGTGATATGGCTATAAAATCATCCTGTTAGAAAAAGGACTTGATTATAAACATAACAATATCCCTGGGGAAAATAGAGTGTTATTTATACAGGATCAAGAAAAATTATACCACATTGTCGATATTTTGTATTATGACTTCATTAAGCTGATCTTATCATGCCTATTGTTCCTCAGGTGAGCGATGTGGCCCATGGGCCTCTTGTTCATATTTACGAACGCTAAAAAAATCTTCCGTAAATATGGTTTCAAAGCTTTTGTGTCAATAAAAAAGAGGTCATTAAGTTGACAGTTTGGTTTGTATTCATATAAGGTATTTTTCATTTTTACTCGTATTAACTGAATTATAATTTATACTTTGTTTGCATGTAAAAGGTCTCAAATTTAGACCTGTGTGTATTTGTTACCCCAATATGGTTTTTTTTCCTTGCCAGCAGAGTACACGTACATTGTAGCTATTGGCGACTTTTATTCCAGTTCATTTAATTTTCGAATCTACACACCCTGCATAATATAAACAAAATTGGAGAATTCTGTAGCTGATTCCACGTAACCCTATCTTTTTTATCTGTATTTCTTGTCAAATAGTTCTCAGGAATTTATGTGTCATAGGGAATAAGATTAAAAGATAAATCAGAATTGTTTATAAACCACTCTCCCGTGGAATCAATGGCTTAGTTTTTTTTTAAAAGCATAAGAATATAGTGTGTTGGTATACTATCGATAATTTTGGAAACATATAAAACCAACACGTATGTATTGCATAAATTTTCTCTCCTGTTACTTCAGCTGAAAATATCGCACCATTATAACATAGTAACGCCATTAAAACTCAATCATCTCTTCTTTTCTAATATTATAAACATTCATATACTGACAGAGGGTTATCCGTTAGAAAAAGAAGGCCAAAAATATTCCGTTTACATAATCATTATATTAAAGAGGTCAATTAAAATGTAGGTGCAAAAACGTAGGTAAATAAAGTTCCGTGTGACCTGTTTGTTTATGTAGCATTTTAGTACATGTATATACTGTGCGTGTATAACTGCATGATACTTTCCATTAAAAATTGTAGGAATTGTAGCTTTTATCAATACACAGCGCTAAAAAGAAGACAAAAGAAACAAAAAAACGACCCTTAAACAAAATTCAAACAAAAAGCATAAATAAATAAATAAATTAATAAAGACATTTGACCTTTAACTATTATGTAATGATAAATTATGACATATCCTGCAATTTAGCAATCTTAAAACATTTTGTCATAAAAGAGCAATTTTTGATAGTGTATAGAACCATAATTTTATTTGCATTATAATTCCCTTGATATACATGTATAATGTATTAAACTCATTTAAGTCGCATTTTATTTTTAGATAGTGTATAAAACCATCATTTTATTCGCATTTTACTCACGTTTGTTTATTTCTTTTCTTTTGTTTTACGGATTTTGGAGTTTGGGTGTATGCTAACTTCATTTTAATAAACATGCTTCATCTCTTTTGTTGTGTTTTGTTAAATTCATGTTTAGAATTCAAATGTAATATGAGTATTGGTCATTTGTTTGATGGTGGTTAGATAAACACAAATTTTAAAATGGATGTGCTATTAGATTCACATGTGAATAACTTCTTTGGCCAAAAATATTGTGTTCTCAATGACACCTTCAAAGAGCCTCACTGTACATTACATGGGCTATTGATGTCAAGTACACTCTGAAACAGAGGCCTTTTAACAGTATTAGTGAACAGTCTATACATGTATTTCTGGAATATTTGAGTTATAACTATATATAAAGCTTAAAATATAAATTACCTTGCAGGCACGTAGCATCAGGGGGGGCCAGGGGGGGCCTGGCCCCCCCACTTTTTCTCGCAGCAACAAATTTTTTAAAATGAACATATAAAAAAATGAATCATAATGGAGTTGGCCCCCCCACTTTTTTGGAAGTTAGTAAAAAATTGATATGAAAATAAGGAAATGAGTAGTCAAAATGAAGTGACTATACCCCCCCCCCCCCCCCCCCCCCGCCCCCGGATTAGGATTTTCAAGATTTGGAGGGAAAAATTTTTTGGTAGGGAAGATTTTTTTTTGGAAGTATAGTTGAGTCCCCCCCCCCCCCCCCCACGGATTAGGATTTTGAAGATTTTTGGAAAACTTTAAATTTCCTTTTTTTTCCCCTTTTTTTTTTTTTTTTTTTTGCTTGTCAAGATTTTTTGGATGGGTCTGGCCCCCCCACTTTCAAAAACGATGCTACGTGCCTGGCCTTGCACATTATGCTCTCTTAATTTACATGTAAATGATCTCTCTGATAAACCAAACACATTTCAAAGGAAAAGAATGATATACCATAAACAAATTACATGTGAATGCTCTCTTCAATTACACTTGGGAATCAAATAGATCAAAATACTAGTACTTGTTTTAAAACTAAACATTTCCAAAAAAAAACAAGTTCATTTTTATCAAAATTAATATTTAAGAACTGTTTTTAAGTTTAAAAATTACATGTAACTGCTCTCTTTCATAGCTATCATTCAGGAATCAAGCTTATCAACACACTGTGAGAAAGCTTTAATAATACAATTTTACGTGCAAATGCTCTCTTTAATATAACCTATCCAACTGAAGTAGGATTTGGTTTTTAGATGAGAATGGTCGCTTTACCGGTAATAACAATCAAAAATCCAATTGAAAATAAATTCATTTAATGTTTTTTTACCACAATGATATCACTGCCAAATAGGCATGTTTACAGAGGATAAATGTCCTTGGTGGTATCCTTTCATGTAAACAATACATGTACCTGTATATTGGGTTTGCAGCTGTGCTACTTGAGCCACAGCAGTCAAGCAAATCCATTCAAATTGAGTATTTACCATAAACCAATCAGTGGCTGAATTAAATGCCCTTCTACTTGGAGCTTTAACAGCTTTAACAGCTCTGTCAACACCAATTTGTGTCTCCAGAAACTAACTGAGCACAGTAATTGGTTCACAGGGAGCTATTAATTTTGATTAATGCAGTGACAAGCTCCCATGTAAATAATTAAAATTACAGGTAAATGGTAACCTTTACATTTCACATGTAGCAATTTTGGTGCATGTGTAATGATTTGTACTGTAATTTTATAATATTATAATACAACATAGTATTATACGTTTCTAGTTTATTCTTTAAAAAACTGCTGATTGATCTCATTTAAGTAATTAAACATCCAATTTAAACAGTTTATCATAATTAATTACATAAACGTTTCAATTATGCAAATACCAGTATTGGTTATACATATAAAATGTTTTATGTCTTGATCTTGCAGAAAATTGCTGATCTACATATTTTTGAAAAAATATTCTTTGGTTTTTATTGATTTATTCCGAGTATCAAGTTGTAGGCAAATTCTAATGCTATAGCTTATTTGTTTTCATCGAACTATTCTCAGGTAATTGATAACAATACATTTACATAAGAAAACAGACTATATCTCCTGATAATTCAAGTGTGAAAATCAAATGTTGGCCAGGTGGGAATTGAAAATTTCAGAATGTTGGCCAAGTGGGAATAAGTTTTGGTTGAAATCAGCCCAGTAGCTCTGTAGAAGAAGATGAAAATGTGAAAAGTTAACAACGACAACAACAGCAATGACTACAGACAAAAGGAGAAGACTACCGAAGTTATTTAGAAACTTGTGTCCAATCCATTTGATTTAATCAATGAAATATGTTCAATTCAATAGAGAAATTTTGAATAGAAAAGCTCAGGCGAGCTAAAAAAGTAAATTGTTCAACATTCTTCAACAGTATAGAGTACTATTAGTGTAAACAACTCATAGTGTACATCTTTTATTGATAGAATAATCCAATCTCACAGACGAGCGACACTTAATTAAAAATGTACCAGTACATTGCATTACAATCACATTCCATAACTAAGCTGCACAATAACAGTGACAACAAATCAACAATCGGAGCCAACATTGATCAATCTGAACTGACTGATACAGTCCATTATCCATGCAGCCCTCACTGTACACAAAACACTTGTTGTAATGGGCTGGAATGCGGCCCTGTTGTCATGGACAATGTATATACAGCAAGTCTCGGAGCCTGCGGGGGCGTGGTAGGGTGTGGTCAGCTGTGTCTCGGGGATGTGACCAGGTTTGGGTTCACGCTGGATTACTTGTCCCCCGCCTAACTTCACCAGGCTGACCAGATCCTCTCTATCTGGAGTGGGGTATTCAAAGTGTCCATAGAAGTAAAATTGGCACCCATCAAATAACCCAGGAAGCTGTTTGTAAAGTAAAAAGTTATTTTGAAACATCATATAACTATAGAAAGACAAACTAAGAGAATATGAAAATGATTGAAGTCAATGACAGAGACATACAAGTAAGCCAGAGAGTGTTTCGTTTTGTACAGGATCAAAACCCTTAGTGTATTGTAATATGGAAATAAAATAATACTAAAATTTCAATGCTATCAGGCTGTCTCGAAAGTATATTTTGCTACCTCTTGTCTATAGCAGTAAAATAGATGTAAATCTAGTGATGCATTAATTCATTGAGCATTATTCTATCTTATTTAACTGATTGGTTGATTGTAATTACTCACCTGTTTCTGTCTGTTGATCCGCCCTTTTTGAGCTGCTCCAGATTGAGGGTCGGTACTGGTGCCTGGAATCTCAAACGCCTCCTCCACCAGCTTTGATCCATATTCAAGACTCATTTCTACCCCTTCAACATGTAAACAACACATCAAAATACAATAAACCGACTTTTATGTGAGTGCAAGAAATTCTAACGAGGTTCACAAGAGCCTCGTCAGAAATATTTCTCACTGTGAACCAGTCCTTTTCGTATAGCTGTTTTTAGAACAAGGGTCCGGAATGATTAAGTCGCAAAAATTAGTGGTTGCGAACTAGTTTATTCCCAGTAAATCGCGAAATAAAGTCTACAGGAATAAAAGTTGACTTACAGTATTGCATCTTTCTTATGGGCATGGTCACAATTTTGGTCAAATTTTATTTTTCTGTTTTTATTATTTACAATGCTTTAGGAATGCATTTCTTAGACTAATGATCAAATGAAATTTAAGAGTCAGTCGTGCAGTTATAAGCAAAATACAGAGCTATCAATTCTTTGTCATGTAGACAATGCTTATGCCCTGTTTTTGTTTATAATATAGATTCTAAATAGCAATAAAAATCATTTTCAAGCTGATTTTTCCATCTTCTAATTCGTTTTAAGCATAAATAAAAAGTTCCTAACATTTCACACATTCAATAAAGGTCTTAAACTAAAATTTTACTTCAACATTCAAAATGTAAACAAGTGAAAAGCTGTCAATGTGACAGCAAACCGGGTTTTCTTTTATGTAAACTGTATCCATAATCCATGTCAACCCTTATCCAGTGAAATGGAGTACCCTACATGTATATGCAACATTTTGCCAAAAAATGACTAAGTTCAAAAGCTAGTGTTTTTTTCCATAAATTATCGGAAATCAAAATGCTAGCAATATGCACACCTCTGAAATATGTACAATTGATCTGCAAAAGAACAACTTCCTATCTTGAGAACTGTAGGAGGAGTTATCCGTACAATGAGGGTACCCTATATGCAATATTTTGCCAAAAAATGACTAAGTTCAAAAGCTAGTATTTTTTCATAAATTATCATAAATCAAAATCCTAGCAATATGCACACCTCTGATATATGTACAATTGATCTGCAAAAGAACAACTTCCTATCTTGAAAACTGTAGGAGGAGTTATCCGTACAATGAGGGTACCCTATATGCAATATTTTGCCAAAAAATGACTAAGTTCAAAAGCTGGTATTTTTTCGATAAATTATCAGAAATCAAAATGCTAGCAATATGCACACCTCTGATATATGTACAATTGATCTGCAAAAGAACAACTTCCTATCTTGAAAACTGTAGGAGGAGTTATCCGTACAATGAGGGTACCCTATATGCAATATTTTGCCAAAAAATGACTAAGTTCAAAAGCTGGTATTTTTTCGATTAATTATCAGAAATCAAAATGCTAGCAATATGCACACCTCTGATATATGTACAATTGATCTGCAAAAGAACAACTTCCTATCTTGAAAACTGTAGGAGGAGTTATCCGTACAATGAGGGTACCCTTTTGGCAGCCGCCCGCCCGCCATTTTCACCATTTCAATAACCGGATTTTTCCGTTGGAAAACCTGGTTAACAAAAGCTTTGTTTACTTAGCAAAGAATTGCTTTTTTTAATGCAAGCCCTGTAACTTGCTTATAACTCAATAAATGACACTCCAATTTTAGTTGCTTATTTGAAATGCCTTACTAAAGCATTGTAAACATTTAAATTGGAAAAAAATAAATTTGACCAAAATCATGACCATGCCCCTTTAAGATCTCAACAGTTAAACTTGTACTTGATAAAGGTCGCAGAAATTATAACTATACAGAACAATATTTTAAAAACGGGCACTATACATGTATCCAGGTACTTTATAAAGATTAAAATCATGTGGCTGGTGGTTGAAAAGTGTCTTCACAGAGATAGAGAATTACTCAAAGGGGAGTAAAGATACCTACATTCCATGTTGACTATCCATCGGCCAGAGAGTACACCTTGTAAGTACTTGATAGTGCGGGGACACAGGCCCTCATTGTTACAGCCACTCACTACATGGGTCACTGGCAGAGAGATAGATACATGTAAATATATTTTCAGTCACGTTAACCTTTATTTTACACACATTTGTATACAGAAACTTTTGTTTTTATACCTTTATTGACATTTTTTTCTGAAGAATGAAAATTACCAACGAACATGATTCATTGCCAACCCCTCATTTTAGAACAAATGGCTTTAAAAACAATGGATGCTGCATTCAGTATTTGTTTTAAACCAATTAAAAAACTCACAATGTGAGTGATATTTAAGGAAATAAATGATGTATGAAAATCTTCAAATATTCTCACATAGTATACAATACATTTCCACAGGCCACAAAACACTTAAACACAATAACTGTTCCCTACCCTCTGGACAAAATCCCTCCACGACCCTGGCCTGTAGTTTGGAGGCACACTTCTGTAGAGTACTCCTCTGCTCCCGAGATAAGCCTGTACCAAGGAAACATGGACTCTGGTAAACAAGGGGATCAACCTACAACCAGATACAGACGCTCAATACAGCAGTGTGCATGTACTACATGCATAAAAAGATAAAAATGTCAACAAAAAAGTCCATATCAAACCTGTAGTGTGAGGGGGGTGATCACACCTTGGACTTCAGTGTGTAAAACCTCCATTAAGTCAGAGTGACCACCAGACAGGTCTAACGGGGAGAGTCCGTTAATATTTCTGTACAAAAAAGGCATAATACAATAAATTATCTGTGAGACAAAGCTCACTAGTGAAGGCATTATATACAACAAAATATGCCCCAGCTCTGATGTGAATATACAGAATAAGCCAAAGTCAACATTTATTGCAAATCAAAAGTACACGCTACGGCTGATGTTGCATTGTGTTGAGTGATGACACTTCCTAATCGATGTGTGTTTCAATTGCGATTCGGAACAAAAATTCTGATTGGCCCATTCATATTGACCCACCCATTTATCAAATGCATATTGAGAATATGATGTTAACATGTGGGGAGAAATGTTGGAAAAAGAAAACTTAACATAAAGTTGTATTTGCGCAACTTTAAAATTACATATAGAATTATTTGAGAACAAACTGGACGATGTTTATGACGTGTAAATAATATTAGTGAAAAAAGGAAAAAGTTATCTTAACGCAAGGATTGGCGCATATAGATTAAAGTCACAGATTGTACTTCGCTAATCGAATAATGCTATTCAATTTATTGTGAAGAAATTTGTCAGAAAATGTTAAGTGAACAAATAAATTTTATGTTACTGTTCATAATGTATCAAATGTGGAAAATTGCATGAGTTGGACAGAGTGTTTTTTTCCTCACAAAAAGCTTGTTGCAAATTGTAAATCCACGAAGAAATTCAAGTTGACATGCCGTTAAATCTATTAAAATCATTTTACACCTTTTTGTTTACAATAAATCTGTACTGAAAATTTATAAACAGTCACCAGTTATGTAAAATGAAGAAGTGTGGTTTGTTTATATTCATGTAAAACTGTAAAATGGTGACTCGATCTACACGTGAATTTCACAATCCGAGGTCGTTTAGCGTGTTTGAGAGAAAGTCAGCAGCAAGTAAAGCATCAACATCAGTAGTAAATATTATATTGTCTGAAGAATATTGAGGAACTGTAATAAAATGAATGTTTCAACAGACTGAGTCAGTTACAAAACAAAGTTAACCACAGATCAGTTCAAATTTGAACATCTTTACATGCCGTAAATATCAAGTTTTGTGTATGTTTTGAAAACACTTGTAGAAGTGTGTCTTTGATCTTTTCAAGTTCAATTGAAATGCAATTTATGTAATATTTATTGTCAGTATCTGTTGTGAATTCTTTGGAATAAGCTAAAACAAGATAAATACTGCCTAATCTTAAAATAATGCATTAAAAATTATTTAATTTATCGATGAAGCATTATACTGACGAATGAACTAGGGATCGAACCTGTTTAAACAGTGTGGTTTTGATAATTGTTTACACCATAAAAAACAAGAAGTGATTATTGTGAGAACTCTTCATCAATTATTGCATTGATTTAGTTTTTGCACTTCTGATACAAAGTTTAAATACACATTTGGCAGTTGGTGCATAAATTATCAATATGACGTTAGCAGGTAAGAGTGGGCGGGTACTAAAACGGCCAATGAAAATGCTTGTTTTACTGCAACTCGTGAACCCAATAGTGTTGTCACTCAACACATCATTATATCGCTCGCAAAATCCGTGTAATTTTTGTTTTAATTTGAAGATTATTACGTAAACAATCAAACATCACATTTTTTTAAACTGATTTCTACATAATGCTGAATTTTTTAAAGAAATTAATTGCAATCCTTTATTTAATGTATTTTAACATTGTAAGGCCATTTAAACTTGCCAATATGAAACCTGTCTCATTTACAGTGCATTTTGATACAATTTTTTAACCATGAATAAGTACAGTTTAGCAACATACAACGTCTATAACTTTGGAAATAATGGTTCAAACTCACTGAAAATTGGTACATTTTTAATTCAATATATATTCTATTAAAATCTGCAAAGAAATGTTTTCTTAGCCAGGTAAAAAATTATGAATTGCAGTCTCTGTCAAGTGTACCCCCTCTCCTTCAGAACTTGGGTATAACAGTCAAAAAAGTCTTAAACTACCAAATATCATAATTCATAATCTAATTAAACTCTAACATTAATTTTTTTTCATACGCTGTAAAGTGTACAGTGTATATACATGTAAATGAAAAAATATATTTTTTAAAAAGTAAAATATTGCTCACATTAATCTGAGAAAGTTTTCAGATGATTATCTAAATCACTTTTAATTTTTTTTCATTAAAATATGATATGATTTTTAAAAAGAAGGAAAAGAACTTCGACCATCCCACAAAACAAAATTGGACTACGAACCAAGTTATAATTTTTGTTGTAATTGTACATGTAGCTTATGTGTAACCTTGTGTTTATAGATGCTCCGTGTCTGACCAGCAGAGTCACACAGTCTGTCTTCAGATGTCGGACAGCGTCATGTAGTGGAGTCTCATTCTCTGTACCTGGAACGTCTACCAATGCTCCAGCACTTAAAAGTCTCGCAGCTATCTCTGCATGGCCATGTTGACAAGCTTCATGCTATAGTTTAAATTCATAATAAATTCAAAAGCAAACAAGAGATGTTTGTGAAACACTTATGCCCTCTCCTTGGAAACATCCACAATGAAAATGAACGTAAACTGCAAATAACTGGAATTTTTATAAGTCCAATGGGCATACCTCTGTCTAAAATTGCACAATCGTACCCAATATCGAACTTTACCTAGATATTATCATAATTAATCTGTATACCAAATTTCATTTCAATATGTGTATATATATATAAACTTCTGCGAAGAAAATGAACAAACACTGCAAATAAATATAATGTTTCTACGTCCAAAGGGGCATAACTCTGTCGAAAATTGCTCTATCATATGTTCATTCTCTGCAAAAAAAAATTAGCAGAAACTGCAAATAACTGGTGATTGCAAAGAGGCATAACTGTCGAAAATTGCTCGATCATACCAAAAATCAAACTTGACCTAGAAATTATTTGGATAAATCTGTATACCAAATTTCATCTTAATATGTGCATCCTCTGCGAAGAAAATAAACGTAAACTGCAAATAACTGGAATTTTTCTATGTCCAAAAATCTCTGTCTCTGTCAAAAATTGCTTGATCGTACCCAATATCAAGTTTGACCTAGATGTTATCATGATAAACCTATATACCAAATTTCATTTCAATACGTTCATCCTCTGCGAAGAAAATGAGCGGAAACTGCAAATAACTAGAATTTTCCTATGTCCAAGGGCCATAACTCTGTCGAAAATTGCTCGATCATACCCAACATCGAACTAGACCTAGATATTATCAAGATAAATCTGTATACTAAATTTCATTTCAATATGTTCATCCTCTGCGAAGAAAATGAATGGAAACTGTTGGTGGACCGATGGACGGACAGACAGCAGCAAAGCAATATACCCTCCCTTCTTCGAAGAGGGACATAAAAATAATTACTAGTATATAAATTTTTTAATCACCATCTTTTCCTATGGCACTTACAAGTGCCATAGGAAAAGATGGTGATTAAAAAATTTATATACTAGTTGATTATCATTTGTAGGAAACAGATAAATCTTCTTATTTTTAACTTTTGAAATAGCATGCAATAGACATGTTAGGGCTCAATTTCACTTTTAGACAAAATATTTAATTACCAGAGGTGTCCATCCTGCGTGGTCTCGAGTGTTTGGATTTGCTCCAGAAGATAGCAGTCTTTCCACTCGCTGCAAATCCCCCTAAAAAATAATCAAATTAACCAAACATACACTTAGGTACAGAGCCATCAAATAACTAACAAGGTAATGACTAATGTGCAATTTAAAAATATTCAACAATAGAGTGGTACCTTTATACATGCCACTTGAAGACTTGTTTCCCCCTTGGCATTTTTCTTGTCAATGTTGTGAGGGCTTCCTTGCCAAACATTATTGAAAGACAAGTTCAAATGACTAGGGCTACCTAGTTGAAAAGGGGTGGTGCTTGAGCACTTTCTGGAAGATGGAGATGACATGTGAGTATTCTCCTTCCCAAGACTCCTTTTTAAACTTCTTTTGATTGTTTTCTTTCTGAAATTTCAAATTCAAAAAGCCCATTAATTCCACAAAATTATCAACAATCACACATCATTCAAATTAATAATCGTATCCTTCTGTGTAAAAGTTTTCATTACTGTAGATTTCTAATTAAATGAGAGGAATTAATATCTGTGTAAAATCACAAGAAGTACTCCTACCTGATTTAAAACTCTCGCTATTATGTTTCTGACCATTGTGTACTACATAATATCATAATTTAAGTTTGGCGTTCATAATTTATTATTTTCACGATTTGCAAAATGGAGGAAATTGCAAAATTCTGTCCTCACTTTAAGTAGTCTTCAATATTGGTACCTTACATTACAAAAATATTAACTTGGAAGCACCTGGTGATAAACTGGATATTTTGCTTGGCCCCATTGATTTTTCTAGCTGCTGTCCTACAGTTCTGTATAATATTCTCATTGCTTTTGTTTACAGGTTTTGACTCTGTCCCTTGACAATTGCCAGATAAGGAAGAATTGTCTCCAGTGAATAAAAGGTTGATGGCCAGTTCCTCACCAGTTTCTGGAACATGTCTTGCATGTAGATTGCTTGCTTCTTCAAGTTGTTCTACAATAAGTCAATAAGTTTGCATAATATTTATGCAAGTCTTCACACTATATACTATGATTCAATTGTAATTTCATCTGATGTTCTGTTACCTCTCTTGGCAGGGGAATCTGTATGGTTGGACAGTTTGATGGGACTGTCTGGACCGAAAAGTTCTGGACTGCCTGCAGCATCATTCAGATTATATTGAAATTCACTGGAAATGTTTGTACTTGTGTTGTTGCTTGAATTTGAGTGATCCGTATGAAAGTCACAATTAGTCGTCTCTCCTGCCTTGGCGATTCCTACATCGATACAAAATAATATCATCTTTGGTAGCCCAAGGGTCCTATAACACTTATTTTCATCTACCCATCAAGGCCAACAAAATATTAAAAATGTCAAAATATCCATACCCAATCATTTTTACAGTACAGGTCTTTAACTTTTTCTTTTCTTTCTATAAACTCTTTAATTTATTGTTAGTTTAGAAAAAAAATAATGTAACTTTCCTAGCTGTTTTACTTCTTCATGAATGTTTACTTTCTTCTCAACACACAAATAATAGCTATCATATCATGACAAATATTATTTTCAAATACTGTCTACATGGCCAAAATAAATAGACTTAAAACTTCATAGTGGCTTATTTCTATGTGAATTAACATATTATTGCTTCTTTTTACCCATAACTAAAAAAAAAAAAAACAACTGAAATCTTTATATACACAATATGACATTGAAATTACCGGTATATCTTAATTTTTTTAAAAAAAAGAACCTGATTCCTGGACCAAGAAGTTCTCTTGGAGGATGCGATTCATTATTTTGAACTGTTCCACAATATTGGACACCAGTCTGTGCATACGAGCATCCTTCACGTGTACAGGTATCCCACAAATAACACAGCACTGACCCAGCAGGTCATCACAGCATTGTCTGCAACAGATGTAACAAGGTGGGAAATATCCTTTTCCTTTACTCTAACAAGCTTATATTTTACTACCGTAGTTCATTTACAGTGGTATTATTTTTCAAGAGTTTGACAAAAAAGATATGTTTTATGTATAAAAACTATATAAAGCTATATGTTTAACATGTTTAAATTTTGGATCAACATAATTTTAATAACTTTAGTTTCTATTGAATTCTAAGAACAATTATTACTGTAATTGTCCTGCATGAATTCATGTATCCCTGAAACTATCATTTTGATTAACTTCACAATGATCCCGAAAATTATTGTGACAGGTAATATAATTCAAACTATGATAATTTTCTCAATTTTACCTGCAGTAAAGGTGTTCACAGTCTCCCAGCACCCATGGCATATCTGGTATACAGTTACTACAAAGAAAAAAATAATAAAAGAATAATAAAAAAAAAAAATACAAACTTATGATGATAAAACCGAATAGAATTGACAGACAGTCCCTTTTTTCCAACTTTTTTTCTACTGCATATGATTGTCACTCAGATTCAATTGGCAGCACCAGATAGAATAAGTTGGTAGAGCACCTACATGTAGACCTTAACTGGAGATTCAGCACGTTCAGGGAGGTCTAGGTTCAAACCAGGAGTTCTCAGTTCGTCATTATATCTCCTATCCCATTTACACAACAATGAAGGAATTACTGTTTGCCAAGTGCTTAATGAAACAACCTTTTACACATGATAGTAGCAGGAAGAAACATGGCGACACACTTTATTTACTAATAAAACAAATTGTGCTGACAGTGCATGAGCTCTGAATTTTGCTGTTATATTTGATTGAAATACCTTACATAGGAATTCATGATTGTAAACACTGGAATAAAGATTTGAAAGTTCTAATGTTTTAGCCCAAATCAATTCTTTATTCATAATCTTTAGAAATTATAGATAATATAAATCATCTTTAGGTCATTGCAATAATTAGCAGGTACATGTATATTTTACAAATTCATTAACAATTATTTTTTCACTCTTGATAGTAAGCAAAGACTAAAGCTGTATGGTACATGATGAATCTGAGGTAACCTGCAAGTACCCATTACTGCCAAAGAATGCACAAGTTTTCTCTATTACTCTCTTCATGTACGCTGTCATGTAAAAATTTCTAGGCAAATCTCTGCACTGTTCATTTATTTAATTTGAGGAATATATTTTATTTTATTCTCATCAATATCGACTTACTTCTGGCTAAAATTAAACCCTGTCCATGACCTTCGATTTACAGGAAGTTCGAGTACCCATTATTGCCGCTCATATCTTTTCGTTATTTTCCAGTAATTCATCAGTAAAAAGGTCAAAATTTTAAAAGAATCTAACAATATAAGATAAAATGTAATAATATAACATAAAAAATCATATCATAAACGCAATTCAATCATATTATAAGCAATATTCTTCTTGATGTCCCTGCGGCCACATGCACACAAATGGAGGAACATGTGCTTCATGTGTCTCAGGACAAATGATTAAAAATTAAATAAATGCATTGTTTATTTATCAAAAAGCCTTTTAAAAATAAGTTTTAGTGTGTCCAGTAAACGAAATAATGTGTGTGAAAGTTAATAGCAACGCTTCTGATTTACACCACAGGTGCATGTGGATAAATCTTTGATCCGCCTCAGGTTGGAAACAAAATGGCATCTTAAAAGCAAGCAGACGCTCGTTTTCTTTCTTATATATTGTGTAGTAGAAATGATATCTTGCTTATTTTTGTCAAATATCATAATACGGAGGTAAATATTCTTCAAATTTGGACCTAAACAAAAAATGTCCTGTCATCAAAGTGGATTACAAGTCAAACATTTAGTGGCATGTGTCATCGCACGGATACAAATGTGATACGTTTCCATGGGCTTACCTTTGTTAAGGTGAGTTCCAAGATGTTTGAAGTAAATTTTCTCCAATCCCAACTCTTATAGTGTCTTAAAAATTCTATTATTTATTTATTTTGGTTTGTAGCTAAAAACAGCAAATAGATAGTGGAAATCTTGCTGTTTTATAACAATCCGCAATAATGGGCACTCGGCAACAATGGGTACTCGCACATTATTTAAACAATAAAATGCTTTCTTTGGTGATTCATTCGGGATATGAAGGTAGCGACATTGCAGAAAAAATACATAACCCGTGTTAGCGGGTTATGTAAATTTTTTCTGCAATAATCGCTACCTTCATAACCCGCATGAATCATTAAAGAAAGCATTTTGTTGTTTATATTAACATCTTATTATTAACTAATTATTAAATTGAGCGTAAAAAGTAAAAATTAACTAAATTACTGTAAATGTACATATTAAGTATATGTTAGCTAAAAGAAACAACCAAATCGTCTCTTGTGAAACTTTGAATCTGACATCATCATGGTTATTTCGTGCAGTCCGTGATTTTTCTTAGGTAGTTGTAGGTTTCAACCAATCATAAACTGGGCGTGTCAATTTCTGTCCTGTCACTTTTTTGTCAGTTTCAGCCGCTGTAGATTTCGACCAATCAATAAACGGGTCGTGTAGATTTCAGTCTGGCTGTTTCTATAGAGCTATCAGTGATTGGGAAGGACCTGCGCCACGCGCCATAGTCGCAATTAAGAGAAAAATGGCGCATTTAATCAATTACTCTACGCGCCGAAGTGCGCATTCAAATCTCTCATCGGTTATAAAAGTTTTAGCGATGTCCGCTGGAAATTTAGTCTGTACGACTTAGCTAATCATCTTTTAATACATTTGTTTGGTAAATCAGAAATAAACAACCAATAAAAACGTTTCCACTCTTTTATGCGTGGTAGATTATTCCAGAATTTCCTCCGAAAGAGAAGTTGAAGTCGCCCAGTATCTGAGTTCTCAATTATGTAAACTAACCCCAAATGCAGTAAAATGATGATTATCTAATTGAAAAGACGTTTTCACAGCCTCAATTAATCCCTGTTGTGATTATTAAAACTCACGACTGTCTTACCATGCTTATCGTTAATGTAGGGGTTATAAATACGGGTGATGCAACCACACTGCATTGAAAATTACAACCGATGTTTATTTATTTAAGTGTCGATACTACAATTAGTTGTAACTTGTAATTATTTAATAACTCGCAAAATTAATGTTTAAATAATAAGAAAAACCGTTCCCTACAGTTATCTTCAAAGTTTGAAAGATTCTCTACATACTGGTAATAATTTGGTCAAAGGGTTTGACTAATACCTCCAAAAAACACAGAAGTACAGAGACTGATTTTATTTATCATTAAGCAAACACCATAACAAAAATTGCATCAGTGAAATGTATTAACACATCAAATAAATGAAATTTAACCAGTTGGTTAAGTTTTTAAATTTTATAGAAGTTGTTTTGCTCTAAGTTGGTCCTTGATAATTTCAATTTTACAAAATGGCCCCAATGAATAAATAGATGGCCCTTTTATTATGAAAATGGCCCATTAAAATTAATAACTGTGGGGCCATAGTCCCATTGACATTTTTGGCCATCCCAATAACTGAGCTATATATGAATTAACTATAAGTTTCCGTAAGAAATAGAGGGAATAATACTTGGTAGATGTAAATTTATCATGGTACATGTATTCCTACAAAATGTCCTACAGTGAGGTCGCCTTTAACGAATCACTCAGTAAATTCGCGTTGATAGTACGTAACCAAGCCCGAGTTAAATTCATAATACAACATTGTTTTATTGTACCATACTTGACTCATAACATCATATATTTCTTTCCCAACAACCAATGATTAAACAAAAATTATCGCCGTACTTTGATAAACGATGTTTTCTCCTTTAGCGGATCATTTTCTCCATTACCGAATCACGTGATATACAGCTGATTATTTTTTGTTAGGGACAGTGTCGAAATATTTTTTTAAAGTTTTAATATGCTTTAAAGCGTGAATAAGAAAAATGGAAAGGCTAATATTTTTTTCATTTTGAGTGAAGTGTTCATTCTATTGAAACCGACAATTCATGCAAAAATAACAATGAATTCAATGGTAAAAAAAATGACCGCATGATTTGTAAACTTTGATCCACCAATTTATTAAAAATCATTTAGTTTTTAGTCATTGTAAGTCATCAATATTGTTAATTTTATGAGATACGTGTATATGAAAATCTTTTCATGAAATTACAAAGAAATATACAATGGAATGTAAATGGATCGAGAAAAAACCGACATACGACATATACGAGGATTTTCCCAAAATTGCATAGACAAGTGACATTATTCAGTTCATAGAACTCACAGAATGATGAAGTTTGTGTCGCAACGGGTTTAAGTTATTTGCATTGAAATTATGTGTCGATATTGATTAAATACTGTATCAGATTGGTTTTTTGAAACATATATGTACTACATCATAAATTTTTCATACGGGGCAACGATACTTAAAAAACCCCATTTATTTACAAACACTTGAAGAATATCGCGAGGAAAAAATCTCATGGAATAAAAAAATTCAAAAAAAAAAAAAAAAGAAGAAAAAAATGAATTTAAATTTCTGCCTTTTTTTTTATTTATTTAAAAAATTTAGCCATTCCGAATTTTTTAAAGATTTTTTAGCACGTACGTAAGAAAAGTTGAAGTTTGAATACACACGGTAACTAGTTATAAAAAAGGTTTTAAAAGATCGAGAAACATATCCTAGGGCGATTTTAAAGTAAAAAAAAATAAAATACACAAAATTGCCTAGAAATGTGTTAAGTGATTGTATAGTTAAGCAACCAAAAACAAAACAGGACCCAGTATTGACATCCAGCAAAAAAAAAAGAAACCTCCACCGATAGAAATGGAAGAACGAATACCGGGAAGACAGACGTTTTGAATCGGCGATCATTTGTACTATGAACTATTTTAAAACAAATCTAGAAATATATAGTGAATGACTGAATGTGCAAACTGGATAGGTGTTCAAGGAAAATAAATATTTTCCATAACCTGTACATGTACATGTATGGAATCAACGATCGTTTGTACTTATGAAATATTTTTAAAACAAAAATAAAAAAAGTATAGTGAATCTGCAAACTGGATCCATGTTCAAAGAAAATAATATTTTTAGGAAATAAACTACTAAATGACATCAAATACGAGTAACTTTAATTTGTAAGGCATGGGTTTTTAATCAATAAATATCCGTATTAATACAGGGAATTGGGGAAACCAAAATATGGTTGAAATCATAATCGAATGGGAAAATGTTCTAGAAAATGGGAATGAGATGTGTTTTTAAAATCTTTTATTGTTGTTTCTGGGTTTTTTTTATTGAAGCAGATGTGCAAATAATCGTAGCGGTATCAATTAATTTTGACATAATCCCTCCATGATCCCCGCATCTCGGTGATTCGTTATTGGAACCCTGACTACCCAAAACATTATAGCTAATATAATTTTTCTCTGATTAAGAAAATGTTTGACGCTTTCAGTGCTTGTAGACAGGTAATTTTATCAAACATCTGTACCAAATATGCTTACATACAACGAGCCGTTCACATCAGAGCTCAACCGAAAAGTGAAAGTAGTCAGCTGCACGCATGCTTTTTGTCTGCGTCTTCAAAAAGCTTGTTCATGTTTGTTTAGAAATTACGACATAAAACAAGATAAAATTTAATAATTTCATGATAAATAATTAAAACAATAATAACTCTACATGACAGGATATGTTAAGTTAAGTATTGAACCTTTAATAGAAAAATATAGAATTGTTTATCTGAAAGTGATTCGTTAACGGAGACGATTCGTTAAAGGCAACCTCACTGTACTATAAGCTCTCAGGCTAGTAGTTAATCCTTTAACTCTAATGAAAGAGTGCTGGATTTGTATTATGTTGTATGCCAGAGGGACCCAGCTTTAGACCCTAGCAGAGGCAATATTTGTCTGGTTATAGCTGTTTATTAGCTACCACCCGGGTACTACCATATCGATATATATGCCACTTAATTAGAGCAATCGCTACTTCCTATATAGTTACTGTTCAATTGTTTATCTTTAATTATAGTTGATAAATAATGTTTTGTTGCTTTTTTTTTTTACTATATATGCATATACATACCACACACTGCAATGTAAATGTTTTTCTAATTCCCCCAGTCTCTGATGGAAAAGTTGTATATTCATGTTGTCCATAATCGGATAATGACAGTCGTGTTGCAACTTTACGCGCGGTTTTGAACAACGTACTGTATATTAGTTGGAATCAATTTTGGTTCATCTTTCCGGAATAAATAGATTATATGGGTTTTGCCTCGAGACGTATTTAATTATTATTTTACAAGACTAAGATTGTGGAGCGCTGTGGTATTCACCTGATATGTGATAATCACAGAGTATAGTTTTATCATTATTTCTATGAAAACGTGTTTTGAGATGGTCCACACTATAGACATGCCGCCATTATTATTTTATCCCAAAATGCTTAGTTCAATATGTCAACAACAGGAAAAGGATCTTAGCTAACGGATGAATTTGTATTTTATAAAGATCAACTGTAGTGTGTTGTTTATATTTTTGAAACGGGAAAGTCTGAAAATAAAATGTTAAACTTCAATGAAACGTAGAGGTATGTATATAATTTTAGAAATAGCTCATATTTATATAGAAGCACCTGCTGAACCCTTCCCCTCCTCTGAAGATTTTATACAGTACCTCTGGATATCAAAACGAAGTAAAATCTCACACATAATATAGTTAACCAAAATACAGCGTGGATTTGATGCAACACATTGCATGTTCATATAGTGACAGAAGACTGAATTCTGCAAGTGGAAGCTCCTCAAATTTATGAATGAAATGCCATGTAGGCCTTAAGAAACTCTGCCATGTACATAATGTATTGATGTAAACAACATGTGCACCGAAATCATCATATTTGATTTTATATGGTCATGCAGGTTTTTATGAAGAGGTGAAACATTTTGATTTTTCAGATTCGCTTTCATTTTTATGTGAACAAAATACATTTACCCGCGGTATCTTTGCAGACTTCCAAACATAGACTACTGCTGTGCGACCAGTTCTCGCCAAGTATCATTTCTCGCCAGTGCATCGTTACATCATTTTTCGTAGGCCTATATAATTTTATGTGTTGACAAAATGACTGACAAGAAATGGTTGTACTAGATAGTCTGAAATATCAGATGTTTATCTGGCCTTATTAATGATTTTGATACTTTTTCCTGGCAACTAATGGTTGAATACACATAGTGTATTTATATTTATTTATGGTAACATTGGTAATGGATAATGGTATTAACACTGTCTAGTAAACAAAGTTTTCTAGCACTGCAGAAATATTCAGTATAAATTGTGAGGAGTACTTTGGTAAAGTTTTTAAGAGTAAAAAATTCTTTGTAAGTTTTAATTGTTACATAAAAAATGATACAAATGTAAGAAGATTATGTAAAGAACATATATAATGTTGAAAAATTATTTACTATCTCTTTTCTCTAGAATTTGAGGACAACATCAAATTTTGGACATGGGTTGATAGTGTTGCAGAGAGATGAATGGACTTTCCCCTCAAATTGAAGAGATAGAGAGAGTATTTCAATCTGATTGATAGAGGAGGTAGCTTGTCATGGCAGAGGCCAAGTCCTCCAAAGGTCCTCTGTTTGGAGCAGCGGACGATCTCTCCCTTCCCTCACCTCCCTCCCCACTCGCAAAGCAGTCATTTGAGTACAGACATGTACGGGAACGAAGCAACAGTGAATCTGATCTGGCTGCAGAATCTCCGGGATTGCTTTCTTATCTTGCTGTGGATAAGAATATCCTTAACCTCAGTAAAATATGTAGTGTCAAGGTCAGCTGGGACATTAAGGAAGAGATTGGTGCAGACGATTGGATAGGACTTTACCAATCAGGTACGATTTTCATGGCATTTAAATGTGTGAGCAGCTTGCATAACAAGCCATGTAAACTAATGAGCAGGAAAAAGAAAAAGCTAGAGAGACATGCTTGATTGTCATTATTTGATCTGAGCATAATTTACAAATGGTCAGCAAAAATTTCAATGTGAGATGTCGAGGTATGTAAGCAAGAAACAGAGGTCCCTCATCTTGGTCATGTAAATAAGGCTAGTGCCATGTTTTTGTTTACATTACATTTAAATATAGTTTGGTGAAATATGATGTAACAGTAATTGTTTCAATAAGCATGATAAGTTCATTTAATTATTTGAAAACAAAAACTTTGCCAAACTATATCATTCTACCTTGCAAAAGAGTAGTACTGAACCAGTGTGCACTTTAGTGAACATTGTAACACTACTTGATCACTAACATGTACTTCATGAATTGTTTTCTTCACAGGAGAGACAGATCCATCAAAGTTCCTGGACATGAAGAATCGGGGAGGAAATGGTGGACAGACAGGGGATCTCCAGTGGGATTTGTCTGACATCATGCACAATTTTACCACAGGTACGTGCTGGCTGTCAGTGCATCCTTAATGTTCTTCTGTACAATCATTCAAAAATTGGGTTCTGATATTTGAAAAAATATGACTAAAGAAGATATATAATCATGATTATGATTCATACTTTCAAATTTATGTACAATACTTTCAGATATGAAATTATTCTTAGAATTTTCATTCTAATTCTGTATTGTTTTTAGTGATATTTTACATTACTTGTCATTGTTTATAAGGGGTACAAGTCTGTTTTATAATTATAATAAATTTGACTTGAATGAGAAAAAATTTGCTATGGTTAATGACAAAAGAGAACTTGCAATGCCTCTTGTTTGTGTCTGCAGATGAAACCAAGATTTGCTTCAAGTACTACTTGGGCAGTAACCAGGACCTTGTGGCCACCAGCCCATCAGTTAAAGTTGTGAAACCAGCTACCCCCAAGGTAGGTTAGGCCTCCATGCTGTCTCTAAAGTGTCACCCTGTACAGAGAGCATTCATCAAAAAAGTCTTACTACTTTGTATTTTTGAATACAAAGAAATTCTGTTACAGTGAAGTCAAGGGGACTTTAGCTTGTAGATTTATTTTGCTTTATCCATATTGTTTTATAGGCATAAATTGTAATATGAGTATGGTTCATTTGAAATTGTATAAGTACCTGTATTACAAATTTGCAATGTACATGTTTTCTTTCTTATGAGTACTGAACATACATGTAGATATACAGTTTAATAAGGATAATTGAATTTTTAGATACTAAAATGTCCGTCTGATTAAAACCATCCCCCTTCTCTGTACATGTGTAAGAAGAAGGGGGAAGGTTTTAATCACCCTGGTTAAATGGATACCAGTTAGACAAAAATGTAGAGTTACTAAAACTGCAGATAAAAAAGAAACTGATAAAAAAAAAACGAAAGTTATACAAGTGGTGTTCTTAATCTTTAATGAACTTAAATTTTTTTATTGATTAAGAGTTGGTTTGGATATATCTTTTACTTTATCTTTTGGAGTTGTTAAGAATATTGGGAGGGGGGGGGGGGGGGGGGCAAAATAATTCCCTAAATCTGTTATCTGCTATTACCCTGCCATGGTCATACAAAATTAATTTTTCTTTACTTAGAAATGTTGATGAAATTCATTTGGATTCAAAAATTGGTGTTAAAATGAAAATGTTAAGATTCAGAATTATGTGTTTAAGGAGGTGACAGAGAAGAATGGAGTCAGCCCTCGAGATAATAACAGGAAGATCAAACTCAAGATCACAGGTAAAGCACATTGCTTACCTTGTATTAATCACAGATAAAGCCCATTACTGATCTAGAATAGATTACAGGTAAAGCACATTGCTGACCTAATATTAATTAAAAGTAAAGCCCATTATTGACCTAGAATAGATAGCAAGTAGAGCACATTGCTGGTCCAGAATAGACTGCAGATAGAGTATTCTTTAGATCTTTAGAGATTACTAGTACATGTACTTTTTTTATAACAGAATTGCATGTACTTTTGCATGTACTAATACTGGTAATTACTATGTTTATAGCTTAACTGAGCCAGACGAAAATCTAATATTTTGATGACAATATGATAAAAGAACAAGAAGAAATGAAATGAAAAATCATATTCTTAATAAGCTCATTATCAAAGAATTACATGTTATAACCATTATGGTAAAAATGTAAAGGAAAATACTGACATCCAATTTCAATGCTTGGTAGATATTGAAGCAGTGAACTTAAAGAAGGGAATGTTTTTCAACCCTGACCCTTACGTAAAGATGTCAGTACTTCCAGGAAGAATGTGTCCCCAGATGAGTCACCATGTAAAAGATGTACGCACCAGTGTGTGTAGTTCTACCACCAATCCTGCATGGAGGGGCCAGGTCAGTAGTCTGTGTGTGGGAGAAGAAGGAGTGAGGTAGATTACCAAGTAAGTAGTCTGTGTGCTAGAGGAAAAAGGGTGACATAAGGTTCCATGTCAGTAGTCTATTTGTGGGAGGAGAAGGGGTGAGGAAGCTAGGTCAGTAGTCTTTGTGTGGGAGGAGAAGGAATGAGTTAGGGGACCAGGTCAGTAATCAGTAGTCAGTAAAGGGGGAGAAGAGGTAAGGGGGGGGGGGGGCAAGGTCAAAGAATTTGTTATTCTTAATTATTTGTGTGAATATGATAAATGTCAAAAAGCTGCGTAAGTGAATACTCGAGTAATTTTTCTTAATGAAAAAAAGTAGATACTGGTAGTTACTGGTACATTGTACATTGTATATGTATGGAGGAATGTCTTTCAGAGTACAGTCTGTTATAGCAACTTCCTAGAAACCCTGGAACCTCAATTCATTAAATCTGTATAAAGAATTTGTTATAATAATTATAGCAAATTCGCTATATATACTTTTTTTATTCAAGATAACTACAATTTGTGCTTATTGAGGCATATGAAATCAAAAACTTCTCTAGAAACCTTAAATAATTGGATGGTAAATACATGGTAGGTTTTAAAACTATGAAACAATGAGATTGCCCTATATTCATGTTCGTTCTAAAGTAATAGATTGTACATGTAATGTCATTTTACTTAGAATACATAAAAAAAAAAAATGCAAACTTCATGGTGTTAAGAATGTAAAAATGTGAACTGTTATTCATTATTTGCAATCTATGATTGTTGATATCTTGCAGACTTTTTCCTTTGAGTCCATCCCCACCGATATCCTGGATTTTGAGATCAAGGATAAGTTTTCCAAGAGTCGTCCCTCCATCAACAGATTCTTGGGGAAGGCCACACTGGCTGTACAGAGAGTGATCGACAAAGTGGATCAAGAGTAAGTGTCGGCCTAAACAATACTGACATGTAGAGAGAGTCCTACTAATAGAATTTACCGGTACTTGTAATTTTGGGTATCTTGTGCCAGAGCATAATGTCAAACAAAATGAATTATCTAGTACTCTTGGATATTATATTTGATGTGGATCTTAATTCTGTGAATAAAAATGTTGGAGAAAGTTTAATTTTCTGTGACAGCCTCTAAACATTCATATTTTAAACTAATTTATCAGAAAATAAAATTAGAATTGTTTACTTTATTCATAGTCTTTGATGCATTCTTTAAATAAGGCAAGCAAATGATTAACTTTAAACTCATTGCAGAGATTTTTTTATCATTAATACTGGTATCTACAATCCATAATGGAAGTCAAAGCTGAATTTAAAAACAAAATAATTTATATGTACTAACTTTATGAGTTACTCATTGTACTCCAATAATATTATTATGCAAATGAAGAAAATGAGTGGCAGACTTCATTTATTCATTGAGTCACACATGATATACTTTATAGTAAACATTATCATTTTTCCTTCCTGCTACATACTTGTACATTTACTGGTAACATAGTTACACTGTTCAAATCTAAAAATAGAACCCATGCATGTGAAAAATAACTCATAATCAATAAAACATTGTAAGATGGAGTTTGAAAGAGTTACCTTTGAGTTAAAGTCATGCTTTGTGCTGTCATTCTCACATAAGAAGCGTGACCTTGATTATTGTAAGATATCTGTCATCATTGAACAGGATCAGGAAGCGTTATCTTTTCCATCCTCTTGTTTGACACTACTTACACACTTATCCAAGTCATATACACATTACTTCCTTAATGTTCACTAGAATAAGCTTCACTGATCTAACTGGTAGGTACAGGATTCATTCAAAGCTTTGTAAGGGTACCCCAGCAAATGTTTATGGATTTAAAGAGATTTTTTTTGTTATTGGATTTTGGAGGTGAAGGTCTTTTCTTGAAACCTTTTATTTATACTGTAATAACTGCAGAAAAAATTTCTTGTAAGCTAAAACCCTAATGATTGTGCTTTTAAAGATTGAATTAGAGCTACTCATTGTTTGTTACAGCTGTGTAGTGCAGTAACGGAGACACCATTTTAGTCCATTTTAGAATTAAAAGGTTTTTACACGAGATATAGCAGAGAACATGGAGAAAGCAATCTATATTTTTGAGTTATTCCTGTTTGTGTATTTTTATTGTTAAGATTATTTAGCAAGTTTTACACATTGGTATCTTGTTATATCAAATAACACGAATGTACTACCGGTATGTGGAAGTGGGTTTGAGGTCCTAACCATTGTTAAATTATTTTAGATGAAATATCTCCAAATATCAGATAGTTTTTCCTCAGCCTCATTGTGTATGTGATAAGAAGGTTTAAATGTATTAGTATCTGTTATTTGAATTGTTATGTTGGATTGTCCCCCTTTTGATCCCCTTTCTACTATTGGTTGCATGTTATTGGTATTTGACCATTCATGTTAACTTGTTATAGGCCAGCTGAATTCAGCCTTGACCTAAATAAGAGGACTCCTACAGACAGTGTGAGTGGGACGCTGAAGTTTGAGGCCGATGTCATAGACCTGGAGTGTAGATCTGGTAAGACCTGAAGTGTAGATCTGGTAAGACCTGGAGTGTAGGTCTGGTAAGACATAATAGACCATGAGTGTAGATCTGGTAAGACATGATAGACCTGGAGTGTAGATCTGGTAAGACCTGGAGTGTAGGTCTGGTAAGACCTGGAGTGTAGGTCTGGTAAGACATAATAGACCATGAGTGTAGATCTGGTAAGACATGATAGACCTGGAGTGTAGATCTGGTAAAACATGATAGACCTGAAGTGTAGATCTGGTAAGACCTGGAGTGTAGGTCTGGTAAGACCTGGAGTGTAGGTCTGGTAAGACATAATAGACCATGAGTGTAGATCTGGTAAGACTTGAATAGTCCTAGACAGGAGAACATTCAGTCCCTGTCAAAAGGCTGTCCAAATTGTATTGTTTCCATTCAATTGAGTTATTGTTTATATCTTTTTGGTCTTAAGAGTCTCTTTTGCAGGATTTATAAAATTTGATAAATCGTTGTCATTTGATTGCAATAATTTGAAAGATTAAGTTGTAAGCTCAGTCTTTAGAGAATATTTACAAATTTGTCTCTTTTTGATATTTATATCAAGAATTACAAGATGGCCTGAAGAACGGCAAAGGAGAATTACAAGGCAAAACGTATCAAGAAAATGGAAACCTTGAAAATGCAGAAGCTGTCTCTGAGAATGGTTCTGTGTCCAAGGATGACTTGATAGATGACCAGGAGGATTCTGGGATATCTTTGACACAGTTGTTAAGGGACCGTATCAGTGGTGATATTGAAGACAATGATATAAACGAGACTGAAAGTGAAAATGTTCAGAATGGAAGTGACGATAATCATGTACCAACAATACCAGACATAGTGTGCAATTCTTCTGAGGAGACAGAGGATACTCAGGCTGAGGAATTAAATCAGGGAGGAACATGTGATATTAGTTCAGGATTGTCATCTTCAGTGCCATCTAGTGGAGAAACTTCGAGTGGGTCTGATGTTTCCCCTCAGACTGTGAATGCAAATGGTGAAACTTTACCAGAAATTTTCAATTGTGCCAAAAACAAGGAAGAAGTAACACCAGAAGTCTTAGATTGCTCTTTAGACAGTGAGGTAAATTTAGTGATGAATGATTTACCTTCTAAGCCACCTGTGCTCCCCCCGAGGACATACAAGGCTCCCCCCTTGCCCCCTCGTTATAGGTCTAGTGATGCCCCACCCATACCACCTAGAACACCTGAACGGGGGGAAAGACCTCTGTTCCCAGGTAGTGGAGTGGGTGCAGTCCAAATTCCACCAGAAACTGGGTCAGAGTCACCAACAGAAACCCCCACCCCCAGGCCCCCCAGTGCTGATAGTTCAAGGTCATGTAATACTTTAGAACCTCCACCCTTGCCACCCCGCACCTATAGTCCAATAACTGTTTCTCAAACTAGTTCCCAGCAACAGGGGTTAGAAACTGAAATAGAGGAAGGAGAGACAACTAGTTTCAGCAGTACGGAAAACTTGGAAACATCTGGAGAAGGTCCAGAAGTAGCAAAACCAGCCAACACAGATGAGGCGGAAATCTCAACTCCATTAGGAGATACAAATGATGAAGTGGACGCAGGGAGGAGATCCCGTCCAAAGACTACAAGATCTGATTCTGATTTGCATAATAAACCTAGATGTGTTGTGACTAAATTACCAGCCAGGCAAATGTCACAGAATAACTCTGTGTTTTCACAGGTAGCGAAAACACCAGGAATTGAAAGTGCAGTATCTCCCAACCGATTCAGGAATTCAAGTCCAGTCAGTCGCTCTGTGGAATGCAGTCCACGCACAAGTCCAAGTCCTTCTATGCAAACTTCATACAGTGATTCGGTTGCCGAACAAAGGAAATATGCAAGTAGACACAGTATTGCGGTACCCACTGAAAGGAACTTTAGAAATAATGAGATGTTTGTTAATACCCCCTTGAGGGCCCCCCTCGACAGGTCTACCAGTTCGGTATCAGACTCTGGTACCCCACCCCGCATAATTCCAAGAAATGCCCGCAGTCGTGTGTTATCTGAAGAAGAGAAACAACAAAACCGTGAACAAATCGTTCAGCAGCTACAACTATGGACCCAGAAGCAAAAAGAGAAAACAAAGCCAGATTCTGAGGAAGATTCAGGTGCTGTGTTATCAACTGATGTTGGTTGTGAAAATCAGACAACCAGTGATAAACCAGATAAACCGTTACCCCTGGTTACAGGGAGTGCCACGCCTAGCAACTCACCCAGACCACAGTCTAGTAAACCCTCTAGTGCCAAAGCCGGGGCTAGCCCTAAACCAGAATCAAATTCAAGGTCATCGGTTTGGCAACTCAGGCAGTCAACCAACAAATCGGAACCAAAGCCACCAGCCACTCCATCTACACCAAAAGGTATCATGTGTGTACAGTCTCAAAGTCTGTGAATGTCTTCACTGCTTTCTTTTTTCATTTTGATCAAAGAGATTCAGTTCTGTATATCATCATGAACATGAAAACTATGAATTTAAATTTAAACTTCAAAGATGAAAAGATCTTAATAGAAATATCAAAGCTTCAGACACTTTATATAAACTACAGTAAAAAACAACATTATATGATCGAATCAAGACGTTTTGTACAGATTTTTGTCATCAGAAATAAAAACATGGACTGATATCTGAAATAAAATAGACTTTAAAAACGTTTTGCAAAGAACAAATATATTTAGTATTAGTAAGAGTGAACTGATATAATCAAGCTTTGTCTCCTCATTTCATGACTACAATTTATTGTAACAGAGGGCAGTCAGTCCCCATTACCCAAGCTCCCTGCCAGAAAGAGGTACCACCGTGTGGACCCACCCCCAGGGGACCAGCCCCTCCCCCCAGGTAAGACACACACCACCTTGTCTGGTTACTGTATCACAACACTTTCCCTCCTGGTAACTAAGACACTTCACATTGTGGACTTGTACTGTATCTGTAGATTATTGATTTTATGTACTTGCAATGTATTTCAGCGATTCTGCTGTTTTCTATTAAATCACAAGTACTGTATATACAATCGCAAACGCCAAACTTTTATCATAATTTTATATGGAGTATACTGTATAAAAATACTGTTGTTTATAGGATACTGCCACATGAGGTAAAAAAAGTAATGTATTGATTAATTAAATGGTCTTTAATATTGAAAAAGTGATACTATTTTTATACAATTTAAATTGTTGTCCATTGCAGGCTGGGAGGCCCGTATTGACAGCCATGGTAGAATATTTTACATAGACCACACGAATAGGACCACCACCTGGCAGAAACCACAGAATGGTCAGAGAACCATCCAGCGGCGCCCCACCATCAGCTCTGAGCAGCGCCAGCAGCTGGACAGAAGGTCAGTACTTGAAGTGGGGACAGGGGACATGTACGGTCCCTGACTGCCTTAAAGGATTTAATGTTTATCATTACTTAAATTAAGTTATACAAATATTTGGAATTCTTCTGCATTAAAAAATGAGACGTGCTAAAATACATAGTATTACATTGATTTCTATTTCAGGTATCAGAGTATTCGTCGAACAATCAACCAGCCTCGATCTGAACAAGAAACGTCAGCAGAGAGTACTTCTTCAGGTCAGTCTCCATGTCGCAATATAAATTAACAAGTGTTTTAGCAATCATATATTAAATGATTTATGATTGTGAACATGTTCTGTGATACATGTAGTATAGATATTCATTTTTAAATTTTAGAACTTATGGTTATAATGGTTATAATTTTTTTTACCTATATAAAGATATCATAAACGTGTCAGAACTGTAACTTGTAAACAAATCCACAATAGTGGTACCTATATTTTCTGCTTGGTTGAGTTACTGAACTTTGTGAAATTTACAGGCGGTAGTGATAACAGCCCCCAGACATCAGCTCAGTCCAGGGTGCCTCTGCCTGTCACCTCCCCCCCACCCCCACAACAGCCCCCCACTGCTGACCCCAGCGACAACAGAGTCCCAGCTGTCAAGTTCCTCATGCGTTCAGATTTCCTGCCTCTTCTCCAGGGCAATGATGTAAACAATATTATCTACAGCATTTTGATTTTGATATGTTTTACTTTTAAAAGATTTTATAATGGACATATGACCCTGAAATGTTTTCAGTAGAATTAAGATGAGCTGATAAACAGATTGTCAAAAAATCTCATTTGCAATTTTTTTTTTATTTCAGAGAGCAATGGCAGAATATAACAGAAATGGAACACTGAAACACATGATTACAAAAATAAGACGAGATTTTCACAATTTTGAAAGGTAGGAAAAACATGTGAATAAGGCTGTCTTAGAATGTTTATACAGAGAATATAAATTGTACAATGTATTTCAAACGTTTACAAAAATGCACCTTCATTTTAAGTTTTCAGTTTTGCAAGCCAATACATGAATATGTACTGTGTTTAAATGTATCCTGTATGAGTATTGCATCTATTAAATTTGATATTTTCATTTAACTTGTTTTTTGTTAGGTATCAACATAATCGAGATCTGGTATGTTTTCTGAATCACTTTGCGGACAACTCAAAGGAACTGCCAGCTAACTGGGAGATGAAATTTGACAGAGGGGGCAAGGTCAGTGAGTTCCTTCCCGATATGGATAAAAATAAGAAAATTCTCTGGACATAAAAATTGATAAGTTTCTTCAACAAATGTTACATATATGTACAAAGACGAAGCCTTGTAAATGAAGTCAAATGTAAATTATGTAATCTTTACCCATTTGTTTTATATTTTTCATCTCATCTCATTCTTTCAGGAATTTGTTAATACTGCATCTTCAGAAATGTACAGCATTCATTACATGTTTGGTGAATTTGATTTTACAAAATATGTTCAGCTTAAATGATCTTTCACAGATGTTTTTCATCGACCACAATTTGAAACTTACGACCTTTATTGACCCCCGACTGCCGACAGACATCCCACCTATCAACACAGACTTCTTGCACACCTCATTAATATTTCGTAACCGTGGGCGACGAGAAGGCAGCGACAGCCCTGTCAGAACAAGCCAGGCAGTATGTATTGATGGTTAACCTCACTCGATATTTGTGAACTATTTTAGAAGTTGACCTGAGATTAAATTGACTGACTTTTATTTGCAGCCTATGCCTCCCCCAAGGACTCAGCCCCCAGAGGAGCCTTCTGTTGTACCCACAGGTAAGGACAACCGAGTCAGCTCATATTGATCAGGATACTGTCTGTATCAACTAAATTCCTCGCCTCATAAATAAGATCAATTGCTGTCAGTCTGAAGTTTATTTTCCGGTTTATGCTTCCAATAGACTTGTTTTAAATTTGCTCAGTTGTGTTTGAAAAGAAATAGCTCTTTCACAGAAATGTCCTTGTTGAAAATTCAACCACTTTACAAATATTGCATGTTAGTGAGGGATGTATTGCAAATTTTCCCCCATGATTCTCTCATTCAGATGAAAAATAGTTTTTATCAAAAATTTCTCAACCAATCAGATTCAACTAAATTACGGTACATGAAAGTATGATATCAGCAGCTAAATGAATTCAAATTATTTTTCTATCAAATACTTTATGAACATGTGTATCCCTAGATCTCAGAAGACAGAATGGTATGTGGTAATGTGCATATCTAGACAACCATCTTATAGTTAACAACAGAAAAACAGATAATCAGAGAAAACTATTTGTGCTTGATTTATCTATAATGTTACTCTGTACAGTAGATGCTACTTTTAAATGTCAGACTAGAAAACTTACATATATACATATAGCTATGTATGATATATGTTGAAAATATATATGATGTATTTTTGAAAAATTAAATTAGTTTACAGTAAAACTTATTGAATCATGAAGTCAAACACTCAGATAAAACAGTTCTCTTCCAGATTGTGAATTTTCACATCGGTTGAAAGTTCCATGTGAATGATATTTGACATTCTCAACATTGCTTAATAGGGTCTAGTTAAATTGTCTAGTTCCATAAAACTTGTTAATTATTAGATTTTTTCATGCACTAGATAAAAGAAATGTCTGATAGTGTTTACAAGAATTCAAATGCAGTGAGTTAATAAATTATGATTTTATTTTTAGCGTACAATGACAAAGTTGTCGCCTTCTTGCGACAGCCCAACATTGGAGAAATTCTTCAGGAAAAATACTCTTCCTACAACAACAGTACCCGGTTAAAAGAGAAGATCCACAAGATCCGGGGGGAGGGGACAGATGCCCTGGACCGCCTCAGTAATGACGTTGACCTCATCATCCTGCTCAGGTCCAGTTACCTCCCTTACACAAAATATCAAAAGGACTTTAATGTGCCACATTATTCTTAGTTAAAGATATTCTTCATTGTCAAGGAGGAAATTCATATGACATCATTAATTTGATAGATCTTATTTTTTTCTTAACAGTCTGTTTGAAAATGAGATTATGTCGTATGTGCCTCAGAACCTTCTACAAGCGAACCCTTTGGGGGATTCCCCCGGGGAAACTCCTCAAGGATCTCCCAGTAAGTGACCACAACAAAATATGACAGGCTTTTTATTCATGTATAAATATTGTATCAGATGTTAGATATTCTAGATATTTTAGATTAACAAAAAAATTTTCATCTGACAGAAATATGTTTTTGTTTCACAGACATTCAGAGGTCCAACGTGCGAGTACATGCTCCTTACAAAAGAGATTTCCAGGCGAAGTTACGCAGCTTTTACAGGAAGCTAGAAAGCAAGGGCTATGGACAGGGACCCTCAAAACTCAAGTGAGAACTACATGCAGCTTCCATATTTTTTTCTCACTTCCAATCTTTTTTGACGTGCCGGTTTTGTAAAATGTGAAAATTTTCAATGTAGAGATAATTACATCAGAATATTCAGAAAATTACCACTGTTACTTAGCATTTTTTAAAAAGAAACATGTTTTTTATACTTATTTATAAGTCACCAACTCATAATATTTCATATTGGGATCCAATAATTAAAATGATAACAAGTGAAAATATTCACATCTATAAAGATATAGTTTTGAGCCTTTGTATATGGAAGATATTTTGACAAAAACATTTGTACATGTATCAGCAAAATCAGATTAAGTGGATTTTGAATGAAACTGTGGCCAAATACGAGGGTTGTCCGATTATATCGTAAACTGAGGACAATGCTTCAATTATGTTCACTGTAATTTCTTCAGACAAATGTATGTATTTTGATCATTGATCCTTTGTCAAACAGTATCCTAAAATTCAAATGCATGCTAAATATATTCTTTGAGAAACATTATAGTTTATATAAGCGGCTTTGCCAGGCGCCACTATATGCTACATCAAAAATAGCCAGCCCTTAAATCGTTGTTAAACCCTTCACTTTATTCACATTATTATTCACGTTCTACATGCAATTCTGAAAATGTGTTTGAAAATAATATTTTCTTTGAACTTGTACCCTGAGTGCACATTCTCCATGTATTTCTAGTTTTGTTTTTAAAATTCTCCTTAAGAACAAACGATCTGCAGACTCCAAACATGCCCTGTATTATCTGTTTCCCTGAAATGTGTCGTATAGCATTTTGTCGTCCATTTACTTGTATATCGGTTTCTTTTTCACTTAATGTTATCATACTTGTCCAAATATTTTCGATGTTGCTAGACTACTTATTTACAAAATGCATTTCTAAGCCATTTTGTTAAATTTATTATGGCCCCCTTCAAAGAAGAGAGGGCATATTGCTTTGCTACTGTCAGTTGGTCAGTCTGTCAGTCAGTCCAACGACAGTTTCAAATCATTTTCTTTGCCGAGGTTGAAATTATTGAAATGAAATTTGGTATACAGATTTATCATAATAATGTCTACTTCACGTTTTATTTTAGGTACGATCGAGCAATTTTCAACATAGTTATGTCCCTTGGACAAAATTCCAATTATTTACAGTTACAGCACAGGGGCATCGTATCCGTTCTACACTCGATGACATATTATATAAATAGTGCCTGTTTGGGAGGGTAACAGTTGAAATTGACACCCCGAGAAAACCATTGTCAACCGACGCGAAGCGGAGGTTGACAATGGTTTTCGAGGGGTGTCAATTTCAACTGTTATCCTCCCAAACAGGCACTATTTATTTTGTTATACTGAATGTCTTAAATTTAAAGAAAACTTTACTGCTTTTACATAGAAATAACGTGAATTCTACGGCGAACCGTACGCATATAATTTTCGCGCATGTAACAATTTTTAATGTTACCCATTGCTAAGTGCGTTGCTAATGCTGAGGGTAATAGAAAGAATTGTGAACTGCGTCTAAACCAATCAGATTTCAGTATTTAACATGAAAGTATAACAAATTAAATAATACACCTTGTGTATTATTTATATATATGTCATCGAGACTATCAGTGTAGAACGGATACGATGCCCCTGTGGTTACAGTTCACAGTTTCTGCTCATTTTCTTCACAGAGGTTGCAGATATTGAAGTGAAATTTGCTATATATATTTATTATAATAATATAAAGACAAATTCGATCTTGCATATGAAAAAATTCCAATTATTTGCAGTTTCTGTTCATTTTCTTCTTGGTAACAATTATGATGTGCAAGTAAAAGGACGTGTACATTGCACATATACACATACAGATGAAGCATATCATGAAGGTGGACAGAAAGAAACAGGGATAAAGAAGATTGTTAACACTTTTCTTGCTACTTGTGAAACTGAACTTTCACCATCTACATGTACATGTACATGTATCTGTAAGCAGTTAAATATGACAACATTGCAATAGTTTAACTGAAACTTTACTCTTCTTTTTTGAAATAGACTGATGGTGAGAAGAGATCATGTTTTAGAGGATGCCTTTAATAAAGTCATGGGAATCACAAAGAAAGAAATGCTTAAGAAAAGCAAGCTGTACATCACTTTTGTGGGAGAGGAAGGGTAAGAACATTGATTCTACCTCAAATCTGTTGAGATAAAAATTAGTTATATTGAAAGAAACTTCACTAGAGTTAGAAAGCAGCTTTATTGAAAGATGTTAATGGGAGACCTTCATTAGAGTAGACAGTGAAGATTAAGTAGGCAGCACAAACAATGGTATATCATGTCTTTCATAACAAAACTAAGATCAGCCTAAGATGAATAGATTTAGGTTAATTTCTTACACAAAGAAGAAAATAGATCAGTGTGATGTATAGAAATTTTTTTATCATTAGTTAGGACTGCATACTTTAAAACACAAAGAAATTACAAACTATTGACCCTGAAAATGATGAACCTATTGTGACTGGTTGTTAACAGGTTGGACTATGGTGGTCCATCTCGAGAGTTCTTCTTCCTGCTGTCCCGTGAACTGTTCAATCCTTACTATGGACTGTTTGAATATTCTGCCAATGATACTTACACAGTCCAGATTAGTCCAATGTCCACAATTGTCGAGGATGCACATGAATGGTGACTTTCAAAATTTATCATCTGATGTTTGTAAAAGTAGACAATTATTTTCAAATGAGAACACTAAATCTTCTTACATTAGAAGTGAAGGAAATGTTCATGCCAATAGGTGTTATTTGTATTAAAAGAATATATTTAGTCATCAAGTTTTGTTATCATCATTAAATCATTGATATAAAGTTTATCAGGGTAAAGCATTAAGTGACTAGCTGAGCCTTGACTTCCTGGCAGTGATAATGATGTTTGTTTACAGGTTCCGCTTCGCTGGCCGAGTGTTAGGCCTGGCAGTGGTTCACCAGTACTTGCTGGATGCTTTCTTTACTCGACCCTTCTACAAAGCCCTACTCAGACTGTTAGTACAATGGATTCTTTATACTTTAGTCATTTTACTTTCTTTTCCTTTTAATGTACAAATGTATTGAGTTTAAACTATAATCCCAAGATTTTTTAATTACGGTAATTCACAATTCATGTCTTAGGCCATGTTCTAAGTAAATTTTGAGTTTGCTTGTGGTGAATAGAATCCACTGATTGACAAGCTTTGTTTATGCAGGCCATGGTCATTGACGGACGTGGAGACACTGGACGCAGAGTTCCACCAGAGTCTGCTGTGGATCAAGGAGAATGACATCTCAGAGGTCGACATGGACCTGACCTTCTCTGTCAATGAGGAGGTGTTTGGACAGGTACAGACTACTGTAGTGTAACAAACGAAAAGGGCCCTGGACTAGCTATAGCTTTATTGCAGTAAAAACTCTCTATTTCCATTGAAAGTAATGAATTAATAAAAAGAAGTGTTTTAATGTTTTTATATACTGTATTTGATTTCACTTGTTCAGATACATAATTGAATTGCTGTAAAAATTGTTGATACAATTCCACTGACATTGATATTGACCTCAGTATTATACTTTGACTAACATTTGGCTTTCACTGACATGTAATGTAAGGGAATGATACTATGGGAAATTACATGTAACTTTATATATTACCTGACATAGATTCTCACTTAAAGAGGCCTTAAGCCGCCTTATTGTAGATGCTTTAATTTATTTTGTACAATGATTCCACATTTATAGGTAACAGAGAGAGAACTGAAGCCCAATGGTAAGGTGATCCCAGTCAATGAGAGGAACAAAAAGGAATACATAGAGAGGATGTCCAAATGGAGGCTGGAGCGGGGCGTGACTGAGCAGACCGAGAGCCTCATCAGGGGATTCCACGAGGTCGGTGAACTTATCTGTCCTTGACTCTATATGTTTATTCTTTATGCCATTTCGGTCTAACATTTCCATAAAAACCAGACATCTTTTTATTAATAATTAAAAATGGTGGAATGGCAGCTGCTATAATTTTCTTGACAATTAAACCTTACCCCGCAGAATAAAATACCGGTAACTTAAACATTGCTTTTACTTTTGTTCTTTTATCTCAACCAGGCTGTGAAGCCACAGGCCACCTTACAGTAATGTTCTAGTTGTGACTTCCATTGTTCTCTGTAGGTGATAGACAGTCGACTGATCTCCATGTTTGATGCCCGTGAGCTGGAGTTAGTGATAGCAGGGACTGTGGAGATAGATGTGAAGGACTGGAGGAAGAACACAGAGTATAGATCAGGTCTGTGGCTCCAAGTAACGGGCGCCAGCCATACTTAACAAGCTCAGTAACTTTTGATAAGTCAAATTCTTTTCTTAGATAAAACTTGCATTATGCAAGTACAGTTGCACCTGCAGCTACGGCCACCTTTATCAGCGGCTATGAGCTGCCAGTTTTAATCCCGCCCGTTTCTCACTTTAATTTAACTGATTTAAGGTCCCGTGATTTAATCATGCCTGTTTTCAACGGCCATTTTGTCTATATTGTCACATGACTTCTGACTCTGACATGTGACCCTGTATCGAAAAAAGCCAAACTTTGACAGCTGATAATGAGTTAATGACAAATAATTCAATGTGTTATTTGAAGTCTGCTGAGATTTAATGAGATAATTGATTATAACACCTGTTTTGTGTCTTTATATACATGTACATCTTTATATACTTATATTCTTCATTACAAAGTTATTAAATGGCCAGTCTTGCGCTTAACAGCTTTACATGTACAATTATTTGCCGATATTACACACTTTTTCTAGAAAATTTCTTTGAGAGAATTACAGAGGTGCTTATTATACACCCCAATAGAATTTTTACACTTTTTAAGAGCTTAAACATTGGCTATCGTAGTTCAGTACTTAGCCTTTGTACGGAAACGCTACTTCTGATTGTTTACTGCATTTAATCAATTGAAAATTATTGTTTGGGCGTATTTAGCAGAAAATGTTTTGCTCTTAATTCCTTGATGGAAAAATTAAATTAAAATGGCCATTCAAAATTAATATAAACTGTTTATTCAGCAATCGGAGCTGTGCATTCACCATCTCTGTGTACGCAGCCATTACAGATGCTGTTAATAAATCTGTGCAATAGAGCAAAAATGAATATACTCGGTGTTTATTTTTTCATTAATTTGAAATCTGGAATAAGAGGCCACCTGTCTTAAGCCGCCTGTTTGCCATTGTCCCACAAGTGGCCGTTTAAAACAGGTGCGACTGTAGATACAAGGATGGTTGGGGAAAAAGTCAGTTTTAAAAGCTCTGTAAATGATAAACTTGAAGATCACTGTTCCTGATTTCCTGTAATCATCGATGCAGGGACATGAAGTTTGTATCACAGCCCTGACAAATTGTTGTGTTGTGTTGACAGGGTACCACGACCAGCATCAAGTGATTCAGTGGTTCTGGCAGGCCATAGAGAAGTTTGACAATGAGAGGAGACTCAGGCTACTGCAGGTAGACTATGACATCACTGCAGTCTGAGATTCTGGTTGACAGTTTTGAAAACACATTCGGTGTTTCAATATTGAATAAAATTTTGATGAAACACCTAGTATAAATTCTTTCCAAAAAAAAAGTTGTTTAAAAATATCTGTAGTTAAACTTTGTGTAAAAGATTATTGAGTGAATTTTAAAAGAACATATAATTGAGTAAATGATGTTTTGTTGTTCAGTTTGTGACGGGCACCTCCAGCATCCCATATGAGGGATTCGCAGCTTTGAGAGGAAGCAATGGACCCCGTAAATTTTGTATTGAAAAATGGGGCAAAATTAGCAGCCTTCCAAGGTCAGTTTGTACTGTGTTATAATAATGAGCATAAAACTTGTCCCCTTGTCAAATTTTGCATTGATTTCTGGTCCCTCATGCATATCTCATTTTTTTTGTGAGATGGAGAGGTTTAGCGGAATAATTTATTGTTTGATTGTTAGCATATCAAGGTTTTTTGCTAGTGATTTTGAATGATAAGATGTATCTTTTTGTATACATGTAACGGTACAGAGTGCTCCTTCATCATGGCTAATTTATTTTTGATTCTCATTATTTTTGTTATTGTTATTTTTGATTCTTATTGACAATCACTGTATTTAAACATGAAGTTAAATCTCAGACCCTTTCCATTTCCCTTTGTCAAAAAACATTAACTTTTCTTTTGAATTTTACAGAGCACACACATGCTTTAATCGACTGGATTTACCAGCTTACACTACATCTGAAATGCTGTTTGAAAAGTTGGTCACAGCAGTGGAAGAAACAAGCACATTTGGGATTGAATAATCAAGGTCATAAAATGTGTCAATGTGTTCATTAATTCCTGAGGACACAGATCACTTGATGGGCCTCTTGACCCCTAACAACACATCTTTGTGCGTTACCAATGTTCTTCTTTATTTTTATTGTACAATCTTTTATCATTGATGGACTTATCAGTGAATATGAAATATTTTGGTGTAAAGCACAGTCCTTCAGTGTAATGGCTTTTTAGCTTAATATAATTTCTATAGTTTTTGGAAACTGTCGCAAAGCATCTTAAAGACCATGAGTTTTGGCCTCTAGTCAGTTTTTGTATGTGATATGCCAAGTTAAGAAACCTAATGAAGATATACAGGTGTATTTGTTTCAATGTTAACCTAAAATTTAGGTTATTTATGAAATGATGCATGCAGTGTTAGCATAATTTTGACTTTGTTTGATTAAAATGTATAAAATAACATATATCTATAACTACACTGTTCCTCTCCAAAAGTATGCAGGTACAGTGCATTTATGTAAATGATGCTTAAATAGTATGTTTATCGGAATATATTTGGAAAAGCATAAAGGATGATTTCCAACTGTAAATGACAAAGTATTACAGTTGTTGGCAACTAACTGTCCTGAGTTGGCATTAATTAACATAATCAAATATTTAATTAAGTGGTAATTAATGGTTGTGATGATGATGATGTCATTGTGCATCAGATCTGAGTATTTATTAATCAAAGTGACTTCTGATTTTTTTTTTGTACCAGGTATATCAAACTGCTGTTTATTTTCATCAATTTCATGGATTTTCATTAATTTACAAAATGCCCGTAAACACTTTGATGATGCGGGTGAAAGTAATTCATGTACCTGTTTCTTCAATACCTAATCCTTTCTTTCATTTTGGTAAAAAATATTTGTAAATAAAGCAATACACTGAGTGCAATTTACCGATAATGAAACCAAAGTTGCATAGACATCAAGATCCTTGTGCTTTACTTTCCTTATTTGTTGCAGAATAAAAAACAGTGATACAACACTGCAATGCAAAAAGCTCAGTGTTGTAGGATGACGAAAACCCAGATGATAGTTGCTATAAGCATAGGTATATGGTGTAAGAAAGCTTTATCATTATTCCAGATTCTTTTGTACAAGAAAACAGTGCATACGGTTTTATATGTTTTTATTTTATAATTAGTTTTTACACAATAAGAACACCTAACAATATTTAGGTTTTAAATGGTTACTTGCTTTAAATCAGCCAAATAAACTATGAAAAGATGGTACAGAATACTTTAAATTCTTGTTTGTTGTTGTTTTTTTCTTTTTCTTCTCCTAAACTGATTAACACAATTTTTTGAACTTTTTTCTACAACATGTATTATATTTAATGGGAACAAAACACTCTCCTACTGTTAATACAATAACGAACAATTTTGTCTGAATGTAAACAGGAAAAGAGTAAGATAAGAATGGGTATTGGCATATGCCTGTGCGTTTCATTTTGTAGTTGATTTTTGCTCTTCGTTGTACGCCTGTGTTGTGATTTTTACCCGCAATTCTGTGAAGTGAATTGTGTATTTATACCTATACATGTGTTATGCCAGTACAGATTATGTATCCTTGATTTTATATGTATGTATATATATTACAGTTACACAAAACTTGCGGAAAATGAACTAAAACTACACGTGTAATCTGAACATGTTGTTTACAGCAGTAGGAAAGCATAAAAGACTACATGATGTGAAAATGTTTACAGTTTTTGTTTGCATGTAGAAACAAATCTGTATGTAGATTATGAACAAGTTATCCTTTAGAACAAGTGTGCATTAGTTTGAACCTCAGCTAGACAGTAGATTAATCTCTGAATTCGTAACACATGCTTGCATCATTCCATTGTGTTCATGTTTAAGTGTATATATATATAGAGAGAGATATTATCAATGTTGATATTTATTTTGTTATTTCAGATTTAGTCTTGGCTTTCTTTCTTTTGCACTGTGAGGTCTGTGTTAGCTGTTTCGGGAGACAATTCTCACCAATCTGCTCAGTCATTTTTGTAGTGCAAGCAATTTTCACTTTTTTTTGTTATTCTTTTTTATATAAAACCCCCCGATCTATAATAGTTTCCTACAAATTTTCATTCCGTAGGTTTTTTTGTTTTGTTTATTGTTTGTTTTACTAGTGTAAGAATGTTAAAGCATGGGAAAAAGCAAAATAACATGTATGATTAGATATTGTCATAGTGGATGTCATGGTATGCCTAATTTGAAGACAATCATGAACTGGATTTTTAAATAAAGGTTACCCCCTTAACTCCCTACTCCCAATGAACAAGTTAGTCAGCAGGTATTGCTTTCATTACAAAAATTTGATTTGGAAATTTTGTAATATAACTATGATATTTTTTATAATTAGAGTTTGCCATTGTAATTCAAATTTTCACTGCTTCAGGATAATGCCCTTTCTCTTTTTCTTTTGGAAGGAATTGCACAATCAGCTCATTTCTTGTTCCAAGGGCAATTTCAGTTTATGGATACATATATATATATATATACCTCAGTTTTCACCATCACTATTCCATTTTGTCATTCTCAGTAAACAAGAAGATATTCAATTTCATGGGCAGTAAACCACCATTGCAGTGTACATTGGATGGTATATAAATTGCTTTTGTCATAAGTTTGATTGACCGGCTTTTAATGTTTTTTTAAAGCATTTTCTGTCGTACAAATAACTACACTGAACATAAATATACAGAGTTTCAATTGTAGAAATGTAAAGAGGACTTTAATCTGCTGTTGGTTTTTACTTCTGTTACAGTGGTATGGCATCTTTTGTCGTTTTTTTAAAGTTATAAATATTTGTATCTTCAATGGTCAGAATTATTTATGTGCATCATAACAAACATGTTGTTTATGTTTTATAAATATTAATGAAAAAATCCGTTGTTCTGTTATTATTAGATATGTTAAGTAATCTAATGATTGGATATGTTAAGTAATCTAGTTGGTAAACATGAACACTCTAAGTCTTTGAATAATTCAGCTACATCCTAAGAATAGTTGAACACGTCAGTCGATACTTTTAATTGGTGATTTTGCACAAAAAATATTGACTGTTCTTTGCGATTCACCATATCCTTGTCTGTAATCAATTTTGTGTTGAATATATGTACTTTCTTCTTTAATAATTTCAAAAGATGTAATATGTTCATTAGGTTAAAACGGTTGCAAATTGATATATAGATTTTTAAAAATGAAAACGCACTTCTCCGTATTTGGCCTTGTCATACATTCCGCCAAGTATATGTAAAAATTGATCAGAAAAAAAAACAGGAGCGCAGAAGCGTACTGGTTAAGTAGAATGTTAATTTAATATTAGTGTAAAGGATATAAGCCAAAAACTGTCTATTCTGTAATAGAAAAAACTGATGGCGGCCCGTGTACTCATATCTAGTGTTATTTGTGGTAACAAGTAACTATTGTGATTTCCTGGTGTTATTTGTGGTAACAAGTAACTGATGTGATTACCTGGTGTTATTTGTGGTAACAAGTAACTATTGTGATTACCTGGATTGATTTTTGATTCGTGATTCTGAGAAATGGAGTACATAAATACGATATTTGACAATATATTAGTTTTTCGAAGTTGTTGTTTCTGCTGTATCGCGTTATCTGGGCCATTAAAATGTTTCTTTATTTGCAAATTAAGTGTCGTATTTTTGTTTCCAACTTACCTATAGCAATCCACTGAGTTAAGAGTTTACATGTAACTTGTGTGTCTGTTCATTATTTTTAAGAATGGACAGCTTTGTATCCACTATTTAAAAATGGACTTTAGGCAGTGGGTCATCACTCCAAGCTTTGTCATTTTTACTGGTGCACAGTGTAGGAGCGGAAGTGTACAGTTTTGGGTAGCGCTGTTCGTCGAAGCGAGTAAACAAATTGAATATGTAGCTCTGCGTACAGTCGAAGACAAATTCAGTGTAATTTTAATGAAATGAATTGATCAATGGATTTAAAATTGTTCTGTAACAATTCAGTACGTTACAGTAATAAACTGGCAAAAATATAAAAGTTGTATGTATACGATTTTCAGGTGAACATTTTGAAAATCAGTACCAAGGGTCACACTTCAAGATTAAAATCATTATTATTTATAAAATACAATTATTACAATTGATATATCTTGAAGAGAAAAACTTGCTTCTGATGCTATTGCAAATATAAGTAGATAAAAACCCACCAGAATATCACGAGCTTTGATTATTTCATACTGAACGCGCAGCAGAAAAGCATTGTAATCTATTGTACGGGTAGCGCTGTTAAAAGCATTATATTTACATCTACCAAGCATAATTTCCTCTATTTCTTACGGAAACTTATAGTTAATTCATAGCTCTACAGAAACCGCCAGACTGAAATCTACACGCCCAATTTATCGATTGGTCGAATCTCCAGCGGCTGAAAGTGACAGGACTGAAATTGACACGCCCTGTTTATCGATTGGTTTGAACCTACAGCGACCTTGGTAAAATCCCGGACTGCACGAAATAATCATGACGATGCCAGACTCAAAGTCTGGCAGGAGACGATTTGGCTGTTTCTTTTAGCTAACGAACTTTTGTACATTAACAGTAATTTAGTGAATTTTACTAACTTTTCATAATCAGTTTATTAATTAGTTAAAGAAAGATGTTAATATAAACAATAAAATGTTTTCTTTGATGATTCATGCGGGTTATGAAGCTAGCGATCATTGCAGGAAAAATTTACATAACCTGCTAACGCGGGTTATGTATTTTTCCTGCAATGTCGCTACCTTCATATCCCGAATGAATCACCAAAGAAAGCATTTTATTGTTTAAGTGAATTTGTTTTGGAAAAGTTTGGTTTCGGATGGCTTAACTAAACAGAACGACAATGGTATGAATGGAATATTTTTGAATAATTTTTTAATGATGGAAAACAAATATTGTAGTTGCACCCCCCCCCCTTGAAAAGTAAAACAAACAACCCAATACATGTAATCATCACAATCATCAAAAATAATTTGAGAAAAAATATAAGGCACAAAGGGTGTTAGGAGTTAAAAGAATCCCTAATTTAGGTGCTCGCTGTCGTTTGGTGTTTGGTGCATGCTAGTAACCTCCAGAGAATTGCTGGTTGCACTAGAGTATTGAATTTCACAATATATAGTTAATTTGTTTAAAAACTAACAACCATAAAATGGTTAAGTATACAGTAATTATTCATGTTGCCTCGTCATATTACGAATGTTGGGGAAATCGGGATCTCCTCATCTAACTGAGAGAATCAAATTACCTCAGAATTACGCACTCGTCTTTCATGAATTTGAGTTGAGAACTTAGTTCAGTAATTTCAAAATGTTGGTGATGTAGGGGTCATACAACTTACATGTTGTTTTTTATCTCTCATTTTCAACAACCGTCGCAGGCAGAATCACCCTCAGTACATTCTTAGCAAATGGGAGTTTACGTTGTTGATTGTTGTTTTACGGTATTTTAGATAATGGACAATAAAGAAATGTAATTTAAATGTATTTTCAATGTTATACAAAGCAAGTTATTTATGGAATAACATTTAATATGCAATACTCCTTTGAAAGGCGGAGGGATTCTTCGTGAAATCAAGTAAAACTAGTTTTTTTGTCACAGATTCGTTGCATTGATTTCAAGGGGGCAGACAGAAATTGCAAGGACACCGAAGGCCTATTTTTACAAAGATAAATATAAGGAAGAACTTTTACAAACTGAATCGTTTTATCAACTTACATGTGTGCAATATTGTCAAGGCAAGAGAAATGACCCACAAACATCAGGGTTTTGTGAATTAAATATTGTTTCATTAATATCAACTTTTTTTTTATCAATTTTTTGCAACACAACTCTGCGACGTCAACGAAAACGTGTAAAACCTATTTCAGAAAAACTGCTGAAATGTTCAGTATTATGTTCCAGACAAAAAATTCTAGGCATATAGCACATGCAACTGATTAAAAAATAAAATCCGTCTACCTAATAATACACAAGGTACACATCGCTGCCATCTTTATTTAAACCCGTCGCATCAGCTGGATAACATTATTTTATCTACTGCCGCTAATAAAAATCATTTTCAATCGGCATCATGCGCCTGTGGCATATAAAAACCAAAATGCAAACTTTATTCATCATTATACTTACACAATAAAATGCTTTCTTTGATGAATCATTCGAGATATGAAGGTAGCGACCATTGCAGAAAAAATACATAAGCGGGTTATGTAATTTTTTTCTGCAATGATCGCTACATTCATTACCCGCATGGATCATCATAGAAAGCATTTTATTGTTTATATTAACATCTTTTTTTAAACTAATTAATAAATTAATTATAAAAATTAAGTAAAATTCACTAAATTATAGTTAACGTACATAAGCACATTAACTAAAAGAAACAACAAAATCGTCTCCTGTGAGACTTTGGTTGTCCACATCATCAGGAATAAAATATTAACTGAGAAGATACGCAAAGAAGCCAGCAATCTAATAACATGTAAAATTAGACTTTTAGAGCCGCTCTCTACGATACGTTCTATCTTAACGCAGAGGAGCGATTGTACAAGTTCAGCTTTTAGACTGTGAAGCCAGTTGATTCAATGTTGATAACATTAGCCATTCAGCTTATCTGCAGAGGATATTTATTCGTAAACACTGCCTTTATAACAATTCAAGACAATGGAAGATCAAGTTTTATGGATTTTTTCTAAATAATAAAATTGTGTTTATTACACAAATGTAAACACAAACATGGCCACATCGCTCACCCGAGGAACAATAGGTATGAAGAAATCAGCTAAAGGTAGAATGACACACCTGGAAAAAGTCGATCAAATTAACATTAAATTATTTGATTATCAAAGATTTAATCATAAATAAACTGTACATGTGTCAAATAAGTGAAAATTTACAATTTGGGGATAAAAAATGAATATCTAAAAAGTTCATAAGATCATAAGCCCGACACTTTATCCACTAGGCTATGGAGTAAGTGACATGTTATCGTCGATAAAATCCTTTTAATAAAACGAAATGTCGTTTCGATCAGAGGTCAGCCATTTTGTGATGATGTGTTATTCCACCTTAATGAAGTTATAATACAAACTATCTGGACAATGTAGTACAATACATGTAGATCTTGTATAAATAAAAATCCATTTCCCCCTGGATATTCTTATTTTTATTATGATTAGTCCCTTTTCTAACAGGAAAAAAACTTGCCCCCCTTGATTCATCTATACTATCTGAGGATGCTTCCACGCTAATTTGGGCTTTCCTGGCCTAATGGGTTTTGAAAAGAACATTTTTAAAAAGATTTTCTCTATATATGCCTATATAAAAATTTATCCCCTCGTTGTGACCCCATCCTAACCCCGGGGATCATGATTTGAACAAACTTGAATCTTCACTACCTGACGATGCTTTCACACAAACAAGTTTCAGCTTTCCTGGCTAATTGGTTTCTGAGAAGAAGATTTTTAAAGACTTTTCTATATAAATTCTATTCTTATGTAAAAATCTGACCCCCTATTGTGGCCCAATCCTACCTCTGAGGGTCATGATTTTCACAACTTTGAATCTACTCTACTTGAGGATGCTTCAACACAAATTTCAGCTTTCCTTGCCAATTGGCTTCTGAGAAGAAAACTTCTAAATTTTTACTCTATATATTCCTATGTGAAAATTCGACCTCCGTTGTGGACCCATCCTACCCCCAGGAGTTATGATTTTCGCAACTTTGAAGCTACACTACCTGAAGATGCTTTTATATGAGTTTCAGCTTTTCTTGCCAAATGGTTCTTAAGAACATTTTAAAGATTTAACTTTATATATTCCTAAGTAAAAATTCGACCCCCATTGTGGCCCCACCCTACCCCCGAGGGTCATGATTTTCACAACATTGAACACTACTTGAGGATGCTTCCACATAAATTTCAGCTTTCCTAGCTGATTAATTTCTGAGATTTTTAAATATTTACTCTATATATTCCTATGTGAAAACTCGACCCCCCGTTGTGGCCCAGGGGTTATGATTTTCACCACTTTGAATCTGCACTTTCTGAGGATGCTTTCAGCTTTCCTGGCCTAATAGTTCTTGAGAAGATTTTTGAAAATTTCTTCCAAAATTTTCAATAATTCCCCCATTATCTCCCTTCGTAAAAGAGCGTGATCCCTAATTTTCACAACTTTAAATCCCCTTTGCCTAAGGAAGCTTTGTCTTCAGTTTGGTTGAATTTGGCCCAGTGGTAATGGAGAAAATGTTGAAAATGTGAAAAGTTTACAGAGGGTCAGACAGACAGAGACGACAGACAAAATGTGATCAGAATAGCGTACTTGAGCTTTCAGTTCAGATGAGCTAACAAAAAAAACAAACTGGCACACATGTATACATGCCACGCAGACAACGAGATTTTGAAAATGCGTTTATTGATTGAACAACACAAAGAGCAGATATATCACGGTATCTTAGAGCTACAGACAGGCAACCTCCAGTTACTCAGCCGGTACCCGATCTAGGTCTAACTCTTCACTGGTTCTGATGTCCACCGTGAGGCTGCGTGGTGAGAAAAAGCATTAGATAACACAAATACCAAATAAATATTTTCTTTTTATTGATTGAACGGGAAAATTAAGATTTGTTATTATTATTGCAGTATATCATGCGAAATGTTTTGTTTACGTTTATATTTATATGTTTGATAAATTGATACATCAAGCAGTAACTTAAAGATTCCATGTCTATACAATTTCAACAACCATCATGGCAGTTCTACCATATTATACTGATGTAAGTAAAATAATTTGCATTGTAATTTAAATCATATTCTGCATACAAAAAATAAGCGATCCTATGAAATAGCAACTTATCCGTATGTTGTAAATATATTAATATATTTAAAATGAACTGCTAACTATAGTTAACAATTTGTAAACTATAATTGTTATCTGTAATCCATATTTAACTATTGTTTACGAATGCTAGTTCGAGTTTATCTGTCTGTAAATATTAACACAATATTTTTCTGATAAATATAAATTAACATATTTAAACATTCGTTAAATTACCGTTAAGAATTGTAAATTATACTATTACAAAGAGTAAACTATATGTATCAGATTGTCAAATATAGTTCTCAAATTGTGAAACCGTATTTATCAGGTAAGCTACGTTTTCCAATTGCGAATGTAATAGTTTTTACTTAAATTAATACATAGATAACTGTGTTAACCTTTACCCTGCCTCTTCCACGGTTTCAGTCAGTTTCCGTTTGTTTGTCTCTGGCAGTCTGAGGGACACCAGTCCTACAGTGATAGTCAGGACCGCGTACACAATCAGGGGCAGCATCTTACCCAGCTTTCCCTTAGTCTGTTAACGGACACAAGCGATAAGTCATGAAATAGTTACTTTTTGGAAATTTTGTAAGCAAAACGAACGTATCTTTAGAACAGGATATTTTGTTTTGGTTAAGAAAACAGTAAATAAGCTTTCTTATCAATAAACTGTGGTATATATAAACAATATACTTTGTATAATTTGGCATAATTTAAACACATGAAGGCCAATGTTTGTAGATTTTATTTTTCACTTGTTGGTGGGGTTATCATTGCATGCCTTATATTAATGCCTGTATGGTCGGAGTGACGGTTATCTATTGCACAGTTCACTGTCGATGTACATAATGGTAAACGAGAAGAATCAACGAGATCCACGAATATAATGTCTTACTTACAATGTCGTACAAATAAGGAGAAATCATAGATCCGGTTCTGGCTCCGATGCTGACGGTCCCCATCACAATACTTCTGATGACTGTAGGGAACAATTCGCCCGTGTACACGTAGAGAACGGCGAAAAGCGCGGAAATTCCAAACCTCGAAACCAAAGCTACCAATATGTGAAGCCAGTAAAGAGCTGTGAATTAAAAAATAATAAGTTTAGTATGAATGTGAATGTATTGTGTGAGAGAGAGAGAGAGAGAGAGAGAGAGAGAGAGAGAGAGAGAGAGAGAGAGAGAGAGAGAGAGAGACTGAACAGTTTATAAAATATACAAAATAACTTTTAAAACAAATGGAGGTCACTACAGTATAGAGATTGAATGTTTGAATATGGTTACGTACATTGTTCTGAAAATTGAATTAGCAGGACGGACACTATAGATGCAATACCACAACCAAATATGGACATCAAGTGTACAGGTCGTCGTCCGGTGAAGTTAAGAAAGAAGACAACACAGTATCCGGCCAGCTCGACTAGCACCAAGAGTGCAAAGTTCTCGTACAAATTCCCGCCAAGCGAATCAACATTCATTGTCAACCCGTAATAAATGAAGGAGACCACAAACCTGTGAATATACCGGTATTGTATCTATCAAAAGTATCTTCTTGTTAACATTACATATATATCTGTAAAATAAATCATAAATTGAGAGGTTAATGATTTAATTAAGGTAGAACCAAGTCCATAACTACATATAAAATCAAAGTCTTATCATTTTTGTGTAAAACATTGTTTAAAACAAAATTGTAAGCCATGTCTAGTAAATAGGCATCGTCACAATAAAGCAAATTTAGACTCAGGTCAACATTTTAGTCAGTCGTATAATGAATATTTATTATATTATACTGGTAACCTTTAAAATTTGTAACTAACAACGTTATGTCAAGACATCTTTAAGAGCACTTTAATTTTTTGTCAATGTGATTAACAGTGTACAAATTTTTACTCAAGTCAAAAATTGCTTCATGATCCTCAAGCTAGGAACCAAATGCAAATCAAGTAGGATCCATGTGCTATGATATAACATTTGACTAAAATAAAATATGCCGCCGATTGAAAAAAACACATTATTTAATTAACAAATTGTTTAGTATAAAGCAGTCACAAGATTCTTCTTAAGATCTTATTTATGGTCAAAAGATATCTTGAGATCGGATTTAAAGACCTTTCGTTAATTTGACTCGCATGTTTCTTCTTTCAGATCACAGTGAAAAACAAACAATTGCTTTCATCCTCAGAGACGTTTTGTTTGTACCTGTGTACAATATTCAAAATTAAATTTGACAACTCATACATTTTGTATTACCAGTTGCTGGTGATGATTGCCAGTCTTTTAAGTAGGAGTTTTGAATGGAATAATTCACGTAGTATGACGCGTATTCCGGGATCCGGTTCCTTTTTTATTTTACTGGCGTCAAATTCCTTCTGCACGTTGTTTGTCCTGGCTATTTTTGTCAGTATTTGAGCAGCTTTAGCTATCTTTCCTCTAGCCAGCAGCCATCTTGGAGACTCTATGATCACACCAGGGCTTATAAACAACAAAGATGCCACAAAATGTCAATACAATACAAACAAACAAAATAACTTAATTTTGGTCAATTCAACGCTGACAATAAGATGGTATACTTTATTATCATTTCAAAGAAAAAATATTTGCAAATTTATATGCTTCTTGGGAGTTGATCTTAATCAACTCTCCTATGCAGTTACTCAGGCAAACCGAAAGTGAAACAGTGTTTGGACCTAAGCACAAATCAACACCGCTGACATCATTTAGTTCTAATCGATAAATTCGATGTAGGACCTACTGAGTTCTTAAGCATTGTTTTTCAAGGAAACTTATTTATAGATTCCTTGTAAATAGTCAGCTTTTAAATGATACAAACAATTTAGATAATTTTTGAAGTCGTACATTTTATATATTCCTACGCCAGAGCTCGTTCAACCAGACGCTCGGCTGTCTCTGTAAATCTCCGACAAGCAGCGATTCTCTCTTGCTTGTCGGTGATTAACGGATACAGCTAAGAGTCTGGTTGAACGAGACTAGAGTTCAATATTGCTTCGATCCAAACAATTTCTCATAACTATTCCGATTACTGATACGTAGTTTGATGGAATAGATCTTTGAATATTATTATATACAACATGATTCATTTTGGGTTTTCACGAAATTCCTGTGCATGGGAGAATTCATATTATAAAAAATGTGCGTAATTCAAATACATATAGGAAAGTACTTGCCATGCAAAATAACATATCATTGATTTTAAATAAACAATAATCGATAAAATCAACTCCCATCAGTTCTTCAGTACTTTGATTTTAATTTGCAAAGAACGCACATTAATTGGCATGTAATAATAAAATGATTCAATTTGATATCGATCTGATAAGGTGATAGCCAAAAGTTTCTTTTCTCTACATGTCTTCCAATTGTCTCCACCAGATTTTTTGTGTCTTGATTTGAACACAAATAAGGTACATATTTTATACGCCAATACACCAAGTAGCCTTAAACATTATTGGATAATGAAAAATTCAAAACTCAAATGAACAACAGTGATGACTTCAGCATCAATAATGTATTTGTAGACTGTTTACTAGTATAAAAAAGAAAGAAAAGAGACTTACATCCAAAATACAAGAGGTGGAATAGTTGGTATGGCAAGCCACAACATCAAATAAAACCAATTTCTCTCAAAATAGACCAGTAGAATTAAAAGAAATTCTCCAAAGCACCACAGAATCTTAGATAGGTTGGCGGCGAAGACCCTGTCTACCGGTCCGACCAGTTCTATTACTGTGTGAATTGAAGTACAGAACGATAAACTATCAAATAACAAATTAAATTAAACCAAGGGTTCTTTCCTGTTGATGTAATTAGAATTGCAACGATGATTGTAATTTAACAGTGACTGAAACATTGCAGAAAACTCGTTCTACCTATTACAAATGCAACCTGGTAGAAAGCCATTGCACACAGCCCTTCAAAAAATCTCAAAGCTGCAAACATAGGGATACTGACGGAGAACGGGATGGAAAAGACAACCACAACACTCAATGTGCACAGACCAAGCAGCATAGGTCTACGTCCGAAGCTGAAAGAAATAAAGATACATGAATGTATATGAGAGAGAGAGAGAGAGAGAGAGAGAGAGAGAGAGAGAGAGAATAAATTGAAGTCATATCCCTGAAAATCAGGAAGTGAGTATATTAGTGTCAATTCGTCCTTAGTGTAGTTTATTGGGATTTTATTTGATAACATGTACACATAGGTCCATATCTAGAGTGCATTGGGTATATAACTGATGTTTAGAAGGATTTAAAAGAAGAACACTGGGATATTAAGATATGCCATTTCATTGTTTTATTGTTGGTTTTGTGATCCATTGGGTTCATCGAGGAAATAAATTTAATATAACTGATTGGTGTTCACTTGAATATCATATTTATATAAGTATCATGAGCTTCTTCAAACTTCGTTTGATTCAAGGAATTATCAATACACCAGGGTTTAATTGGAATAATTTGAGGTTCATTTGATTAAAAAATGTCGGTTTTCATTTAAAAGATGGGCAAAATTATCAACTAAAATTATTCAAGTTTGTAATATCTCGTGAACATTGAACTTACATGTCAGATAATTGTGATACCACTGATGCCACCAGAAATCCAAACAAATAGGATGTTTTGAGATGGGAACGAAGGAAAATATTGTCGCACACAAGGTTAAACTAAAAGATAACATGAGCCATTTCGCTCACCTTAGCGACAATGTTCTACCGAAGGTACTTAAAAGTTATTGTTGCAAACAATGACAACAACGACAAATGCCAGACAAACCTTGATTAGAAAAGTTATTAGCAAAAGCAAAGGACAATTTAATATTTCTCAATGTAAATACATTATATGTATACATGAACAAAATGAACATACGAAAAAAGTTGTTACAAAAATGTAACAACTTTTTTCTTATGTTCATTTTGCGATAATGACAAACTGGTTTGCCGTAAAGATCTCATTTTCGTTCACAAACCTTTAAAAAAAATATGAACAGGACGATACTGTTCTGGCACACTTCCGAAATTTCTCAAAGTTTTATTTACAGCATAAAAAAGTATACTTTAAAGGGACTTTGACACGATTAGAGTTCAAAATATTAAAACAAGAATGGTTATTATGCGTATTTTTAATGTTTTGTCATTTGAAAGTCAAATATTGAGATATAAGCAAGATACAGAATTTGGAATTCTTTGTTTTGTAAACAAAGCTCGAGCCTTGTTATTGTTTACATATCTATTTTATTGGTATTTGTTGTAGTTAAATGTTGCTTTCTTCTGTTAATAATGTTACTTACTTTTATCTTAAATCGTGTCTAAGTCTCTTTAACCTCAAGGGTTCATTTACATCTATAAAATAATTTAATATAATTTTGTACTCACATCTGACGTCACAGTTCGAATGTACTGTGATTGGTCATAAATCCATTCAGAACACTTCTGCTCTGTTCCATTAACTATGATGGTGCATTCTGCATATGATCCCTCGGGTGTTCTAGGAATTGTTCTGTTTATAATCTCCTGATGACTAGCAGAGTGTACAGCATACGTGTCATTCTCGTAAGATGGAATTTTACATCTTTAAAGTATAATTACATGTATTTCTATAGTCTATAATCTTTTTCCATTTGGAAATACTCGGGACACCTCGAATAATATTTTAACATTATCATCCGGGTACTTAATATTGTTTGCAATGCAAAATCCCCGTAAACTTTCTTTTTCGGTTGTGTATTGAAACCGGAATCGGTAGAGGGGGCGTTTAAGAATAGAAAATCTGGACTTTTTTCATTCTAGTGGCCCAAACCAATAGCATGAACCCCTGATCCAGGGGCCATGAATTTCACAAATTTTGGTAGAGGGTTTCATTGACATTATAACCATGCATTTAGTTTTTTCCTAACATGTGTAGGAGAAGAGAAGATTTTTGAAAATTTGGCTTTTTTTGCATATTTTTTTTGCCCCGTCTGTGCCCATCCCCCTCCCATGAACTTCACAATTGAGATTACTCTTACCATAGAAATGCTTCACATTAAAAAATGGTAACAATTGGCCTTGTAAGTTTTCAAGAAGAAGTTAAAAATGCAAAACTGTTAACGCACGACAACGGGGAACATCAACTGCAATAGCCACCTAAGTGACTAAGGTGTCATAGAAAAATCACAGTTTACGAAACTAATGAACAGATCACAGAAGCAAGCATTATCTTTACTCATATTTTAACATATAACTGAGACTGGGTCTGTTCCGGAATGCATGTCTCTGATAAGCACCAGTGCTCAATAGAGGCTATAAATAGTTTGACCTACTCCATGCAATTTAACTCACGTTTATTTGATTCTGTACACATGCATACTTCTAATATACTAATATACAGACCTTGGGTAATGGCTATGTGCAGTGGTAATGGATTGTAATCATTTCGTGTTTTTGAAAGTAATGCAAGTAATTTGAAATGCACTCATTTTTCAATTTACAGGTAATTGTAATGTAATGCATTACTTCCATAAAAATTCCAGTAATACTTTTCAATTTCATTTGTGCTACAATTAGCCATTAATTTAATGAAATAATATGATACCCCTTTCAATGAATTTGATAAAGAGTTTTCAAAAAAATTAATTAAAAAATTAACAAGAGGCCCATGGGCCACATCGCTCACCTTTCATAGCATATGCTATTTCTATTATAAACTTTCAACCCCTTTCTGGGGCCCTAGTAATGTCTGGGGGTTGGCTTTAACAATTAAGAATCTACACTTTTTAAGAATGTTTGTGTAGTTATCTCACAAATGGTAGCAATGTAGTTCTTGTGAGGAAGATATTTAAACATTTTTCTCAATATACTTCTATGTTAAACTTTGAACCCCTTCTGGGGCTCCAGTGTTCGTCCGGGGTAACGGCTTTTACAATTTAGAATTTTCACTATTTAAGGACCCTTGCATGGTTATCTCACAAACTGTATATATGTTAAACTTTAAACCCTGTCTGTGCCCCAAGTTTTAGTCCTGGGGTCATGCTTTTTACAATTTAGAATCTTCACTATATATACAAGCTTTTGTTTATATATTGGTATTTCTGGTGCAGGGGTTCTTGAGAAGAAGATATTTAAAGACACGCACCCTATACTCAGTGTTTCGCAATTATCCCCCTTTTAAAAAGGGTTACGTCCTTCATTTTAACAATTTAGAATCCCCTTCACATATTGATAAGGATGCTTTGTACCAAGTTTAGTTAAAAATGGCCCTGTTGTTTTTGAGTAGAAGTCAAATGGTGAAAAGTTCACAGACGGACAGACAGACGGACGGACAACGGGCGACCGGTAATCAGAAAAGCTCACTTGAACTTTCGGTTCAGGTGAGCTAAATATATATTCTTGAAATTAAAGAAGACTCATATCTTTTTTGACGTGTTTACATGTATTTTATTGTCACCTCTAAACTTTCAACAATTTTTACTCAGGGGTTGAGTTGTCACTGAAAACTTAATACTTTGCGTAAATTTGTTTATTTTTTGATGTTCAAAATTAATGGTCATTCACTGAAAAAGTAGGTTATTGTCCTACTTATTTGAAATTTAAAAAATAACACTACAATCAAAGGTTTATAGACATTTATTACAGAGTCGATTATTTTTCATTATCATCTAAGGATTTTTTTTTTCATTCTGAGTAAAGGTTATTCTTAATGCATTGCAATTCAAAATAGCTGACCCTAGGTTTGCTATATAGACCATGTTAAATGAACAATACATCATTCGAGAGAAATTCATTGCTGGTTTTATAAAGTTTTCGAAAGTAAATGCAAAGACAGCAGATAAATTATTCTCTCACATGCAGGGATGTGAATATTTTAGTAATAAGTTAAAAAAATCTAAGCGGAATTGCATGAACGAGGAATTGAATCGACGCAAGAAAAGTTTGGTGTTGGAAATACTGGTATCCAATTGCAAAATAAGGTTATTCATTTAATTGAGATTTTTGATAAATCATGTAATCATATTAAACATAATTAACCGAGATTGTAAAAAAAAAAAGAAAGAAAGAAAAACAAAGATGCGCAGCCCGGTAGGAAAAGAATTAAATGCAAATGAGAAGGTGTTTATGTTAAATGAGAAAGAGATACCTGTGCGGAATTTTGCCTAATATAAAACTCGTTGCCGGAGCTCCAAACCCAGTTAGAAGCAATGGTATAGACATCAGGAACAACACACGTCTTTGAAATTTACCAAATGATCCCAACTCTTGGATGACATCGTCATAATCCATGTTTTAACGATGAATCCCTAGTTTCAACTTATCGGGTCGCGGTAAGAGTAAGATTAAGTAGGTCAAATCTTTAAGCATTTCCAAGTTCGATGTCCTGATTAGCGCAACAGACGTTTTTTTCTCGCATTATTATGGAAGGGAATTACCGCCAAAATTCTATGTATCTTGCTTTTATTCTTATTATGCTTACTTCTTTATTCTTCTTTACATTTACACTTGCATGTCACTTTATTGTTTTCATATTCATGCTTATCTAATTTCACTTTGATTCTCTTTGATCCTTCATTGTTTGCTTAATTCTATGTTGCAACATTCTCTTCTTATTCGTGTTAATTCTTTCTTCTATCTCTGTTACAAACATGAATTCAAACACACAAAACATCAAGCACTTTCAATAAAGACGAATACATGTTGCATGAATTGAATGCTGCATTATGACGCCAAGCGGCAGTGCGCGCGCTTCATTATATAAGATAATGCGAGAAAAATAATCACTCATTATATACTCGTGTGGCATGGCGAAATTCCACCTCCGGACCAAGGTTCACAGTCTAGGACTCGGCAGAGCCTCATCCTAGACCGTGAATCTTGTCCCCTCGGTGGAATTTCACTATCCCACACTCGTCATAATGAATGATTCTATTACTCTTATATTACTATAAATGAGACAAATAGTTGTTTTTATAACAAGATGTGCAAAAACTAAACGTCAATGGAATTCTTTTTAACAGAAGTTTGATTTTTTTGCAAACACGTGACGTTAACTTCAAGTTCAGAAACCTAGGCATGAGACATGATTAGTATTACCAGAAATGAAAACAAACGGAATAAGTAATTCAGTCTCTATGTGTACCGCGATCTTCGTATTTCAAGTGTGTTACATTAAAAATGCATCAGTATAAGTATAGTTCGTGGCAAAATTTAGTCAAATAAATAATTTTGTGTTTAATAGTATTCTACAATTTATTGTTATATAAAAACATCGGAATCAATACAGGCGTTCACCGAAAACCACATGGTACATAAACAAATATCACATGACAAGAAGTTTATTCGCAAGATTCCAGTTTTTGGTAAGGCTCTAGTGAACTAGTAGCTAAACATCGCAGACATAAATTGAAGATAAGAAAATAATGAGAAAAAATATTCTGCTTAAATGTAATACATGTGATACATACAAAATCCATTTACCAAGTTATATCAAATGTAAAGATATAGAAATACTATAGTATAGTATAGTATATTTTTTCTTTCCAACTGTCGATTTGAGACCTATAACAATCGTTCAGTAAATTGACTTACATGTTTAGTTTGGTCATATTAAGCATAATTCTAGCTATGAGAATGTAGAGTTGTGAAGAAACAAACCTTGTAATAGTTTTCAAATTGTCAAAAATTATTAATCTTATTTAAATTGCTTAAAACACAACACTCTTTTTTCGTTCGCAGATCCAAACTGCGTTGTACACAGATAAATTTTATATTTCAAAAACTGTCAAATGAAAATACGACGTTACTGTAAAATAAAAGATAAACAAAAATACAATTTATGATATTATAAGCAAAAACAAAAAACAAAAACAAAAAAAACAACAAACGAATACATCATTCACATTCTTTATCCTGCAATGATTTTCGTGCATGACTATGGGTTAAGGGCGTTGAAACTAAATGTTCCTCGTCTTGCATTACTTCTTGAGATTCATTCCTTTAAAGTTTGCAATAAATAAATAAATATATATATATATATATATATATATATATATATATATATATATATATATATATATATATATATATATATATATATATATATATATATATATAAAAGGAAAAAGTACTTTGATCTTTGATTAAATTTAATCTAGTGTAAACAATCCTACGAAATATACGAAACATTACTAGTGGTACACAAAAGCAAGTAGTGTATGGGCAATCAATACATTTATTTTACTTTTATATATTAGGGAGATGGTTTATACAGGCTTTGCCTGTTACCCAAACCGTACGAGTTTAAAAACATATGTTTTAATATAAACATACTGCTAAACATCTCTCATATAGTCTAATTAACACTCATCTTACATAGAATAAAATAGCTTACCCTTGCCCCGCCTCTTCCACGGTTTCAGTCAGTTTCCGTTTGTTTGTCTCTGGCAGTCTGAGGGACACCAGTCCTACAGTGATAGTCAGGACCGCGTACACAATCAGGGGCAGCATCTTACCCAGCTTTCCATCAGTCTGGCGAATAACACATATAGTCATGACCAGCATCGTATTGCCCATAAATCAAATAAAATCGTCTTAATTAAAAATTGTTTGTTTGAAAAATGAACATAAAGCTTCAGAAGCAGTATTTTACTAATCACTGAAATATTATATACAGTGTATTTTATGACAATGACAATGCATACGAACATTACGTACTATGTCGTATAAATAAGGGGAGATCATGGACCCGACCCTAGCTCCCATGTTAACTGTTCCAATGATAATACTTCTTACGACAGTGGGAAACAGTTCACCCGTGTACACGTAGAGAACGGCGAAAAGCGCGGAAATACCAAACCTCGAAACCAAAGCTACCAAGATGTGAAGCCAATACAAAGCTGAAAAATTAACTTTTTGATATTAGGGTTGTTTTTTCTCTTCCGTCTCATTAAATATTCAATTTTTACCTCGTTAAGAATTTTTAAAATTGCAAAAATCTGATGAATCTGAAAGTTAAAAAAATCAGACAACAAAACTAAACGGAGATGATATATTGAATATAATGCAGTTTGACTCACAGTGCTCTGCAAATTGAATCAACATGATAGATCCTATCGATGCAATACAGCAGCCAAATATGGATACCAAATGCACCGGTCTTCTTCCAGTAATGTTTAAGAAAAAAATCACACTAGTTCCGGCCAGTTCCATCAAAACCAATAGTGCAAAGTTCTCGTACATATTACCGCCCAAAGAACCGACATTTGTTGTTAATCCGTAGTATATAAAAGACACTACAAACCTATCAAAAGTACATACTGTCAGTGTGCCAAACGATGTTCTAACATTATTCGAATAAACTAAACGTAACTTGAACTATGTTAAAATAACTTTTCTACACATAAAAGCAGTTAACATGGAAGTTTTTTTCCGGTGTACTGAGATATAATACAGTGCCGTTGTTTAATCAAAATAGAACAGGAAAAATATGTCTTACCAGTTGCTGGTGATGATTGCTAGTCTTTTAAGGAGGAGTTTTGAATGAAATAATTCACGTAGGATGACGCGTATTCCGGGATCCGGTTCCTTTTTTATTTTACTGGCGTCAAATTTCTTCTGCGCGTTGTTCGCCCTGGCCATTTTTGTCAGTATTTTAGAAGCTTCTGTAGTTCTTCCTCTGGCCAGCAACCATCTTGGAGACTCTGTGATCACACCAGGGCTTTGAAATACAGATACATATTGAAATCCATAGGTTACCTATATATGCAGATATTTAACCACTGAATGTCTTAAGTTTCTTAAATTCATACCGCAGAAGCTATAGTCCAAAAAGAAGTAAGTCCTGATTTACGCTGGGCGTAGAGTTAGGACGGGCATACGCCTTTTTTGCGAAACCTTCAGGACCTTTCCAATTTTATTTCGTAATTTTAAAATTAAGTAAAATTATGCATAGAGACATTTTGCTGTCATATGTAATCTTGCATCATTGTAAAAAAGACACCCAACTGACGATGCATTTGTTTGTGTATTACAATACAAAAGAATGATGATGGTAAAAGCTCTCACATCCAGAGTACTAATGGTGGGATTGTTGGTATGGCAAGCCACAGCATTAGATAAAACCAGTTCCTTTCACAGTAAACAAGAAGAGTAAAGAGAAACAAGCCAAAGCACCATGCTATCAACGACCAGTTGGCGACATAAACCCTTGGCACAGGACCAACTAGTTCTATAACTGTTGAGAAAAGATAAATCACTGTTACCTTATCAACAATGAGAACTTTGGAGTTTAAACTACAAAAATAAAAAATAAAAGATAAAAAAAAAAACATGAAAACAATTAATTTAAGGAAAAATAGACGAGCGGTTGGGACTTTTTGTAACAGTGAATGTTTTGAAAGAATCATTTCTCAGGAGTGATAAATCAGTCAGATATTATATGATACTTTTAAATAAACATCTGAACGATTTTATCCTTATTGTTTACGTAAATGTTATATTTATCGATTGCTTTTTAAGAAATATTGAAAACGAATCTATATAATTAATTGTATACGATATTCTCCACCGTAAAATATTGAAATAATCTATCTTTAAACTCTTAAATTTTTTATTAGTTACATGTAAGTCCTAAGTTAAATAATCTAAGTGTAAGCTTTAAGAAATAAGTTGTTTCAAGTCATTAACGTACGATACCATTATGTGAAGCTATATCAGTCAAGATTAGTGAAAATAAGTTCTTTGAAATAAAAGGACGCTTTTTGAAAATTATTTTGTTATCAACCAGTTATTAAAATATCTGAATAAATATACCGTAAGTATTTATCAAATTCAAAAATTTAAAATCAAACACAAAGGATAATCAATATTTTGACATTATTATAAACATTTATAGTACATTTTTACATTTTTAATTGATCAGGCCTCTTTTAAAGGGAGAGTTGTGATAGGCGTTTGCATCAGACTATGGATAGTTTGTTTAAATGAATTTTACTATATTTATTTTAATTTGGTTATAATCTAAGAATGGAGTTTTTATGGAGTTTAGTTTCGTTTCCGAATTTCTCTAAATAGGTTGGCAAACGTAAGATTTTCCCAAACAGTATTTTTATTTTAAAAAATCAAAGAATAAGTGACGAGTTTTACCCATAACAAATGCAACTTGATAACTGGCCAAATTACACAGTCCCTCAAAAAACCTCAAAGCAGCAAACATAGGAACGCTGATGGAGAACGGGATGGAGAAGACAACAATGACATTCAACGTGTAGAGACCCAGAAGCATGGGTCGTCGTCCGAAACTGAAAGATAAAGGAATAGTCAACTGGAGAAAAATTGTTGGAATTTGTTACGCAACAACCGTTCAGAATAAAATGAAGTTATTATATGGTATTTGTACGATTACAAGTCAAACATTAATATAAACATTACGTAACTTACATATCAGATAACTGAGATACCATAGAAGCTGCCATAAATCCAAATAAGTATGTTGTTTTAAGATGAGATCGGATGATAGTATTGTCACATACAAGGTTAAACTGTAAAAATATTTGCATCCCCATATTACGAAAAAAAAACCCCAAAAAACATATGATCATAAAAAAAGTTCGTTTCAGTTAAAAATATCTGCATTTGAAAAAAGGGTAGAAATATGGTAAGATATTTATTCCGAACAACTTACATCTGAGGTTACAGTTCGAATAAATTGTGATTGATCGTAAACCCACTTAGAACACTTCTGCTCTGTTCCATTAACTATGACGGTACATTCTGCATATGATCCCTCGGATGTTCTAGGAATTGTTCTGTTTATTATCTCCTGATGACTAGCAGACTGTATGGCATACGTGTCATTCTCGTAAGATGGAATTTTACACCTTTATGATAAAAAATTAAGCAATATCAAACATTACAATTACCGGTGTAACGAAGAGTTTTGGTCCGGGCTGAAAATTTACCCAGGGGTCATTTTTTCAAAGTTGAATTTAGAGATCAAAGGTGTTGAAGAGACAGTACACCTGAAATATCCATTGTATCGTTAGAAAATAAGAAATAACGTTGATAGTGACAGTTGAAGTACATCAAAATCCCTTTCACATACCTAATTAATGTAATTATGAGCTTTCGGAAATTTGAGGGTCGTACAGACCGGACTAATCTTTTATCGTTTATTTGTACCACGTGGATTTTGATTGACATTAATTTACACGTGCTGAAAACTACAAGATCTTTGCCCGCCTACGATCACCATGGTATTACGAGGTCAAAGGGACTTTCCTAACGGAACACATCATAACTTACTCGATAATTTATAAATGGTTTACCAATTTCAGTTCATTTTAAAATGAACAGACAGAAATATTTCAATACTTTAAAAACTTTGAACAATTATTACCTGGATTTTATAGAAATTTTGCAGATGAAAAAAATTTCAGCTCATACTGCTTCAATTGGAGAATCACCTGCTCCCATAACTATAACCAGCTCTAAAAACCTACGCCTTCGCCAGCATCCAAGACCTATGGCTCAGGTTTAGCATTCAATCCTGTCAATTGTGTATGCATCATACGACGCACCATCCATGCGAGCATAGTGATTTTTGAACAAATAGTAACTGAGATTTTACCATCAAAGGGCACATTCTCCAAATTACTAAACCAGCTCCAAAAACCTTAACCTCCTCCAGCATCTGAAACTCATGGCCCAAATTCAGCATTCAAGTCTTTCAGTCTAAAGCTAGGCCCAGATGTATCATCCATACAAGTTTGGTAAAGGTAGGGCAAGTAATAAGTTAGATAAACGACCTGCTTCAGAATTTTTAACCAGGTCCGGACGCCAACACAGACACTGGGGGGTATAGCATAAGCCCCCCCCCCCCCGGACTTTGTATCGGAGAGCTAAAACTGATACAATTTGTCAAAAATGAAGAATTTTCACTACCTGTGAGGCTGGTTAACTAATATAAAACTCGTTGCCGGAGCTCCAAATCCTGTCAGAAGCAAAGGTATCGATATGAAAAACAGGATACGTCTTTGGAATTTTCCGAACGATCCCAGTTCTTGAATGACATCATCATAATCCATCGTCTAAGACTCCTATTCAGATTCTAGAAATCTGTCCTACAATATTGTTGATTTTATTAAAGATATAGCTTCTTTGTTTAGTTTTGCTTGGGAACCATCGTTTTATAGTGAATGCGATATTAAGAAATATCAATTTTTTCTCCTGTCTTTTATAAAGTAAAGCTGACGCGTCACAACAAAAAAGGAAAAAAAATGATTTCGATTAAATAATCGTTTATTGAAAAGAAAAAAATATATCACTTGTGAAAAGAAAGCAATCAGAAAGAATATTTACCTTCTTTGTATGTACGTTATATAAATGGCGCCATTTAAAAAACCCACCAACTGAAAAATTAAGAACACATCCGAACTATATTTTAAATTGATTTGTCTACTGTTTAATACAAGTTACTGGAACATGGTATACATTAAATATTCAGAATCAGCACCGATTATTCAAATACATGATTTTCAACTCAAAACTGAAAGAAAACGAGTAAACGTATTTCAAATGATAAAAAAACACTAAGATATCCAATTTTCATACAGCGATAAATGAAAGTGGCCTCAGGGCCACATTGCTGACATGAGCAACAATTGCAATAACCTTCTGCTCTCCCTATTTACTCACCATCCCTCTCAGATATTCACTCTCCCACAACACTTGCACTCTCCCTCCCTCCACTCTCGCTCACCACTCACACACTCTTCCCACTCTCTCACCACTCACACAACCTTACCACTCTCTCATCACTCACACACTCTTCCCACTCTCTCATCACTCACACAACCTTACCACTCTCTCATCACTCACACAACCTTACCACTCTCTCGCCACTCACACAACCTTACCACTCTCTCATCACTCACACAACCTTACCACTCTCTCATCACTCACACACTCTTCCCACTCTCTCGCCACTCACACAACCTTACCACTCTCTCATCACTCACACAACCTTCCCACTCTCTCATCACTCACACACTCTTCCCACTCTCTCATCACTCACACAACCTTACCACTCTCTCATCACTCACACACTCTTCCCACTCTCTCATCACTCACACAACCTTACCACTCTCTCATCACTCACACAACCTTACCACTCTCTCATCACTCACACAACCTTCCGACTCTCTCACCACTCACACAACCTTACCACTCTCTCATCACTCACACAACCTTACCACTCTCTCATCACTCACACACTCTTCCGACTCTCTCATCACTCACACACTCTTACCACTCTCTCACCACTCACACAACCTTACCACTCTCTCACCACTCACACAACCTTACCACTCTCTCATCACTCACACAACCTTACCACTCTCTCATCACTCACACAACCTTACCACTCTCTCATCACTCACACACTCTTCCGACTCTCTCATCACTCACACAACCTTACCACTCTCTCATCACTCACACAACCTTACCACTCTCTCATCACTCACACAACCTTACCACTCTCTCATCACTCACACAACCTTCCCACTCTCTCATCACTCACACACTCTTCCCACTCTCTCATCACTCACACAACCTTACCACTCTCTCATCACTCACACAACCTTACCACTCTCTCATCACTCACACACTCTTCCGACTCTCTCATCACTCACACAACCTTACCACTCTCTCATCACTCACACAACCTTACCACTCTCTCATCACTCACACAACCTTACCACTCTCTCATCACTCACACAACCTTCCCACTCTCTCACCACTCACACAACCTTACCACTCTCTCGCCACTCACACAACCTTACCACTCTCTCATCACTCACACAACCTTACCACTCTCTCACCACTCACACAACCTTCCCACTCTCTCGCCACTCACACAACCTTACCACTCTCTCACCACTCACACAACCTTACCACTCTCTCATCACTCACACAACCTTACCACTCTCTCATCACTCACACAACCTTACCACTCTCTCGCCACTCACACAACCTTACCACTCTCTCGCCACTCACACAACCTTACCACTCTCTCATCACTTACACAACCTTACCACTCTCTCATCACTCACACAACCTTACCACTCTCTCACCACTCACACAACCTTACCACTCTCTCATCACTCACACAACCTTACCACTCTCTCATCACTCACACAACCTTACCACTCTCTCGCCACTCACACAACCTTACCACTCTCTCGCCACTCACACAACCTTACCACTCTCTCATCACTCACACAACCTTACCACTCTCTCACCACTCACACAACCTTCCCACTCTCTCGCCACTCACACAACCTTACCACTCTCTCACCACTCACACAACCTTACCACTCTCTCATCACTCACACAACCTTACCACTCTCTCATCACTCACACAACCTTACCACTCTCTCGCCACTCACACAACCTTACCACTCTCTCGCCACTCACACAACCTTACCACTCTCTCATCACTTACACAACCTTACCACTCTCTCATCACTCACACAACCTTACCACTCTCTCGCCACTCACACAACCTTACCACTCTCTCGCCACTCACACAACCTTACCACTCTCTCACCACTCACACAACCTTACCACTCTCTCATCACTCACACAACCTTACCACTCTCTCATCACTCACACAACCTTACCACTCTCTCATCACTCACACACTCTTACCACTCTCTCATCACTCACACAACCTTACCACTCTCTCATCACTCACACAACCTTACCACTCTCTCATCACTCACACAACCTTCCGACTCTCTCACCACTCACACACTCTTACCACTCTCTCACCACTCACACAACCTTACCACTCTCTCACCACTCACACAACCTTACCACTCTCTCATCACTCACACAACCTTACCACTCTCTCACCACTCACACAACCTTACCACTCTCTCATCACTCACACAACCTTACCACTCTCTCGCCACTCACACAACCTTACCACTCTCTCGCCACTCACACAACCTTACCACTCTCTCATCACTCACACAACCTTACCACTCTCTCATCACTCACACAACCTTACCACTCTCTCATCACTCACACAACCTTACCACTCTCTCATCACTCACACAACCTTACCACTCGCACAAGCTCTCCACTCACAAACCCTCCCCACTCCTTCTAACCACTTACCCACCCTCCCTTCTCTCTAACCCCTCATATACCCTCTCACTACCTCCCCACTCTCTCTTAACACACACACACACATACACACACTCTCCCCACACTTACAACTCACAGACCCTCCTAAGTCTCTCACTCACACTCCCTACTCTCTCCACACTCCAACACCCATTTTTACCACTCACACACTTCCCTACTCACACCCATTCCAAACTCTGTCACCACTCACACTCTCCACTCCCTCAACACTCACCCTAATCTCTTGCCACTTGCACACATCCCCACTCTGTCTCCATTCACACACACTCCCCAACAACGCACATACACACTCTCTCCCCACTCACACATACTCCCTACTTTCTCACCACTCACTGCTCATGTTTGTGTATATATTGATGTAATCTACACTCTTTTTCTCTTCTTCTTTATGTGTACGTCCTCCCCTGCCGCCACGTTATTATTGGGAGTTGATTTTAATCAACTCTCCTATGCAGTTACTCAGACAAACCGATAGTGAAACAGTGTTTGGACCTCAGCACAAATCATCACCGCTGACAAGATTTAGTTCTTGAAAATAATTGATGAATTCGATGTAATATATCCTTAAGCATTGTTTTTTCAAGGAAACTTATTTATACATGTAAATACCTTGAAAATAGTCAGATTTTAAATGGTACGAACAATTTAAATATTTTTTGTAGTCGTATGTATTCCTACGCCAGAGTTCAATATAGTCTCGTTCAACTCGACGCTCGGCTGTCTCCGTAAATCTTTGTCGGAGATTTACGGTGTCAGCCGAGCGTTTGGTTAAACGAGACTAGAGTTCAATATTGCTTGGACCCATACAATTTTCGAGAAATATTTCTATCACTGATACATAGTTTGATTGAATTAATTTTATCTTTAAATATAATTTAACATGATTCATATTGGGGTTTCTCGACATTCTTGTCGGAAAAAGTCCAAAAATTCATATTATAAAAATGTGCGTAATTCAAATTAGAAACTACACGAACTTGTCATACAAAATAACATATCATTGATTTTTTAAATAAATTAACATCGACAAAATCAACTCCCGTCAGTTCTTCAGTACTTTGATTTGTTTTTGTAATTATTATGTTTGTACCTCATGTACCATCTTTGTGTGTTTTGTGAGAATCAATAAACTTAGAACTTAAGAACAAGAATCTCACCGAGACCCTACATAGATGTGCGTTCTGAAATTACTGAAAAGTTCATTATTTATCAATGTGACTGACCAAGGTCCGACCTAGAGTCTAATTCTGGTCCAGGAGGACCTTTATAGAGAGCCGGAGGTGTACTTGATATGATAAAACAATAGAGCAATAAAACTATTTCAGCCAATTTTATTGTCGAGGATAAACGAAGCGGGTATAATGTACATGCACAGAGACACAGCAACGCGCCCCCCCCTCTCTCTCCCTCTCTCTCTCTCTCTCTCTCTCTCTCTCTCTCTCTCGTTTTGCCAATTCAACTTTACACAAACATCAACAAAAGTTTCACATATAAGACAGATATGATCTGTTTATATAATATATGTTACGTCAGATATCAACATTATTTTTATTACATGTATTAACATTCGTGGTTTTATAGTGCAGAATACAATGTAAACAAATAAAGATGTGTTTCTCATGATGGAAGCATAAAACCAATGGTTGAACGTTGACAATCTATGCAGTGGGGTTGAAGGTCAGTGGTAATGTATCTACCGGCCCCTCTTTTTGGATCTCCTTATGCTGCCCTTCACTATTTAATCAAAACGTATTTTTGCCATATATAATTTATGATGCAAACTTCATTTACAAAAACTACAATAAAGGTATACTAAAGAAATATTGCTTACTTAACAAAAAAAATATTCATAAGAAATTACTAATTAATGCTTTACATTGTAAATATTAAATGCATTACATAAACAATGTCACCATGCACAGGCATGTTTTCCTTTTTTACGTGTGTTTCACAAATTATTGTCCTAATACTACGAAGATCTTTTTTCAATACACTATGGAGTAAAATTTCAGCTTTTTTAACTCTCAAGTAAAAAAAGTGGAGGTTGTTCCCTACCTGATCGTAACATCTTGGATGGTTGCAGTCAACTTCCGGTTATTGGTTTCCGGTAATCGTATTGAACACAATCCCACAGCGATTGTTATCACAGCATACGTGATAAGAGGTAACATCTTACCCATCTTACCGTCAAACTAAACGGAATATACAAATTAAAACTTTATAACATAAAATAAGTTTTTTTTTAACAAACAAAATTCTGTCGGTGCACGGATATGGTTTGCAGCGTACTTACCACGTCATAGAGGTAAGGGGAGATCATCGACCCTATTCTGGCACCAATGCTAACAGTCCCCATCACAATGCTCCTTATAACAGTAGGAAACAGTTCACCCGTGTACACGTAGAGAACGGCAAACAAGACCGATATACCGAACCTCGACAACAAGGCCAGAAAGATGTGTAACCAGTACATTGCTGTAAAGAGGTAATCACTGAATCGCTGCAATTATATATAGCCAGCACACCGCTTTTAACTATCTTCAACTTTTATACTATTAATATTATATTCTACATTCACACAAAAAATATTTTCATATCAGGTGTTTCCAAAACCAAAATATTTTATCAGAGTTTCAATGTAAACGCAAGTTGATATAAGCGTCCTTTCAAGGGATATTTGACATATAACTGTACACACGTACATGTACAACGTTGGTGTTCTATCTTTGTGATCATGTTTGCGCAATGCTTTTACATATCAACTGTAAAATATTATACAATCATTATTGAAATGCATAGTTCATTTTCACAATAAAATAAAAAAATCTAATATTATTGACATAAGTTACAAACAGCATTATACCTGTATATCTATATATGTATTGTATTCATATAAATGGATCAAACACAGACATAATTGCCTTGACAATGGCTAGTTTTTACTGAACCTCAGTAAACCAGCACCCCCTGTAAACCGGCCCATTTTTCCTGCAGCCTGCCGGGTTTAGAGAAGTTTGACTGTAGTACTTCGCTGTAAAAAAGTAACTAGTACTTCGCTGTAAAGAAGTACATGTAACCATAAATCTCTCTGGAGAAGAAACTTGTGAATCGATGTGAAAAGTAACAAGTGATTAGTTTTGAAGAAGAAACCAGTGAATAACGAGTACATTGCTGTATAGAAAAAGCCAGTATATCACCATGTATAGAATATATACAGTAAATTGCTGTAAAGTAAAAAGTGCATCGATATAAAGAAGTAACTTTTACATTGCAGTAAAGATGAATATTTTATAAGCAGTACATGTACTTGCTTTTTTTAAACAAGAGGCCCATGGGGCCACATCGCTCACCTGAGCAACAATGGGCGTTCAAAAGATATTGTGCCGTATGGTCCCTCGGTAGAATAAAAAAATAAATATTGTAAAATATTCGAATTTTACACTTATTTTTGCATACACGTAACTTTTGACATTGTACCTTCATGAAATACTATTTTTTACCAGAATAAGAAAATCCTACGCAAGATATAAAACTAAACATTCAGTAGGAGTACACTGTTAAGTTGTTAACTTCCAATTCCCTATATTTTCGTTCTGCCCCCCCCCCCCCCCCCCGGCCACTTTGTAAATCAATCAAAATATATAAAAGCATATAGGTACATTTTTTTCATCAACTACTTACTAGTAATTGTATTTTTTAAAAAAAAATATAATAGTTATTGTTTTTTATTTTAAAAATCCTACATGTATAGATGTGATCAGAAGAAGAAAATTGTACCTCAATGTGCTCAATTCCTCAAATTAAAAACATTCAAAAATTTTATTTGTCTTCTTCATTATAATTAACTTCGCGAACAAACCAGGATAATTTTCCGCTGTGACATTTTCTTAGGAATAGCGATAATTACTTTATCCCCGCAACAGAAATGTGTCAGAACTATGGAAACTGTTTTAAAGATGTCGTTTTTATTTACCCGTGTCTGAAAAACTATCAAAATTGATGTAGATTTCACATTATTTATTGTATAAAGAGGGGGCCCCAGAGAGTAGGTATATACAGAATATCATTCTTTATTTTGTTTGTACAAGTATTTAACGTACTCTAATTCATATAGAATTTCTAATATTCTACCAAAATTTCAGCGTCAATCGTAGAATTATAAGGAAGATACAGAGCTCACAGTTCGCCTAGGTTCGAGTCATATTTTGTTCACATGAGTTTATTACATTCAGCTTAAGATTTTTAACTTGGTATTTCCTATTAAGCATTTAAAATGGAAAAAAAGAATGGCCTAAGATTCTTTTATTCACTCAAGACCAGTTCACTGGTATTTGAGGTTCAAAATCAGTTTATACAAATGTACACAAACACAGTCAAGGATCACATGTACAGTAGGAGTAATGATGACGAAAAAAGGTTAAGTTTACAATACAATAAGTTGTTAAAGTTGGTTTCTGGAAGAACAGACTTTGAAAATTTTCTTAATAAATGTTGACAATTTTTTTACTTTTTTAATCTTTAGTTTTTAAGATCTGTGTACAAACATAGAATTGTGAGCAAATCTCTGTATCTTGCTTATAATTCGAAGCTTAACACTCAAATATGGTTAGTAAATAGAAATTGTAAACAATTAAACACAAGAAACATGCACTTTAACAAATAAAGAACACAATTTATTTTTTGGAAATGAATCATATATATACATGTATATACCTACATATTTCCGACATCGATTTCAAACTCTATTTAAAGTGAATAAACTCGAGAAAATGCCGAGCATCTCAACAAAACCTATTTCATTAATCTACCATTACGCAAAAGATAATGCCGAATTACCGATAGAATGAATTGTATTTCAGTACTTTTTTGATACATCAGATTGTGCTTTATTTGCGCAGGTAAACAGTTAACTGTTTGATTTACCGAAGTCTCTGTTTGATTTGATACGTAAAAATCACGAAATAAAGACGATAGTTCCCAGGTTACAAAGCATAAATAATGAAAACGAAACGAAAAGCAGAACCAACGTCATGTGTGAAAACTGTCAACGCATTGAAATATTTAGCCTCAATTTACTTCACAAAATCGGCACCAATATATTTTGCATGTTTCAAAAATTTCCCTTCATTCGCGAACGCGAACTGTTGCACAACAAGCAAATTCATCATAGTCAGATCGACCCTTTTTCGTATAATGTCATGGCTGCTTTAAACAAAGAACCTCGTTTTAGAAGTATGGAATACGAGTCTTGGTAAAATGGGTATGCAAACCCGTGCTGTGGCAAAATAAAAGCCGGGGCAGATCGTCAATCGTCAATTCCAAATACGCATTATTTTGCAGCAATATTTACAGCAAATACAAATATACTGGTACATCAAATATCCTGAAATTTTAATGAGATTGGCAGATTAATAACTGCCAATCTTTTGTTTTGCCCTGGCCAAGTCTTGTCTACCCATTTTACCGGATGCCGATCCCGAAGCTATTAAACTGATTGAAACACGCCTTTCCTTTATTATTATTTTCGTAATAACTCAGATTTGAAACAGAATTAGACCTTGATTTTTGCAATTTATATTTTCCTTCCCATAAGGATAATTTATGCTAAACTACGTTGAATTGGAATCGGTAGTTCTTGAGAAGAAGATTTTTAAAAATGCACCCCCCTTTTTCTACAGTTTCAAGGTTTTCTCCACTTTGAATACAGATCGGACTTTTTTTCTGCAATTTATATTCGCCCTCCCATAAGGATGCTTTGTGCCAAATTTGGTTGAAATTGGATGAGCGGTTTTAGAGAAGAAGTTCAAAATGTAAAAAGTTTACAGACGGACGGACAGACGGACGGACGGACAGACGGACAGACGGACAAAAGGTGATCAGAAAAGCTCACTTGAGCTTTCAGCTCAGGTGAGCTAAAATGTCACCAGTATATCGCTAAATCAAGAACAAATAGTTAAAAAAGTATCATGCTGTGGGAGCAAGAGAAGAAAAAAAAGCCCCCCCCCCCCCCCCCCAAAAAAAAAAGCATGATGATGACTGTGATGAGGAGACTGCATTCAAATGATTATAACTGACAATTTACCAATCATCGTAGGAAAAACATTAAGGTCAGAGGGCCTCTTGTATCAAATGTTTATAATTTTCATATAGTTACGATGCAAATATATCTTATACATATACATATACTGCAACATTAATACACACACTTACAGTTTTCTGCGAATAGAATGAGTAAAATAGACCCAATAGATGCAGCGCCACACCCAAATATAGCCAGTAAATGTACGGACTTCCTCCCAGTCTTATTCAGGAAATAAATGACAGTGTATCCAAGGAGTTCCACCAGTACAAGGAGGGAGAAGTTTTCATAGAGATTACCTCCAAGGGATCCGACGTTCATTGTCAGACCATAATAAATGAATGCCGCCACTACCCTTAAACAGCAGAAAAAAATGATAACTAAAGAGTATATGTGTTCTTCATTTCTTATGATTTATTCATAGTTCAATGGTAATAGTTGAGATTACCAGTTAGCAGTCACTATCAGGAGTCTTTTCACAAGGATTTTGGACTGGGCCACCTCTCTCAGGATAACACAGATGCCTTTATCCTTCTTCTGTGCTATTATTATGTTGTCAAAATTCTTTTTAGTCTTGTTCACTTTGGCCATCTTTTTTATAATCTTCGTGGCCTCACCGATTCTGCCACGTGACACCAGCCAACGGGGGGATTCTGGGATCAACCCTGGTCTACAAGGACATCACAATTACAGTACATTAGAGACAACATGTCTACTACGTATATGTTCCATGATGAATACCTATCATACACCTGTACATACGATGACATACATTTACATACCATACACACCACGTGACGAAAGTGTGTTATAGTAATATATTGATTACCGGGTATGTCAACAGGGATTTCATGAATTATCCGAACTGAAGTCGACATTAAGTTATGCAAAAAGAAACACGTACACCCAGTATAAAAGGGTAAGGGCACCCGGGATAGCGAGCCAGAGCTGGAGGTACACCCAGTCTCTCTCAAAGTACGCCACCAGGGTCAGCAGGAACTCCCCCATACAGTAGGTCACCTTGGACAGGTTGGCAGTAAAGATCCGCTCCCTCGGTCCCACCAGCTCAATGGCTTAATCAAAGTACAAGGTGTTTAAATAATGATAACACGGGTGAAGTGTTTTGTGATTTTATTTAAAAAGATTTGATTTTGTTGCATTGTACTGTGTTACAATAACTTTAATTCAAGTATTTCTTACTCAGGCATAATTAATATCAAAATTTTAATAAAATCAGAAGGTTTCATTTTCGTTATTGAAAGGAAAACAGCATAAAGCTTTGATGATTTTAAAAATATCAGCTGACACAAAAGATTGTATTGAGCTGCTCTGAATGAAAATTTCGTAGCCAAAGGCTAGAAAAGTCATCAAAAAACAGAATACCATAACTATTTTTCAGGACATTATTCTTACCTATTACAAAGGACAGTTGGTAGAAGGCTAGCGATGACATCCCCTCCAGGAACCTGAGGGTCCCGAACATAGCGGGACTGACTGAGAAGGGGATGGTAAAAGAGGCGGCCACTTTAAGGGTACACAGGATCAGCAGCAAGATCCGCCTCCCAAAGCTGATTCAAGTTAATATTAAAAACCCAGATCATCTAAGGATGCTTATTGAAGAAATGTTGACAAGAAAAAAAGGATTATAATAATCTAACTTTGCAAAAATCATCATAACTTCATTCAGAGATTAAAATTTATGGATATGGGACAAATAGGGAATGAATGTAAAAAAGAGATCGTCTTAGGCTGGTATGAGACACTTCCACGTTCTGACGTACTATTTATCGAAATAAACAATAAAATGAAGTGTAATTTAATAAATAGTTTCTTTCCCAAAGTTGTCACCTTACAGCGAACATGAAGCGCAGTGGGTTAGAACGTTCACTACGAATATATTAGTATCGAATACGAATCCCGTTGGGGGATCTTGAAAATTTTTAAACGTATTTTTTCGTTAAATATTGAAAAATTTGAAAATTTTAAACCGGTGAAAGTATTTTCATTGTATCATGTTCTTTAATTCACATTAATATCGACAGATGTCCCAAAAAAGGCCATACCACCTTAAAGCTGATTGTAGAAGTGAATACGAGGACAAACATTTTCTATGATAAAAAACATTATTGTGCTTTAAGAATAAATTACCGGTATACATACTTGAGCTTTTTTAGTTTAATTGGTTTTGTTTTTTTGTTCGTTTAATTTTTTTTGTGGAAGTTAAGAATACTTACACGTCACCAATTTGAGAAATAATGGATGCTACCAGGAATCCTATAAGATAAGTGATCTTTAAGTGTGCGCGTAGTCCGACAGAGTCACAAACAAGGTTAAACTGGTGGAAAGTAGGAAAAAATGTAATTAAAGTAAACAAATCGATATTGCTGAAATAAGTGATAAATATAAAATATATATGATATCAGAATATAAAATGTGTAAATGAATATAATTATATATGATATTAGTGAGAATATTTAGTTTTGCATTTTTTTCTTATCTTTGACTCATGTGGGGTAACAACAGGACCTAAATTTGAACACCTTATATTATTTATATATGTGAAAAAGTTTTTAAAAAATGAATCGTATTATTTTAATCAGAATAAAATATTCATAATATTTTTATATACCTATACGAATGAAAGAACTCCTAGTTTGACTTATTAATAAATTCAGTTTTTGACTCTTACATCAGACGTGACAGTGCGAATGAATGTTGACTGGTCGTACACCCATTCGGAACATCTTTGTTCTGTTCCGTTGACAAGAATAGTGCACGATGAATATGTTCCATCGGGTTCCCTCGGTATTGTTCTGTTAATTGCTTCCCTATGATGTTCTGACTGAACAGCATATGTGTCATTGTCGTAAAACGGTATTTTACATCTAGAATTAAAACCAAAGAAAGAACATTTAAACAAAGCTTTCCAACCAAATTTATTGTGTGTGTGTGTGTTTGTGTGTGTGTGTGTGTGAGAGAGAGAGAGAGAGAGAGAGAGAGAGAGAGAGAGAGAGAGAGAGCTTACCTGTGCGTATGATCCCCCAAAATGAAACTCGTTGCAGGAGCTCCAAATCCCAGGAACGCACACGGTATAGAAATAAGGAGGAAAATTTTTACTTGGTATTTGCCAAAAGAGCCCAATTCTGCTAAAACATCGTCAAAATCCATGTTTTGGGTTGTTTTAGGAAAAGAGAAGCCCCAAGACGCTGATATAGGCTGTTTTGCCGAATCCTAGTATTGTCACTGAGTGATTTGTGACTCTTCTTATTTAATTCTAAATCAGGCGCGATGGCAATAGGTCATAGTGAAGGGAAAGTTTTTCCTAAACCTTTATCATTCGTTCTTGTTTTTGTGTGAATGCATAAATGTTATACAATTATTGCTGTGTTTGAGGTGAATACGATGATTTAGTACAATATTCACCAAGCCGAAAGCGAGGTGAATATTGTAACTTAAGGGTAGCTAAATCATCATTTTGATCGAAAAAAAACAACCCAGCAATACTCAGTAATAATTGTTTTCATTTATCATATGATTCAGCAAAGAATTGATACAGACATATCAAAGTGAGTGTTATCAAGCGAAGATTTAAGTTTGATTCCATAGCCGAACAATACAGAAACGCGATATTTCATGGGAAAATCTATTTTTAGTTCCATTTACAGAAAATCAAATGTTTTATTATACCTTCATGTTAAATACTGAAATCTGATTGGTTTAGACACCGTTGATAATCCGTTCTATTACCCTCAGCGTTAGCAACACACTTGGCAACGGGTAACACAACGAATTGTTACATGTGCGTAAATTATGCGCGTACGGTTCGCCATAGAATTCACGTGATTCCTATATAAAAGCAGTAAAGTTTTCTTTGAAATTAAGACATTCAGTATAATAAAATAAATAGTGCCTGTTTGGGAGGGTAAGAGTTGAAATTGACACCCCTCGAAAACCATTGTCAACCTCTGCTTCGCGTCGGTTGACAATGGTTTTCTCGGGGTGTCAATTTCAACTCTTACCCTCCCAAACAGGCACGAAGCGGAGGTTCACAATGGTTTTCGAGGGGTGTCAATTTCAACTCTTACCCTCCCAAACAGGCACTATTTATATAAAATTGACCTCCTAGGTAACGTGCAGGTGAATGTTATATACTAGCGGAAATTGACGTTATTTGACGTTGGCATTAATGTGTTATGAGATGTTGTTACGAATACATGTGTTAACAGTATTACAAAAAATAAAATTTGTTCATTGTAATTTTTAAATGTTTTTTCATATATTAAATAATGCACAGTTTCTTTTTTCCGATAGTATACAATTACTGCTGTTTTTGAGGTCAGCACGATGATTTAGCTACCATAGAAGTACAATATTCACCGAGCCGAAGGATATTGTACATCGAGGGTAGCTTAATCATCGTATTGATCGAAACAAGAGGCCAATGGGCCACATCGCTCACCTGAGGAATAATAGGTATGATAAAATCAGATTAAGGTTCTCCAATCCTCAGCCTCAAAGTATTTTTCATCATAAGAATGATATTTTTCTTTCAACCTTTATAAATGAAATGATATAAAATGAATTTTTTAGAGAGTATCAATGCATTTTACAAAGTTATTGTAAATTTACCTACGATGGATATAATCGAATAAAGAAACAAGTTGAGCTAAAAAAAAAAATCCGGTGCATCGATTGGCTCGCACTCTATACCAAGATGTATATAAGAGGGAGTGCTCCGTGGATCCACTACACCAAGCATGCAGTTGTAACTGATGGTTATACTAGCAGTAGAATACTAAAAGAAAATTGTCTGTATAAAAGTCAGATTTATGGTACGAATAAAAGAAATCCTGATAATTTATAGCTATCAAACTTTGCTGAGGATGAGAGATCGTTAAAGGAGTCATGATACAAACTATCTGGACAATGTACAATGATACATGTAGATCCTGTATAAATAAAATCCATTTCCCCCCTGGATATTCTTATGTTTATAATCATAAGTCCATTATCTAACACAATGATTTTATAGTCATGTCAAATGTTGAGTACTGTAGTTCTCAAAATGATCCTTAACAATTGTTTATGTATGGGATATAAACCTACATCAAACTCTGAACCTCTTGTGAGGCCAAATAATTGTCCTGGGGCCGAAGTATTAACAATTATAAATAATAGTCTGGCTGATTAGTTTCTCATCGGAAGATTTTTAAATATTTACTCTATATATATTCCTATGTAAAACTTCGACCCCCATCCCCACCATTGTGGCCAACCCTACCCCAGGGGATCACGATTTTTACAATTTTGAATCTACACTACCTGAAAATGCTTCCTCACAAGTTTCAGCTTTCCTAGCTGATTAGTTTCTGAGAAGAAGATTTTTAAAAATTTACTCTAAATATTTATATGTAAAACTTCGACCCGTCCCCCAATTGTGGCCCCACCCTAATACTGGGGATCATGAATTTAACAACTTTTAATCTACAATAACTGAGGATGCTTCCACACAAGTTTCACCTTTCCTGACCAAATGCTTTTTGAGAAGAAGATTTTTGAAAAATTCTCACTTTTTACATAATAATTTCAAATTATTTCCCCTTGAAAAAGGGCCTGGCCTATAATTTTCACAACTTTGAATCCCCTTTGCCTAAGGATGATTTGTGCCAAGTTTAGTTGAAAATCGCCCCAGTGGTTCTTGAGAAGATGTTGAAAATGTAAAAAGTTTACGAACAGACAGACAGACGGACGACAGACAAAATGTGATCAGAAAAGCTCACTTGAGCTTTGAGCAATCATATCACATATATATTTATAATACCTCAGCTTATTTTTTACTATATGAGAGTAATTCGATATAGTTCGCTGATTCCTTTAAAATCTTGGTAAACAGACTGATTCCCGCAAAAAAGTGCGTCAGTTTGATGAATTGATACACACCTATATGGGACACCTAGTAATATCTGTTAACCAAAGGAAAAATTCCGAAATATTTCGAATAAAATCATGACTATTCATAACCATATGATTTAATTCTAGTTGCAACGTTCTTTTTGATTAGCTATACTTATTCATCCTTATTGTATAAAATAACTTGCTTATCTCATTATACGATGAACGTACAATTTAATTTAATTTACTTATTTTGACGTAATAACTTGTTGGATACACGAAGAATTACTATTAATTTGGTCTTTTTCTGATTGATTGTTTGTATCGGTATAATAAAACAGTTAAAGTATACCATTGAGGAAGTCAGCAAGATTCCAGTTCCCTTCACGCAAGCCTATTTCCCTTGGCTTCGCCTCGGGAAATAGACTTGCTCTCGCGGAACTGGAATCTTGCTGAATCTCTCAACGACATACTTTAACTAAATAATATTAACCCCACATTTTGATATGTCGTAAAAATAATTATTTACATTTGCCTTATTCAACCCATTCTACAGATACCCAAATACATATGTACATTATCCTTACAAGAAACAAACTGCCACAAGTGTAAAGAAATACACGTATGTTACTAGATGATGCCCTATTTTCATGGATTTAAAATGAAAAACAATGAGAAGCACTGTAGTATGACTTCTCGTATAACAACTCGTGCTTGTGCATACAGATACGTGTAATAATTCTCTCGCAGTCATATGGCCAATGTAGTGTCGGCCCAAATATACTAGAGTAGTGTAACACATGCATATGCAATCTAAAAGACGTGAAAAAATAACGGGTAAAAAATTGGAATGCCATTAAAAAAACAAGAGGCCCATGGGGCCACATCGCTCACCTGAGCAACAATGGGCGTTCAAAAGATATTGTGCCATATGGTATCTCAGTAGAATAACAAAAAATAAATATTGTAAAGTAATCGAATTTTACACTTATTTTTGCATACACGTAATCTTTGACATTGTACCCTCATGAAATACTATTTTTTTCCAGAATAAGATAATCCTATGCAAGATATAAAACTAAGCATTTGGTAGGGGTACACTGTTAAGTTGTTAACTTCCAATTCCCTATATTTTCGTTCTGCCCCCCCCCCCCCACTTTGTAAAGCGATCAAAATATATGAAAACATATAGGTACATTTTTTTCATCAACTACTTACTAGTTATTGTATCAAAAAAAATATATATATAATAGTTATTGTTTTTTATTTAAAAAATCCTACATGTATAGATGTGAAGAAAAAAATTGCACCTCAATGAGATTGTGCTCAATTCCTCAAATTAAAAACATTCAAAAATTTTATTTGTCTTTTCCATTATAATTAAATGACTGTTATTTACTTCGCGTACAAACCAGGATAATTTTCCGCTGTAATTTCTTAGGAATAGCGATAATTACTTTATCCCCGCAACAGAAATGTGTCAGAACTATGGAAACTGTTTTAAAGATGTTGTTTTTATTTACTCGTGTCTGAAAAACTATCAAAATTGATGTAGATTTCACTTTATTTATTGTATAAAGAGGGGGTCCCAGAGCGTAGGTATATACAGAATATCATTCTTTTATTCTGTTTGTACAAGTATTTAACATACTCTAATTCATATAGAATTTCTAATGTTCAACCAAAATTTCAGCGTCAATCGTAGAATTATAAGCAAGATACAGAGCTCACAGTTCGCCTGAGTCATATTTTGTTCACATGAGTTTATTACATTCAGCTTAAGATTTTTAACTTGGTATTTCCTATTCAGCATTTAAAATGGAAAAAAAGAATGGCCTAAGATTTTCAATTCTTTTATCCACTCAAGACCAGTTCATTGGTATTTGAGGTTCAAAATCAGTTTATACAAATGTACACAAACACAGTCAAGGATCACATGTACATTAGGGGTAATAATGACGAAAAAAGGTTAAGTTTACAATACAATAAGTTGTTAAAGTTGGTTTCTGGAAGAACAGACTTCTTTTCTTTCTTAATAAATATTGACAATTTTTTTACTTTTTTAATCTTTAGTTTTTAAGATCTGTGTACAAACATAGAATTGTGAGCAAATCCCTGTATCTTGCTTATAATTCGAAGCTTAACACTCAAATATGGTTAGTAAATAGAAATTGTAAACAATTAAACACAAGAAACATGCACTATAACAAATAAAGACACAATTTATTTTTTGGAAATGAATCATATATATACATGTATATACCTACATATTTCCGTCAGCGATATCAAACTCTATTTAAACTGAATAAACTCGAGAAAATGCCGAGCATCTCAACAAAACCTATTGCATTAATCTACCATTACGCAAAAGATAATGCCGAATTACCGATAGAAAGAATTGTATTTCAGTACTTTTTTGATACATCACATTTTGCTTAATTTGCGCAGGTAAACAGTTTACTGTTTGATTTACCGAAGTCTCTTTGATTTGATACGTAAAAATCACGAAATACAGACGATAGTTCCTAGGTTACAAAGCATAAATAATGAAAACGAAACGAAAATCAGAACAAGCTAACACCAACGTCATGTGTGAAAACTGTCAACGCATTGAAATATTTAGCCTCAATTTACTTCACAAAATCGGCACCAATATATTTTGCATGTTTCAAAAATTTCCCTTCATACGCGAACTGTTGCACAAGAAGCAAATTCATCATAGTCAGATAGACCCTTTTTCGTATAATGTCATGGCTGCTTTAAACAAAGAACCTCGTTTTAGAAGTATGGAATAGGAGTCTTGGTAAAATGGGTATGCAAACCCAGGCCGTGGCAAAATAAAAGCCGGGGCAGATCGGCAATCGTCAATTCCAAATACGCATTATTTTGCAGCAATATTTACAGCAAATACAAATATACTGGTCCATCAAATATCCTGAAATTTTAATGAGATTGGCAGATTAATAACTGCCAATCTTTTGTTTTGCCCAGGCCAAGTCTTGCCTACCCATTTTACCGGATGCCGAACCCGAAGCTATTAAACTGATTGAAACACGCCTTTCCTTTATTATTATTTTCGTAATAACTCAGATTTGAAACAGAATTAGCCCTTAATTTTTGCAATTTATATTTTCCTTCCCATAAGGATAATTTATGCTAAACAACGTTGAATTGGACTCAGTAGTTCTTCAGAAGAAGATTTTTAAATATGCACCCCCCTTTTTTCTACAGTTTCAAGGTTTTCTCCGCTTTGAATACAGATCGGACATTTATTTCTGCAATTTATATTCGCCCTCCCATAAGGATGCTTTGTGTCAAATTTGGCTGAAATTGGATAAGCGGTTTTAGAGAAGAAGTTCAAAATGTAAAACGTTTACAGACGGACGGACGACGGACAAAAGGTGATCAGAAAAGCTCACTTGAGCTTTCAGCTCAGGTGAGCTAAAAACTCAATTAACCATTTTCTTTTAACTGCTTTAATGAAAGTTTCAGCACTTCGTATTTAGTGTATTGTAATGGGAAAGGGGGGGGGGGCGAACCTTGGACGCTTGTTCAGCCTAACATTCTCCCGAGGCTCTGGTGCATCACTTTGCAGTCAGACCGTTTGGTGCGGGGATTTCAAGCATCTTAATGTTTTAAACCAATTATAAAATTCCAAGCTTTGGGAATGGGAAGCATAAAATTTGTTGAACCTTGATAGGACTGCGTGCCGTGAACAACAGTGTCTGGGGCGTTAAGTGACTCTTGGATGGTCTTGGGATTTGGAGACCCCTACACCAAATTGTCTTGTTTTTAGAAGTCAGAAAGAAGTTGCAGATTTATCAAAGATTGCATTAATTTTATCCAGTTATGCCATTTGCAGACGACCAAAAAAAAACCCAATTACGGTAGCAACGGGTCTAATATGACTGATTAACTATTACGTTAATACTTTTTACAAGACAATACGCAGTAAAATACTGTAGATTGGCAAATAATCACGATGGTTTTAATTTCACAATATTCGCGATTTATCGTTTTTTCGCAAAAATAAACCCATCGTAAATATTAACACAAGGTTTTTTTTAAAACGTTTTATTGCTTATACTTTGATCAACTGGTTTTCTTGGAGCATGAAATAAAAACCATCGCGATTGGTACTTTTTGAGAATTCCTTAAATTTTAACACCGTGGAACTAAAACGACTTACAGCATGTAATGCATTATATCATACATGTATTTGTCATCGTAAAACTAGCTATCCCCTCTATGAATTTTCAAATAGTCATGTACAACTGCAGTAACTAAAATAAGTTTTTGAAACAATATAATTGTTTTCAAATTTATTCTTTATAAAAAGCATTTTGCATAAAATAATGATTAAATACAAGATAACAAGCGACTAGAGATGGAAAATCAACAATAAATCATGTTTTTATAAAGTTATTATGTAAATCAATGATAAAATAAATATACAAAAGCACTTTCTGTTTTATGTATTTCTACAATACATGCAAGCTTAATAAATATTGATTAAATGAAATCAATTACAAGATAATTGGCACGCGATTATAGTATTAATAATAAAATGACGTCAGATTAGAAAACAGAGGTCCATGGGCCACATTGCTCATCTGAGCGACAATAGACATAATAAAATCAGCTTTATGGAGTCATATACAAACATCTAGACAACAATAGATGGGGACTTTCTCAAAGGACCCCGCTTAAATAATGGACAATAAGATGGACAGCATTTCCGAGAATTTTGCTTTACAATTGACCTTGACTTATAATAGTAACTTTTCCAGGTGGCATAAAACTCTTTTTTTCAACCACAGCAAGATTAAGCAAATGAAAAATAATCTGTGGTCTAAAACTGATTATAAAAGAGATCTGCTATAATCTTCACATCGATATGTTTCAAATTATAAAGTCACTTCACACCATTAACCCAAAAGCTCTGTAAATGTGAAGTAGGAACCAAACACGGAGAGAATATATATGCTCTAACAAAAATGTTGGCGTTGTCCTATATGACCTTGACACTTTAAAATCTTCAAACATCATTCACAATCATGCATATTCTTAGATTCTATGCACTCTGAAAGTGAAGTATGAGCCAGATTGGACCAAAGGGAGAAAAGAAATGCTCTGGAAAAGGAACAAGGATTGTTCATTTAACTCTGCTTTGACATTTACGGTTGACCATGAAACTTGGTTCAAGGTCACTGCACACCCTTAACTCAAAAGCTGTGTTTTGTGTGAAGTATGACCCAAATAGAGCTATACTCTGTCCCAAGATATTTTGAATTCACATTTGGCTTAATTGCTTGATATTTATAAATACCTCAGGATTCAAACGATGTTCATTCAAAAGTATGAAAAATTTCCAAGATTTCTCAGTCGAAACGCCCCTGTTAGCTTATCCGGTTTCAATACAATGCTTTAAAATGTGATGTCTACGGAGATTTTGTATTGCAGCAAGCCCGGATGATAACGTTGAAAAACTGCGCGATGTATCCCGAGTGTATTCCGAATGGAGAAAAGATGTAAACATTCCTCATTATAAATCTCCGTAAGGAATCTGTTTTCGTTCCTGTGAATTTTTCCGAGTGAAAGATGATAATGTGTAAATGAAATTATCTTGGAAAATATCCCTTTCAACTATTTCAACTGCACTTCTTTCACAGGTATGTGTATTTTTAATAAAAATCGTCCAAATGTGCTGCATAAATATCTTGGGACAGACTATAACAAGAAAGTATATATGCTCTGAAAAAATAATTTGCGTGAGCCAATATGACCTTGACCTTTGACCTACAAACTTCATTCAAGATCACTGCACACGCATTGACCACAGGCACTCTGTGATGGAAGTTTGAGCCAGATTGAACAAAGGGGAGAGAAGATATGCTCAAGACAATGGTTTTTCATATACATATAATTCTGCTATGACCTTCAGATTCAACTTAGAAACATGGTTCAAGGTCACTGCATACCCTTTACCCCAAAGCACTCTGTAGGTGAAGTCTGGGCCAGATTGGGCCAATGGGAAAGAAGATATGCTCTGGACAAGAGATCTTGGGTGGACAGACAAACAGAAGGATGGATGGACCGATGGATGGACAGACAGTCTGAACTCCATAGGGCACCCACAGAGCAAGGCCCAAATAATAGATTTTTTATATAAAAAAATCCCCTGCATATTCTTATTTTTATCGTTGAGCCCCTTTGTAACAGGGTGATTTTAAAGTCGTATCACATTAGAGCATTGCAGTTTTTGAGCAATGTGTACACCAGGTCATGTGATCCTCACATCAGTGCTAGCTTGATGATGCAACCTCTAAAAATAGAATGTTTTTTGAGAAGATCTTAAACAAATGTTTATATAGGAATTATAAACCTACATTAAACTTTGAACCCCTAGTGAGGCCCAAGAATTGTCTGGGGGCCAGAGTCTAAACAATTTTAAAGAATCAACCATACGTTAAAATACTTACATATAAGTAAAACCATTTGCAATAATATTTAAGGTTTTTGGGAATAACTGAAATGATTTCCTTTCTAAAATAAGACCCCTACCCCCAATGTGGCCCAACCCTACTCCTGAAGATTATACTATGACAAATTTTAATCTACACTATCTGATCTGAATAATACAACTTTTCTAGGCAAATTATGTTTTAGAAGAGGTTTTTTTTAAAATTTTCCTTCATATATTCCTATGTTAAAATTTGACACCCCCTATGTGTGGCCAAACCATACCCATAGGGATCATAATTTAAAAATCTGAGTCTTCCCTACCTGAAGATGCATCCACACAGTTTACAGCTTTTTAGCCCATTCGGTTTCTGAGAAGATGTTTTTAAAGATTTTTCTCTATATATTCTGATATAAAAATTTGACCACCCCATTGTGGCCCCACCCTATCCCTGGGGATCATGATGAATCTACCATAAGCAATATGCTTTCATGTAAGGTTCAGCTTTTCTGGCTGATATATTTCTAAGAAGAAGATATTTAAAGATTTTTCTCTATATAAACATGTACCTAGTAAAAAATTTGACTCCCCATTGTGATTTGTGGCCCCACCCTACCCCCTACCCCCAGGGATCATGATTTGAACAATCTTGATTTTACCCTACCTGAGGATGCTTCCATATGGTTAACAGCATTCCTTGTGGATTGGTTTCTGAGAAGATTTTTAAAACTTTTCTCTATATATTTTTATGAAAAAAGTCTGACTCCCCCATTGGGGCCCCATTCTACCAACTGGGATCATGATTTGAACAAATTTGAATCTACCCTACAAGAGGATTCTTCCACAAAAGTTTAAGCTTTCTTGGCCAAATTGTTATTGAGAAGAATTATTGAACATTTTTGAGAAATTTTGAATAATTCCTAATCATCTCCCCCTGAAAAGAGCTTAATACTTAATTTTCACAACTTCAAATTCCCTTTGCCTAAGGGTGCTTTAGCCAAGTTTGGTTGAAATTGGCCTAGTCGCGATAAATAAATTGGTTCTACAGAAGATGTTGAAAATGTGAAAAGTTTATGGACAGATGGACGGACAGACGGACGACAGACAAAATGTGATCAGAATAGCTCACTTGAGCTTTCAGCTCAGGTGAGCTAAAAAAAATAGCTTTTATATAAAAATATGTCTGTAGCTCAAAGAAGTATGAAAAAATAAAAGAATAATAAAACTAAAACACTAACAAACAAGTTTTAACAAATACATTCTCCCTAGATCTGTTTCTCTGACTCTGTCTCTCTTTCTCTCTGTCTGTTACTGTTTTTCTTTATTTATTTATTTCCTGAAGTGGTGCCTTTATGGGTCCTTCCTTAATAAAGTTGACTTTAATACTTTGGCCATTTCCATCATCTTGCATTTTTTTACCATAAAGGTCACCATGAGCAACCTTCTTAATTTTGAAGAGATGTTGAATTGCTGTCAAAATTAAAAATCATCAATTACATTTAAAAACAAGAGGGTCATGGGTCACATCACTCACCTGAAAAACAATAGGCATGATAAAATCAGCTTCATGAAGTCATAATACAAAATATCAGAACAATGTGGTATAATACATGTAGATCCTATACAAAAAAATCTGTGTCCCCCTGGATATTCTTGTATTTATAATCAAGTCCCTTTTCTAACAGGATGATTTTATAGTCATTTCACATTCAGCATTGCAGTTCTCAAAAAGGCCCTTAACAATTGTTAAATACAGGATATATACCTAAATCAAACTCTGAACCCCTTGTGAGGCCCCATAATCGTCCAGGGGCCAAAGTTTAAACAATTTAAAAGAATCAGCAATATATAAAATGCTTGCATATAAGTAAAAGCTTACATAATTACATTTCACTAAAGTTACAGCTTTTCTAGGCAAATGTTTTTTTAGAAAAAGATTTAAAGATATTTTTCTCTATATTCCTATGTAAAAATAAGCCCCCCCCCCCCCCCCCCCAGGGGAATCATGATTTGAATGAACTTCAAATCTCACTACCTGACAATGCTTCCAAACAAGTTTCAGCTTTCCTGCCCAAATGGCTCTTGGGAAGAAGATTTTTAAAATTTACCCTATATATTCCTATGTGGCCCCATTCTACCCCCAAGGGTCATGATTTTCACTACGTTGAATCTACACTAGCTAAAAATGCTTCCACACAAGTTTCAGCTTTCCTGGCTGATTGCTTTCTCAGAAGAAGATTTTTAAAGATTTACTCTATATATTCATATGTAAAAAGTGGACCCCCCATTGTGGCCCCAACCTACCCCGAGGGTCATGATTTGAATCTTCACTACCCGAGGATGCTTCCACACAAGTTTCAGCTTTCCTGGCTGATTGCTTTCTGAGAAGAAGATTTTTGAAAATTTCTCGAGAATTTTCAATAATTCCCAACTTTCTCCCTTTGCAAAAGGGCATGGTCCTTAATTTTCACAACTTAGAATCCCCTTGGCCTAAGGATGCTTTGTGCCAAGTTTAGTTGAAATTGGCCCACTGGTTCTGGAGAAGATGTTGAAGGAGAGGAGAGGAACACGTAAGTTGTAAGAACTTGTTTCCAATCCTCTTGTGTAATTACACAATAAAATCTGTTGAAAATGTGAAAAGTTTACAGACAGACGGACAGACAGACGGACGGCAGTAAAATGTGATCAGAATAGCTCACTTGAGCTTTCAGCTAAGGAGAGCTAAAAATCACATACATAAAAATCAAAATAAATAAGAGAATTAGGTCAATTCCCAACTTCAGATTGCTTTTAGTAAAAAAAAAAACTCTATCAAAAAGCAACTTTAAATTCACAAATTTTGATTGGAGCTTATAAATTGACATAAAATTGTTTTTATAGAATAAAAACATCGCAAAGGGTGAAGTTTATTGCAGTAAGCTATCTTTTCCAGAGGAGGTATTTTATCCCATTGAGCAAACAGCTCTGACCCCCTATTTACATTTATTTTCATTATAGACATTCCAAAGTGAGTATTCTCATTGTATTCTGTTTATGTGTATCATCAACACAGGGTCATTTACATATTACATTCTTGGAGAAAAACAAAAGATAAACATGAAATCAGTACCTCTGTTGATACAGTTTTCTAACTCTTCTTTCTGTAAGCAATTTGCTGAATGCATTCCTTCTAGTTCTAGATTAAAAGATTACAGAGTTTGGATACATCATAAAACATTATGTTAAACATTTCTGAGGATTTTTTTTATAACTATTGACTAAAATATATTTCATGTTAAATTTAATTGATTTTAAATTTTAAATAACAGTTATCTAGTACCTTGAATTTTTGTTACAAAATCTGGGTTGTCCTTCTTGCAACAATGATGAGCATAAGCTTTTATATAATCCAAGTGTCTGTGAAAAAAACAAAACACAATTTTTCACTACATGTCTATGTGTGATTTTGTTTATGATTGTCAAAAAACAACATGCTTCGATGTCCACCAGTAGACACACTGTTTCATTATGTAACCCTTCCCCCTTTTCAAAAAGGATACCAAAAATTAGATATTATTCGATTTTAAAATTTTATATTTACATTTGCAAATATATTTCCTTATATGAACCTATAGAATAGCGAAAACGTTCAATTCTGTATGTACTTTTTCATGACGTCACAATGATCATAGCACGCGCTTATAGCTTGTTGCTAGGATTATTGTAAACATAAAATCTCGGTAATTTTAACTGTTCTGAACAATTTGTCTTTTTCAAACATAAATATAAGTAATATACAGTAATGTTAAAAAGTTCACCGGGATATGAAGTTGGTTGGTACGTGATCAAATCTATTGAGAAGCCCTACGGGCTTCACAGGAATTTATCATGTGACCAACCAATTTCATATCCCGATGAACTTTTTAAATTGCTGTTTATTTCTTGAAAAACATTGGCCATATTTGATATGTATGTTATCATTACATAGCTTTTAATATAGAAGAAAACAAAAAGTATGATTAAAGTAGATAAGATTGAGAAGGACAAATAGAAGTGTTGTAAATGGCCTTTTCATTTGTATAAAAAAGATAAGTGTTGTGGCTGATGAAATTGAGAAATCATTAACAATAAGGAATAGCAGTGCTTGTATAGCCGTGGTTATATTTCTTGACCAAACATGACAAAGTAACAGCTTAAACAGAGTCAAACTGCTTAGTTACAGGTTCATCTTGAGGTGTTCGTAAGTACTATAGTACTTCTGTACTTGTTTTGTTAATTAACACAGTTAACAAAAATGAAAGACAGAACACAGAGGAGAAACAACATCTATAAGCTTGCAGGTGCACGATCTCCTGCAGAGAGGGAACCCATTGTCTTTTTTCCTTAACTTAATTTAATTTTTTACATCAAACACATTTTATGCCAATCTTACAAAACAAACAGAATTCCAGCCTTAGTATGACACGCCCACACAAGTTAGACGTACTTTAGTATGCCATTCAAAAAAAATGTTAAACAATATTTCCAAGTGTCTCTGATGTGTAAAATGAGTCATGCATTGTCATGATACAGATCCAATAATAGTTGATGCTTAAATCCAATCTATTTGAAATCCCTCTGAAAGCATATGCACACAAGCATTAGCAGTTGAACATTTATGTCTTTGTATTAATTGAACACTTGTTGATGTATCTGCACACCGCTGCTTAAAATTTAGTTCATCTGCATTCTAGAAGAAATAGAATATTAATTTCATACAGTTTTTTCTTAACTAAAGCTTGCATTTAGATTCTTTTAAACGTATTTATTGCTCCTTGTATTAAAGTCCACATGATTGCACGTTCCTTAGGATTTCAGTTGTGAAGTTCAAGGTCAAAAAGAAATTTTTTCAATCAATATTGTCTTTAAAATAGATCAAATGTTAAAAGCTTTAATTTCTTTATTTCAAAACTTTTCACTTTTATGATATCATCAGCTTGGCATCTAAACAATCAGGATGAGCTTGGCAAACAAACATTACAGATGATACAAGAAAAAAATTTCATTGACTATAACACGTAAAGATCTCAATTCAAACTTAAATTAATGCAAAAGATAATTGCATAATATTTTGATATAAATAAATTTAACAATAACTCAAATATAGATTTAAAAAAAAATACTTTACTGTAACAAAATATAAAGAACACAAAAGCTATAATATTTCTAACAATCTCATTAAATTTTGTGTCAAGCTATGAAAATATAAAAGCAAGACTTACGAATCTGTGAGGGGACCAGTTTTACTGATTTTACATGGATATTTAAAGTTCCTCGTGTTTAATAAGGAATTTACAGAGCCTTTGTCCTATGAATCTGAAGTTTCAATTTATACAAGGCTATTAATGATGTTATGTTCTTTTTTGCACTCTCAAACAAGATTTAAAGATTCAGAAAAGTACACATACATGTACATGTACCACTTCAAGGGTTATTGCTATTGTTAAGTATTTCATCATGTTTTGCCAACTTCACAATCTTTTTATTGTATATCTACAGAGAATCCCTTATTTAAAATGGCCATGAGACATGAAATGTAATTACAACAGGCAAGATAATATTCCCATTGTGTAGGCATTTCTCATTCTGGGTTCTCAATGGCTTATGATGTTTGTGTTGATATTGCCTAAATTCTGATTCATTTCAATTTTCAGACTTGTTCAGATCACTTGACCTCAATGTTTGTTTATGAAGCAGAGTTATTTTTTCTTTCTTTGATCAAACACAAAGTCAAGGTCAGACTTTTCACAATGGATCACAAAACCTGACAAATGCCAGAACAAGATGGAGTAACTAGTTTAAAATAATCAGGGATAATCCTTAGAAACAAGTCAAGTGGAAATGTCTGCAACTTAATTGATCGTAAAAATGCGGGAAACCTGCATATTAATATTTAAATCTAAATTCTTACTAATCCTTCTAACTTGCTTTAGAACTTTGACTGAGTGGTGAACAGATCACCAGTGTCTAGATGATTCCCTGTAAATTAACACTCTTGGTAACCGGGTCCTCTGCTCCCAGCAGGTCCTTTGTACATGCATGCTTCTGTGGCTTGCCAGACATGTCATCAATTGTAGGCTGTGTCCTCCTCCCATGGGTGTCTCCCTACGGTCATCATTGCATCATATCATAAATCAGCTCCCCTTGTAATGTGGCAATGCTAATCATAGCTGATGCTTGGGAAAATCTTATTCCCTCCAAAGAAGCATTTCATGTATTTGTTAACCTATTGCTATGTCACCGCCATAAATTACTTAATAATCTCTCCAGGGTTTTAAAAGCAGGCTATGTAACATCCTTGGTTCCTTGACAAAATTTATATAACAATTGTGAATTAAAACATTTTAACCAATTTATATTATCTGTCAATCAAAGAAGCAAATGTTACAATGAATAATCATTTATGAACAATTAATCTTAAATCAAGATTTGAGTAAATTTAAGCTAATATCATTTTCTTCAAGGTCACAGAATTACATATTGTTATAACATAAATCTTTTTTACATTATAGATTTGCAGTACCTCATTATGAGAAAAAATATGTCAAATCTTATCCAATTAAGTTGACTTAAGAATGGGCAATCATGCAGCTTTTAAGATAAAAATTAGGAAAAAACTAAGCAAGAAATATCCCAGATTATTTTTGAGAAACAAAATATCATGGAAATTAAGCTTGTAGATAAAAGAGCTTATTGAAAGAGGTCTGAGTATTTCATCAGTTGGCTGATTTAATGTGCTGCTTCTCCTATTTTTATGTCTGTTTTGTATTAATATATTTAATTTTATTACAGTAATATCTGCTCGAGGCTCTTCAAGTGTTCTTTTCTAGCTAGGCAAAGAGCACTTTGGTATGTAGAATTCCTGATAAATGTTTTCACATTCAATTTATTTTTTTTTTTGGGGGGGGGGGGGGGGGGTGTTATTGAATCAGAATCACGTTGCTGATATTTGTGTTGGGAGAGAGACAGTCTTCTTACCTAAATTCCTGTACAGTGTGTGAAACTCAGCCCTGAACAATGTTTCCTTTTTTCTATCTATGTATGATGTTCTGTTTCATACTATTCTAATATTAAATTATTTCCTCAAAAACTAATTTCAGATCTAATGCCTTGATTTCATTCAACTTAACATTCCCAAATTCCCTAAAAATAAAATTAAAACAAAGGATCTATTGCGAATAAAAATTGAATTGACCTATAGGGGAGATGGATTTCCAGTAAAAAATCAATTTTGAAAATCAAAGTTTTTTGGTTATTTTCTATTGTACATGTTTCTAAATTTTTCGAATTTGCATTTTGAACGTATCATATTGCTCTTGCAATTTTATAACTAATCATCAAAGTTTGCGAAAACAGCATTTTGTCAGTAAAATGGTATATTTCTGCATGATTTTTTGTATAGTTATCCTTTGGGACCAGTCATCCCCCTAAAAAATTTAATACATTTTGATAGGTTTTGTTGAAAAGAATGAGTTAAGATAAAAAAAATTGTAGGGGCACCCAGGCCCTGGAATCAGATTTTGCAAAAAACCTACAAAAATTTCGGAAACTGATTTCTATCATAGTCGTCTTTATTTACAGTGAAGAGTGCAAGTTCTGGATAGCTCAGTAGGTTAAACCGCTACCTATGTAACTCATAATGTTTTTTGTGCCCTGGTTCGATTCCATCTGTGGGCATACATTTTCTTTTTTAAAATTAACAGCATTTATAAACACCTTTCTTTATAAGGCAGAATTGTACTTTTTGTATATATTTAATATTGATCTTCTTCTTTAAATGCACATTTGCTCTTTGAGATATCGATGGAAATAGTATATACTTAACTTGTAAAAGCAATCAACCGGATCTATACCAACAGGTGCCACGTAAAAAATCATACCGAACAAATACTATTGCATCTGCTTTTCCAGAAAATACAATTGTGAGAGAAGTACTGAAAAGTGATACAGTTCATTCTTTGCAAAGAATGTGTGCATTGGTGACATTTTATGCCAAAAATGCAGGAGGAAGGTTTATAGATTACAAAAAAATGGGGGTGGGTTAGTTAAAGTTTGAAATCTGTCCTCTTTTCATCCCAGGCATCAGGTAAGTCCCTTTATACAAAGGATGCAGCTGTTAATACAGAAAAGAGTTCAGTTGTATGTATGGTGAATGATGATAATAGTTTTCGAACGCCTGGTAAAAATCCTTCTACATCTACAAACATCATTCTTCCTGTTATTTCTGTTGAAAAAACTAAGGCGACGTGCATTATTTGTAGCAAAAAGTCAAAGGATTTGCGACCTTTGAAACTGCGTCATGCAAGACTTTCGATAATTGCTAATACATCCCATATCAAATGTTCTTAGGATCTTGACACCCTGTGACTTCTACTGTTTATGACAGTACATGTATGTCATTGCCTTCCCAGCACTTGGACTGCACCCAAGCTATCAGAAAAATAAATAAGGAGAGGGGAAAGTTGTGAGAGTTTGGATGTTTGGATAAAGAGAAAATTTGTGAGAGTTTTAGATGTTTGAATAAATCAGCAAACAGCATGAGTCTGAATGGTGTTGACATGATAAAGAGCACAATGCTACCATTGCCAAAACACAGTTAGAATTAAAGGATCTTAACTTGTACCATATTTCACTTCAAAACTGTGACATTTTATTTTGCCAGGACATCAATCCAATTATGATTACTTTAAAGTAAATTGAATTTCTGGCAACTCAAATGCTGTACAGATGGACAGCCATGCCCATTCTGCTCCAAAGAGTCTCATGCAGTGACTTTGACATTTAGGTTATTTTCTGATTATAGAGTTCTTCAATCTGCCACACACAGGTATCTCCCAGACTCCGTAACACTGCATTTTCATGACAAGTTTCATTAATCCCTTCCACATGCAATCAATTTTTATCTCATCCTTTGAAATTTACTCCGTATGCATTTGTCATCTTGCGTAGGAGAGAATAACACTGTTTGTTAAATGATAAATAAGTTCAATATTTTTCATCATCTTGGCATTGATTTTGTACATTCAACATTACAAAATTATTGAAGTTCCTCTTTAGATTTCAATGTAAGTGAATTTATGTTCCATGGAATCTTGTGATTATTATGTTAAGTCAGCTAAATGATATTCTTTTTATTATACAAATAGAATTTACTGAAGGACTTTGAAAACTGAACAGATAGCAAAGAGATTGTGTTTCCATGTTCACTCAAAAGGCATCACAGAGGATTTTCACACACTTATACACAAGATGATAGACCCTATTCCCTTTGTGAATCCAATTACACAGACCAGAGAAGTTGGTGAGATGCAGTGAAATTCTTCAAATGAAGTCTCAATCACCAACACTGCATGCATTAATTTCTTGTGATGCAAAATGTTGCTGGAAAACACCATCAGTACTTACTGACTTGCTGCATGTAGTGGCTGCTCTAGCTACTGTGTATTTTGAGCAATATTTTAGCTACTACCAGCAATAAAGAGTATTTATAACGAATGTTTCATAAATCAATTTGAAAAAAAAAGTCTTAGGGTCTGCATAGTTCTTTACATTAGCTTTTGTAAGGAAATCGCTTAAAAATTACACTTCGACATAAAAAATAAAGTTATTTACAGTGCAAAATTTACCATACAATAATAAAAAAAAATCTTAAGGAAGTAGTCTTTTCTTTTTTTTTTTGCCTTGTCAAACGTAAACTTGATTAATTGATAATTAAATCAAGATGAAAGGAAATTAAAATAGTATATTTTTCTTTCTTTTTTACTATCATACAATTTGGCATAGAAATAGTAATCATTTTTTATAACCTAACAAGGACTATATATTTGGCGTAAAATTGGCGTAGGAAAATATCACGTTTGGCAGTCAGAATTGCTGTAGATAAATGAGTCTGTTTTAGCATTTTTAAAACAATTACATTAATGTTGGATTTTTTAACTACTGTGAACTAATTATATGATAATTGGGTTTCTGAATAGGTTTTTAAAATATGATTTGCCTGTCAAATTACATTTTTATAGGCTTTGTAAAGTGAAAAAATCACCAAAATCAGTTTTCCTCTCTTATTAAATGGTCAATATATTAGCTTTTCTGTCAATTTATATCTATATATTAAGTCTTCATAATACTTTAAAATCAGAAATATTTTAATATTGGAAGCATAAAACAATAATCAAAATCAAAATTTATGAAAATTAGAGGAAATGCGGGCTAAGCAATATCAATTTTAGTTTCAATGTTTATTCCAATTTAGTAGTATAAGCTGATAGACATTCTGATACTCTATCATTTCAGTGAAGAATAGAATCTTCATATCTTAAACAGATGTCTACATAACTGCAAAGAACTACATTCATTTTTATCATCCTTCAAGTTGAGGAAAAAGGCAGTGACCTTGACCTGACCATTATGCAAAAACAGGGAGATCAAATTTGAATTAACTGATAGAATCATTTGTTTATATGATCTGTTTGACTGTGTCAAAATTTCATGAATTTCTTAATATAAGAAGTATGTTTGATAACGAGAAGACTCCTTCCTTAAACTTCCAATATTGATTGCTTTAATTAAAATTATAGATGCATTAATTTTCAGATGATGAATGTATAAAAATTTTATACATTCTGCAAATAGGAGATATTTTACATTTATTTAGATTCACCCTCTTGAGTAAAATAGAGCAGTCAGATGCATTCACAATAAACCAACATACACATTTTATATCCCGATGCACATGTCTCATCAGAAAGATGCAATCAGAAATCTATTTGTTCAATTAATAAAGAAGCAAGGGAGAAGCACTTCCTGGAAATTCTAATTAATTGAGGAAGGTCTGGTAATTAATATCCAGCCATCAAATATGCCCTTTATGAACAATTCATGAGATGGTGATTTTATTCTTGACATTAATTGAGAATGTGACCATAAGCAAATCATTTTTGTTTTACCATTTAATTAATTCAGCATTATCAGCCAGTACCAGACATTTGCAAATTGTCTTTTGAGATGTTTATGGCTATATGTACACAGTCTCCTGTGAATAGTTTTTAAGTGTTGATTGGGGCCATCTAAAATGTAGATGCTCAGATAATAATTTCATTACATAAATTTACAAATGTAGGATAGAGAATACATGTATTTTTAATTTTAAAAATATTTGCTTTAAATTAGCAGTGTAGTAAAAGTGTCATAACCAGAGTTCCCAATATCTCGGGCTGGTGGATTTGTGCAGGATTCACAAGCCAGAGGCTCAAGACATCAAATGCTATACGGCTATTTGTTATTGTTTCATACTGCACTATATTCTTTTAAAACAAGTGACTGCTTCATTATTCTGATCCAGACTACCAATACAAAGAATCCTCTACCATTTTGATTGTGCATGATGTTATATTCATTTCCTTATAACACACATTAGCTCAGTGTAGCATATGTTGTATACAGTATAAGCTTTCATACATTGCTATTTGACAAATACATTAGATAAAAATAGCTAACAATGCTGCTGTAGAACTCACCGCTGCTCTTGACCTTCATCAGAGACCAGACCCCTGAGATTGTTCGACAACTGGGTCAGTTGTTGGCTGAAGTAGGTGAACTGCTCCCAGTCCCTAGAGCTTACAATGGGCTTTATTGAGGTATTCTCCTTGTCTTTCAAATGCAAGTACTGAAACCTGTTCCATGTTAAAATGTATGTAATAAATTGAGTAGACTTTTAAACAGTACAAAACTTTGAATTTTCAGCATGAGTCATGAATACACTTGGAACTAAATAATTGTTTAGTATATTGTAAAGTCTGAAACAACTTTTATTAATTCACCTACATACATGTAGCTATCTACCATTGTAAAAAACTAATGGTCAGTGTTGCATACACGTACTGACCATGCACAAGCTTGCTGATGCTCAGCATCATAAAATCTCATTTTCAATCCACTAGTGAGTGAACAAATCTTCATGATTTTGCAATTTGGTGTTCAAAATAAGGACAATGCTTTATGTTACATTGTAACATTCACTTGTAAGTATGCATTACATTGTAACATTCATCTGATTGGTGAAATTTCCCATCGCAAAGTGAGAAGAACCCAATCATAAAGAGCAAGAGTTATAAACATAAAAATTACTAATTATTATCTAAACCAGGGAATTTGAGTTTGCCATGATCCATAAGAATATGCAAGATTAACCAAAGGTCTCTCCACATCATGTTCATCTTCATGTCACATCTTAGTGTATGAAAAACTGATTTCAATTGTTATCTAAAGTTCAAGGATTTTTAATATTTTTTTTAGCATGTCTGTAATTTTTCCAAATACATGTAAGTACCTCTTCTGTATGGTTGACTGAACAATTTCCACTTGAACTTTAAGCTGAGACAACCTTTCCTCTTTCTGATTGTAATGATTTTTCAATCCCATCACCATTTGCTTTTTAAAAATCAGTTGAATATACATGTACACAGTAGTGTATTAGTAAAAGTATATAAATATAATAAAAATAATATAAATAAAGCAGAAATTTGAATTTTCTATATAAACAGGAGGCACATGCAATATGGGACACATTGCTCCCCTGAACAACAGTTCCTTGTAACATTCTATTTTGTAGCATATGATTATGCTATTTTTATGTTAAACTTTGAATCCCCTCTGGGGCCCCAGTAATAGATCGAGCTTTTATAATTTGGAATCTACACTATATGAGAATGTTTATGAAGTAATCTGACAAACTGAAGCACTAGTTCTCGAGAAGATTTTAAAACATTTTCCATATTATATACTTCTATGTTAAACTTTGAACCCATTTGAGGTCCTGCATAGATGTGATATATACTGGCGTTATACAAAATGTACCGTTTTTTTTTTTTCGACCCTATTCAGGATGTATAGCAGGGAGTCAGGGACACCAAATGAATTCATGGAATATAAAAAATTTGTACAGTATTTTGAATTTCTCTCTAAATGCAACCATTTTCCTCTCATCCTCACTCGTGAGACACTGGAAAACATCACCTGTGTCTGACACATGACCTACCCATTCTTGTGTGGTGCACACTGTATATTGCATATTGCTAGGATATTGATTTTTGATATTTTATGAAAAAAATACCAGCTTTTGAACTTAAGTCATTTTTTTGGCAAAATATTGCATATAGGGTACTCCATTTCACTGGATACGGTAAGTAGTGTTTATCAATTCAGGTTTGAGTCAGACATGGATTATGGATATAGTTCACATAAAAGAAAACCCGGTTTGCTGTCTTATTGACAGCTTTTCACTTGTTCCTTTAATGCATTTCTATGTTAAACTTTGAACCCTGCCTGGGGCCCCAGTTTTTGTCTGGGGGTACCAATTTTTACAATTTAGAATCTTCACTATTTATACAAGCTTTTGTATAAATATTGACATTTCTGATGCGGTGGTTCTTAAGAAGAAGATTTTTAAACACTTTTCCTGCATTTTTCTATGTTAAACTTTGAACCCCGCCTTGGGCCCTAGTTTTGGTCTTGGGATCACGATTTTTACACTTTAGAATCTTCACTATATATATCTAGAATCTTCAGTATATATATCAGATATGTTGTTTACTAAAAGAAATTGTTTCAATGCTAGAAAGCAAAGTCAACAATGAACCTTTATACAATTTAATGAATACCAATGATAGTCTTTGCACAAGCTTACTAGTTTTAATCACCCAATGTTTTGTTCTTTGTAGATTTATAAGCTAATGTTTAGCTTTTTTAAGCTTATGTTTAATGTTTTGTTTTATGTAACTCATGTTCATGACTGTATGCCCGCATGATAGTTGTCAATAAATTAATTGAATATATATATATACCGGTACAAGCTTTTGTGTAAAAATTGGCATTTCTGTTGCGGTGGTTCTTGAGAAGAAGATTTTTAAAGACATACACCCTATACTCACTGTTTTGCAATTTATCTCCCTTTAAAAAAAAAACCGTTTATTTAAAAAATTTTAAACCCCCTTTTAATAAGAATGCTTTGTACCAAGTTTGGTTAAATTTGGCTCAGAGGTTTTTGCCCCGAGGTTTTAAAAAATCAAAAATGTGAAAAGTTTACAGACGAACAGACAGACGGACGCCGCACAACAGTTGATCAGAAAAGGTTGCACTTGAACCTTCGTTTTAGTTGAGCTTAAAATTAACAGCCATTTTCTGATATTAAAATTCAATTCAAAAAACTTTTCCGTATTATTATAAATTCCATTTTCTTATATTATTAAATTGAATTTTTTTTTAAATCAGACATTCAAAACGATCAATTAATATCAAAAAAATCATTTTCTGATTTCAGAATTTTTTTTAAAATGGCAATAAATTCTTCTGAATCACATAAATAACAAATACTAGTGTTAGTTTCTTGATCTCATTCTGTAAGAAATCTCTGAAAAGAAGTGCATGATTGCTTTCAAATCTTATTGTTGAAAAAGTTTTTTATTGAAAAAAATTATATATTAGCGTTATTCATCATTCTGGTCACATCCATGTTTGGGTAGTGGTCATAAGAGATATTTTAAGTATTTGCCAATGACTTGAATGAGGTGTAGAATCATCATTTTGTGACATATAATGTTAATGGTGTACTAACTACATAAATATAACAGACCAGTTCTCAATTTGACATCAAAATCTAATTTTTGATATATAAAATAGTGTAAACATATGTACCTTTTCTGTCAACGGGGAAGCAACTGTCTTTGATATTGTTGCCATTGTTTGTTCCTCATCAACATGAACACAACACTGTAAAAATTATAACTACGTAAAAATTAAAATAAAAACATAAATAATTTTGAACTTTAAAAAAAAAAAATTATGAAAAAGGTGTAATGAGTACCAACACCCACAGGCCTCTTAATTTCTATCAATTAACTGTTAAATGTGTGGGAGGAGAGAAATATATACCCTATCTATCTATAGATACACAGAAAGGGAACATATAATACATTGTATCTCTCTCTTCAGATAGATTTTAAAACGGCTTATTGATAGAAGAAATTCAGAGGCCTGTGCAACACCTCAACACGTGTAAACTTTGAATAAAATTCGTTCGCAAATACAAATCAGAACAGTACTGATATCATCGAACAAACAGACCTGCTGAAAAATAAGACTATATGTTCCTGTGGACAAGGCTCAAAGCTTTATAGCCCCGAGAAAGGGCTGAGCCGTTTTTGTCTCCTACTGTTTACTTTTGTAACGGGGCGCGTTTTTCTAAATCGAAAGTAGATTATAAAAGTGAAAACCTTAGATAACAGACAAAAAGTTCCAGTAAAATTTACACATTTTTAAACATTAAAAAGGCTCCATTAAAAATATCATAGGCTGGGAAGGTTGTGTTGTGTTTTACAAACTAATTTGTTAATTGCAACGATATGAAGGTAGCGACATTGCAGGAAAAATACATAACCCGCGCTAGCGGGTTATGCAAATTTTTCCTGCAATGATCGCTACCTTCATAACCCGCATGAATCATCAAAGAAAGCATTTTATTGTTTATATTAACATCTTTCTTTAACTAATTAATAAACTGATTATGAGAAGTTAATAAAATTCACAAAATTACTGTTAATGTACAAAAGTACGTTAGCTAAAAGAAACAGTCAAATCGTCTCCTGTGAGACTTTGAGTCTGGCATCGTCATGATTATTTCGTGCAGTCCGGGATTTTACTAAGGTCGCTGTAGGTTCAGACCAATCGATAAACAAGGCGTGTCAATTTCAGTCCTGTCACTTTCAGCTGCTGTAGATTTCGACCAATCGATAAAAAGGGCGTGTAGATTTCAGTCTGGCTGTTTCTATAGAGCTATGAAATAACTATAAGTTTCTGTAAGAAATAGAGGAAATTATGCTTGGTAGATGTAAATATATAATGTTGTCTGTATGGTCAGTTTGTGTGAAATTTTCATTAAATTTTCGATACAAAAAGTATGAGAGGACTTAATGTGGAATAACACATCATCACAAAATGGCTGACAGCTGATCGAAATGACATTTCGTTTTATTAAAAGGTTTTTATAGACTGAAACATGTAACTTACCCCATACCTAAGTGGATAAAGTGTCGGACTCGTGATCTGTATATCCCGAGTTCGAATTCCGCAGGGGCTTTTGTTGTTACTTACTGGAATAATTATTTTAGATATTCTTTTTTTTATCCCCAAACTGCAAATTTTTCGTTTATTTGACATTTGTACAGTTAATTTATCATTTTATCTTTCATCATCAAAAAATTTCCTGTTAATTTGATTGACCTTTTCCAGGTGTGCTATTCCACCTTAATGCATTTTAAAAATAAAAAATGAAACAAATAATACCATGAAAATACCTTTAGAAACTTTCCAATTGTTAATGAATATATTAATGCATATGACTTCAGATTTATATAAATTGATATGCAACAGATACGCTGCATCGAAGGAGGTGCCTGCTACCCCCACCCCCCCCTCCAAGCCCCACCTCCCAGTTTTGAACGAACTACTCCCCTTACTTTTAAAGAAAGTGTTACAAATTATAAGGAAACTTAAATTACGCGTCAAACTTTAAGATAAGATATTCCCTAGTAAAACAGAATTAATAAAAAAAAAAGACTACCTTGCCCTTAATTTAAGATGATACATTCTGATATCAATATTCAAGATTGGCACACAATAATTTTTTTTTTACTAGAATTAAAAAATAAAATTACTAACGGACGACGGACAGATCATGGCTCATTGAATGACTCCGATCAACTTTCAAATCCAAAATCATAAGTATATAGGCATGTCAATTTTTATGATATTATTCTGTACATTTATTAATTATAAAACATTTAATTGTTAAAACTTTTTATTTGATATTAATTCTTAGATTTAATATTTAACCAATAGATCATGGACACAGCAAAGACTGACTGCATTCTGCACAACTATCTATAAATTTTGCAATAAGTAACTGCTGCCATCTCATCTAAGGAGAATTCCATAATAACCTGTTATACGGCTTTCTTATATAACAAACAAAATTAAACAGAGTGAATATCTAGATATGCATCTTCCATGCATTTTGGGCATAAAAATACAATATCATTCATGCTAACTATTTTGGGGGCGCCTCATTTCTTTTCTCCGTAAACAATAAACGTGACCCTTTTACCAATAACTCTACAGATCTTTTATCATGAACCCACAAAGTGGCCGTCATACGATTTCATTATATATCTTCATATCGAGGAGATTGCTTTTAAAACAACACCTACACTGCCTGCTTATCACTACCGGTAAACATTCAGAATAGTACAGACATTGCTAAACTTTTAAACTCACTTTATTTTTTCTTGTAAAAATACATAGCCGAAGCAATTACATAGAAATGAGTTGATATTAACATTAAATACTGTATTATCAGCCAAAACAGAAGCTGATAAAATAGAACATCAAACACTACAGCTATGTGTTAGTCGCAACATGCAAAGTTTAAAAGAGATATTCGAGACTGATACCTCCCAAAATACGGCCAGGTAGGAGGGAATTAGACAGATAAATATAAAACAGCTACATCATGTATTTCAATGGGAGATTAACGGCAAACCAAACTCTTCGATACAAACTTTGTTTTATCCATCTAACCGTTTATGTATCTTCATCAGGAAAATTGTTATTATTTAAACCTTCTAGAGTGTATATACACAAATATTTACATTTTCCAGTGTCTTTGCCTGTGATAACACTATACGTATCGATTTTGTACTATATAACCCATAACTTCAAATGACGCCAAATTGAGGCGCCAGCGGGGTTTGCTTTATTTAAGGAATAAAAAATCTATTTATATAAATTATATATATATGATACATTTTATATTCGTTTAAACAATAAAATGCTTTATTTGGTGATTCATTCGGGATATGAAGGTAGCGACATTGCAGAAAAATACATAACCGATCATTGCAGAAAAAATGTACATAACCCGCTAACGCGGGATATGTATTTTTTCTTCAATGTCACCACCTTCATATCCCGAATGAATCACCAAAGAAAGCATTTTATTGTTTATATTTATATCTTTCTTAACTTTAACTAATTGATAAATTGATTATAAAAAGTAAGTAAAATTCACTGAATTACTGTTAATGTACATAAGTACGTTAGCTAAAAGAAACAGCCAAAATCGTCTCCTCTGAGACTTTGAGTCTGACATCATTATGACTATTTCGCGCAGTCCGTGATTTTTCTAGATCATAGGTCACTGTAGGTTACGACCATTCGAAAAACAGGGCGTGTCGATTTCAGTCTTGTAAGTTTCAGCCGCTGTAGATTTCGACCAATCGATAAACGGGGCGTGTAGATTTCAGTCTGGCTGTTTCTATGAAAGAATAGCGGAGAAACAGTGACTATAGACGCCGTGACTACAGACTGCTTTCTCTCCAAATTCCGGACCAAAATGGGTCTGACTATCGTCAGTCTTTTCTATAAATTACTGTAAACACCAAATTAAAGGAACCTCATCCCCACCCCCTTGAAGCTTACTTGCAAATTGTGAATAAATCTTTTTTAAAAACATATAGCGAACGGTGATTCTAAATGGCAATTCTGAGTGGATTCTTGCTTTCTTTAAAGACACCAAATCCACAGCCTCTCTGGCATGCAAATTGTCAAAGAAACCATAAAAATACATTGCTCAATAGTTTTAGTAGGCTTTGATGATTAGAAACCTTTCGACGATGCTGAAAAAAAATGAATATGTAATAACACTCAAAATGAATGGCGCTAATGGCCACAGCTTTTGATGTAGAAGGACATTTAGAATGGATTGTTAGTAAAGATCAAGAGAACGATTTCTCCATATCTCCCAAAGTACCTTCATTGCTTGCTGAACTTGCTGATCGAATTTTTAGACACTATTCTATTGTCAATTTATTTTGGAGATTGTTGTTGAATGACTAGCAATTAACTCTATATTGGTGCATGGTCACACTATTTTCAATGCACCCAACGCCAAAAATCGGGAGGACTTGCCTCTTGGGAGAAAACTATCAAGTATTAACGGATTGCAGTTGTTCTTTCATTCCAACATTTGAAAGGAAATAAGAAAGAAATCTCGGATGTATCAAGCCATGTCAAGCCAAGTCATGACTCTATATTATTTAAACAGCATTGCATGAAAATGTGATGTCTTATAACTGTGCGTCCCATTTATCGAATTTTTCCGCGAACACCGGTGAATATATTCTTCAAATCACTTCCATCTAGCACCAGTACTTAGTCTAGTTCATGTAAATGTACTCTCGGTTAAAAATCTCAAAACATTCATGTATAGAAAACAGGCATCAGGTACCTGGTCTAAATTGTCTGCTGGATCTTGAAATCCGCCGCATTGCCGCACCACACCCCCCCCCCAAAAAAAAAAAAAACAACAAAAAACAAACAAAAAACAAACAAAACAAAACAAAACAACAAAAAACATAAACAAGTTAATGGCGTGTAAAACGTTGCATTAAACTTGTTATTCGTATATTCAAACATTTAAAAACACATAATAAAAAAAAATCTATTTTATTCGAAATTTGTTGTTCCGATCCTACAATGTATTCGGTAAACTTGTATTAAATATTTCTTTTAATTTGCAATTGTTGAACCAACTGTATATAATTATATATCTAAAGTTTATGAGTGAGTCTGTTCCTTATACTTTGTCTGTTTAACAAATATTTCCTTTCCTTGGTCTTCATATGTACATGTACCTTGTATATTTTATCTGTATATATTGTAAATAGAACCACAAAGAGGTTTGAGTTTAAAAATAATGGAATCAAAAAGAATTTAAAAATTATTAAGAAGGTTTTGATTTGCATTCACCAGTTTCTATCAATATGTTTGAAGTATTGAACTTATTAAACTATTAAACGTCAATATTTTGCTAAACATTCATCGCTGAGAACGGATTTTGAAAGAAATGTTAGGTTAGCTGGTAAATGTATATTATTTTCAGTTCATTATTCGTTCTTTTGTTGGTATAGTAACCCAAACAACAATTTAAGGCCACATCAATGTTTTCTTGTGGGCGCTAGGAAGAGCGCAGATCTATCTAGTGGCTAAAAGATTCTAAAGGAATATATATATATATATATATATATATATATATATATATATATATATATATATAAATATATATATATATATATATATATATATATATATATATATATATATATAATATGATGGTGCTCTAACGCATTATGGATTAATCCAGCAAAACAATTGCTATTCATAACGCCATGTTCACTAAATACCGTTGTTTATTTCTTATATACCTGCTTATTACGATGGGGGTCGGTATAAGTTATATTATAACATATTATAACTATACTATACCTGTACGTCAAATTGGAAGTGAACGGTACCTAACAGATATCGATAAAATCTATTAAAGAAAATGAGGAGGCGGTTAACAATGTCGTTGGTAACATTGATTGGGAGTTGGTGATTTTAAGTCAATCGAGCGGCAATGTTTTGATGACTTCGTTATAATAAAGTGAAGTGCTATCGAATTTGTAGTGCAAGATCATAATTATAGTGACATAATTATAGTGACATAATCCAAGGATTGTACGATGGATGCTTCTCGCTTAGATTTCAAAAGGTTTTTCATTTACTTACTGAATATCGCTCGTTGGGTGTTTCTATCGCGAATGGAAAAATACAATGTGACATAATGAAATGACAACACAGCATCTAATCCTAATAACTGATGTTATTTAGGATTTCTTATCATTTTCAAAAAAAACATGGGGACCTTCTATCGAGAGAAGGGAACCTTAAAGAATTAATGATTCAGTTGTTTCGGTTGATTGAAAAGCAGCGTTCAACGAGATTGAATCCAAGATATCTGTTCCATCCATCCAATTGTAATATTAATGTTGTATTGATACCAAAAGGAATAAAAATAATCATTAAAGTTTAACAGTAAAAGTTTTCAGCGCAGTGGATGTACCCATTATTTTTTAACTTTTTGTTGTTTTTTATTGCCTCTTGATTATTTATCATTATTCCAAACAATTCACTCAACTGCTTTTACACCCCATTAACAATTCGCACAGAAATCAATCGACTTAATGCAATTGATGCACTTTGGCTTTATGTTATGCATGTCTGAAAAAATCTAAATTTGGACCGTGTTCCTTATTCTCCAAAGGCTGGATTAGTGGGCTAGAGTCTATCTCTCAAATGTCACTGTAACCTTGGAAGGAAGTCTGAGCTCCAGCCGATATATATGCAGAAAATTATAAATTTTTTAGGAGATTACCGATTCCTTATGATACGAGTATTGAACTCACACACGCGCGAACAATATTTTTGTATCCGACGGAGTCCGTATCCTTCAAAAACATTGGAACCGATACAACACTATATCATTATTCCATGCGTCTATTGTCCCGGCTTAGGTTAAAGATCCAGGAAACCTTTGTAGCCCGATGTAACCATTTCCTCAGAGCTTCTATCCAATAAAGTAGTAGTCACAGAATATCTTTTCTTAGCAATCACGTTGAAATAAAACTACATACATGTATGTCTAAATGTTAATATCCTTGGGTACATTTACTGGCCACACCTTCCCTTGTTGATCTACATCTATATGAAATTATCAGTACAACAACCACGCCAAGAGGAACGGACTCTTTTATATTCATCCTCCAATAAAATAACGGCGTTAACTATGCTTTCTCAGCTGATAAACCATACCCAACGGTTGTTAATCGTAGTTAACGATTTCTAATCTAGGTTTAGTTGTCTGTAAATAAACGTTAACCATATATTATGCTAAAAATATAGATTCCCATTTGTTAACTTAAGTTTACATTCGTTAACTACATAGTTGATTAATAATAGTTGTTTGTTAACAATCGTGTCATCAAATTTATCAGATAAACTATGTTTTGCAATCGCTAATGATTGGGGGTTTTTGTGTGTCACTTATAGTGTACACTTCCAAAACATACTAGTATAGATGATCGCGTTATCTATATGGTAAACAAATGTGAAAAATGGATTACCGTCGTTAACGTTTTCTGTCCGTAAACTACAGTTTACTACAGTAACTGATAAACCTTGTTTATCGACTGAAATTAAAACTATGTTTACCTCATTTTTGTACATTTGACACGCCAAAGATACCGGTACATGTTTGTCATCTACTGAACAATGAACTTGCATGCTATGGAGGGTAATCGTGTTCAAAAATCCAGACATGTAAACTTGTAAATCCGAATATGCAATCGTGTTGATGTGTGAGTCTGGGCATGAATATGTGTAATTCTGATCGTGTAACCTATAAAACTCGGGCATAAACACGTGTAAGATTTGACTCAGTTCCTTCGCATGATGCACATTTTGCAATTTTATTGTTTACATTAGTTAATTAAACCTTCAACTTTGCACACTTTCAATCCGTAGTTTCTGCATTTGTAAACTCAGGCTCGGCAATAGCACATCTGACATGATACAAATTGACAAATGTAAAGTCTACAAGTTTGTCGAATTTTGACATGACCTTATATGGCAACTGCCTTGCTGCGGGAAAAGGCATGCCGTAACCGCCGGACCGGAATGAACGAAAAAAAAACCATAATATTCAGCTTAACTGTTGCAATAAGCTTTTAATGAACGACACACACCGGTATTATTTTTAGAAAAAAAATTGAGGTATGATTGAAACTGGACCAATTAGGAATAGGTTCATGTAGAAAAAAAATCGTTGCCGATGTGACGAATGCGCTAATTTCCGTAATATAATTCTCATGGTATTATAAAAGGAAATGCCTAATATCTTATATCTAATTAATTTAAACTGGAATATAAGTAAATGCGTACTCTTTTCTAGAAATGAGACGGATCAAGAAATCTCCTAAGGGGGTAAATATATTTTGAGCGGCATGGGGTTCGAAGACCGCCGTGAGGTCCCATGTAACTCCATTGCTTCTGAATTCTAAGAATTTTGAGAGTGAATTTTTAACCGGGTTTCCGATTATTGAAATAGTAAAAATTGCAGACGGGCGAGTGGCTGTCAAAAAGATGCCCTTATTGTACCGATAACTCCTCAAACAGTTTTCAAGATAGGAAGTTGTTCTTTTGCAGATCATTTATACATATCAGAAGTATGCAAATTGCTATTTGGATTTTGATTTCTGATAATTTAAGAAAAATATCAGCTGTTGAACTTAGTCATTTTTGGGCAAAAACATTGCATATAGAGTACCCCATTTTTACTCTTGTTATTTTTCTGAAAGTGACTGTATCATATTATCTCTCCAGAATTTTTTTATCAGCCAACTTAACAAAGTGAGTCTGTATTGAACCGACATTCAGGACATCATACTCAATCCCGTAATAATTGCTTAAAATAATTTTTTAAAAATGTCAATTTTTACCTGCATGATAGGCTTTTTTCCCTATATATTGCCGACAATGCAAAGAAACATTTCTTGAAATAATTTATACACATTTTAATTTCACGACAGTTAACCTTATCTTTGGAATAATTTATTCTTTTTTTAAAGAGGGTGTCGCTTCTTATGTCTCATATTACCGGGTAATCACAATCTCAAAACCAATGTCTTTAAATAGTTTGTTTATCTTATCGATAACTTTGCAACTCAGCTGACGGACCCCGTGTAATTTTTCGCGTGGGGGGGGGGGGGGGGGGTTCTTGTCACAACTTTGTGGTAGCGATAAGGATGCATTTGGAGATATTTTCTTAATTCAGCCGAGGCCTATACTTTAACAATTTGTTGCATGTACTCTAATAACAGTGGCGTCGGAAGCAAATTGAAAGGAGGGGGGGGGGGGGCTAAACTAATCATGAAAAATATTGACAAGAATTCCCATAATCATGAAAATTCTAATCCGTGGGGGAGGGTACACCAATAACTCCAATCTTACCTGCCCAATCCCCCCCCCCCCAAATCATGAAATTCCTAATCCATGGTGGTGGTGGTGGTGGGGGGGGGGCTAGTATACCTACTTTGACTCTAATTTTCAATATCACTATTAATATTTCATTCTCTTTAAGGTCTTTTATGGAACAATTTTGTTTGTTGCGAGGAAAAAGTAGGGGGGGGGGGGTGAATCCTCCCTGTTGCTATGTTCCTAATGGTTAGGTCTAACTTGGCAAAAAAGTGGTGGGGGGGGGGCATAGTCCCCCCCCCCCCCTAGCCCCCCCCCCCTCCCGGTTCAGGCGCCTATGAATAAAAATGCGTATATATCTTTATACACGTGTATTCAAACAAAGTCATTGAATGTAATTTTTTTCAGTTCTAAGAGGATATCTGAAGCCGATCGAATTCTTTACTCGCATCTTTTATACATTCTCTTGATAAAATGTACACCAATCTCATGATTTAATTTTCCGAAAAATAATACTCTATGAAATGTTTTTATCCAGAGATAATATGATTATAGGCTAATACCTAATATTTTTATATTTATTTATTCCGTCCCTATTCCGGCGATTACGGCATGCTTTTACCTGCAGCTAGCCTTTTTCTATCAGTGACGTCACGGTTTCCATATAAGGTCATGTCAAAATTCGACAAACTTGTAGACTTTACATTTGTCAATTTGTATCATGTCAGATGTGCTATTGCCGAGCCTGAAGTTACAAATGCAGAAACTACGGATTGAAAGTGTGCAAAGTTGAAAGTTTAATTAACTAATGTAAACAATAAAGTTGCAAAATGTGCATCATGCGAAGGAACTGAGTCAAATCTTACACGTGTTTATGCCCGAGTTTTATAGGTTACACGATCAGAATTACACATATTCATGCTCAGGCTCACACATCAACACGATTGCATATTCGGATTTACAAGTTTACATGTCTGGATTTTTGAACACGATTACCCTCCATAGCATGCAACTACAACTCGAGACGGAGATTGGAGCCAGCTGCCTGTCCGCAAAGGTTCAAACAGGCAAAATAAGAATATTTAGTAGGTACAACACTATGTATAAAACAAATGCGCATTTCAAACTTCATGCTTACTTTCAACTTTTTTCACTTTATTTGTGACAAGTGTCTGTCTAAATTAATATTTCATCTAATGAATGATACTAATTGTGCATATCTGCGCATGCAGTCTAACGTTTAACTCGGTATCTGCGATATGCTCCAGTAAAATTTCATTTATTGCTTTTGTAAATTTTTTATATACGAAATGACTCAAATGAATGCTGTAACAAAACATGAGCGTGTATAAATATCAATTTTGTAGAAACAGCTGTTTTCTGTCAACGAAAACAACAGATACAAGGATGTTGCTCTGATGCAAAACAAAAGCAATAAAGTTAACCTGCTGTGCCGGTATATTTACCTCACTGTGTGGCCATGTGTACTCTGAATGTGGAACACCGCCATGTGAGTAGATGGTTGAGATGATGAGACAAGGCTTGTTTTATCTTCAAGAGACCTGATTTATATCATAAAGGAATTTTCAATATTATATTTGAGAATTTTTATGAGAAATTAAGCTGAACAAAACAAATACATGTCATTTTATTAAAACAACACCTCCTTAAAAGCTTATGACCTAACTTACTTTGCGCCAAATGAAAAAAAGAACAGAAAAGAGAGAGAAGAAAAATCACAGGGCGTTCTAAGTTCTAAAAGTTCAGCAGTTGATTATTTACATATTCACAATTCTTATTAGAAAAATTATCCTTAATGTTAATAGATAAAAGAAACTGTTCACTATAACATGCCATTAGTCAATACATGGCTGGCACGTAGAGTAGTTTTTTGAACCAAAGTCAAAAAAAAAAAAAAAAGAAAAAAAAAAGAAAAAAAAAGCAAAAAAGAAAAGAGACACTTCAGAAGAAGGATCAGCGGTTTCCTTCTGATCTTGTTTTTTTTGGATAAATCTAAGAACAACCAGAGCAAAGTCTCCCTTTTCTTTGCAGGGTCTTGAAAAATACTAAGGGAATAATTGCATTATAATTGCATTACTCTAATCCGAGCTTTCAATCATTTAGCCTGAAACAATTACAGACTACTTGACTCTATATCTGTGGTTTGTACTTGGCACCCAAAGAAGCCGCGCTAGCTGTGAGCAGGAAGCAGGTACTGTATACTAGATCATCGTTATGGGATACATCTTGAATATAAATGAATAGAAATGGTTTCTTTATGGAACATGATATTAAATTCTTTAGAAAGTGGCGACCTTGAGTTTATAATGGTATTATTCTATCTATATTAAACATGAAAATACTAAGAAACCCCCTGTGCGGCAGATAAGCACACTAAGTTGTGCATTATAAAACTGAAGAGGGAGAAATGTTTGGTATGTTTTTAAATAAAGAATAAACGATCTTTTTCGTTTTGTTGAATGATAGAATAAATCAAGAAATACTGCCAGAGAATTGAACACTATGTATAACAGTGGAAGTGGAGCATGTGACTACATACAACCAATGGTTCAGTATCTCTCTATTTCAGCGGCCAATAGCTGCTGTCTACTTAAATTCATATTAGAATTCATGAAAAATTAGAAGGCTAATTTTTAGCCGTTTAGTTTAATATATTGCATTTTTGTTTGTTTCACAATGTCCATATAGGCTTCCATATAGTATTATATACATGTATAATGTTAAAGTATCTTCGATATTTTGTTTTTTGTTCTTCATTTTCTATATGAGGACTGGAACAATTCGTTAATTAAATGAATGATTACATGTTTACTGTAATGTTGTGTTCTTCTTTGGATTATCATAGCATCTTGGTTTATTAAACCTTGTTTCTTAAAAATATACTTATTTCTGAACTCTACAATTCACTAAAGATACTTTTGGTTTATTATTATTCAATTACATGTGTACAACTACATCTGAATGTTTTAATAAATAATCATCAATGACTATGTATCAGTAATTCAAATATATTTGCTTGATTTCGACAATGCAATGGAGGGGGTATTTTACGATACAACAATGGAAATATAAAAGGTACACCATGCTTTTATTGTTTATTTCAATTTCATAAATTAAATATCCACCATCATATAAAACGTGACTGGGGCAGTTTGATGTCCAAACCTGGATTTGACGACTGTGCCCCCCCCCCCACCCCCCACCCCCAACGGGATTCCTCCTTCTTTGCAAAAATTTACGCCTGTTTCTTATTAATTGGACACGGCTAGGAATGTCGTTTTGATGTGCAGATCTTTTACCATGGAAGAATCGATGGGGATTTGTTTTATGGATTCTAATCACTGTAACTATCAAGGACAACTATTAAAAATACCAGTAGTGGGGCTTCCTCCTTAAACCATATGTGCTATATTTAAACGAAGGATTCGTTCTATGAAATGAGCAACTGGTTAGTGCTCGCTAATTGTTATTGGCTGTGAACCAATGGCGCAATTAACGCGTTACCGGAAATTAAAACCTTATTTGGTTGCCATCAAAGGGTTCAAAATACAACTCACTCGCATGATTGCTTTCAGTTAGCAATTTCCGTAACGGTGATAAAACAGTTGCGGTAAAACATATTTTATCTGATAATTGTGATTGCGTTTTAAGGAGCAAATCACTTGATACCAATCTGAGAGATAATCCAGTGGGAAATTAGGGAATGGTTTGTCATAAACAGACTTCTAAAATTCAACACATTGAATTATAAAATGGAACTGAAAAATGATCTATTGATAAGATCTTTCTAATCACATTCAGCAACTGAAAATTCTAAAAAAAACAAAAGATGTAATTTAAAACTGAAATTCATAAAAAAACCAAACAAAAATAAACAAAAAAACAAAACAAAAAAAACCAAACAAACAAGTAAACGATAATTTGGTTTAAAACTTAATTTTATTAGAATGATATTGAATTAAAGAAGTATGAAAATTTTGCACCACATTCCATTAAACGATTGGATCTAAATTTTCTGCTGCAAAATCGAAGTAATTAGTCTTGGCTAGGAGACGGGCGATTAAATAAAAGATTAAACTGATTAAATAAATAAATTGTTTTGCCAGAGAACTGTTGATTGCTGTATTGGCATTGGTTTGGGTCTCTCTCTCTCTCTCTCTCTCTCTCTCTCTCTCTCTCTCTCTCTCTCTCTCTCTCTCTCTCTCTCTCTCTCATATTTAAACAATTAATGTTAAATCACACATTCTCGAGTTCCAACCAACAAAATAAATACAAAACCATCGAGGTTAGTAACAATTACTGAAAAAACAGTAGTATTGAAATAACCGACATGAAATGTTGACATATTGCAAACGCGTTGCACAATATAAAACCGCTATTGCTGCAGCATTAACGATGTAGGGTAATATAACAGTCATCACTCCCAAAACATACTCAAACAAAGCCTTCAGCAACGTAGGCAATTTATACTGTATTGATATTAATGTGACTCAATCCAGAAGCGCTATCAGAACCGGATTTAGTTCTTTTTTTAATACAGCTGTGAATGTTGTAGCTAGTCCAGTTAATTTCAGATCGACTCAATCTACCCCAGATATACTGTTCGATCTGTCAATATACATGTAGGCCTATATGCTTAGGAAAAGGGGTGGGGGATGCTAAATCTGTAAGCCCCCTCCAAAAGTATTGATAAATTAAACATTAGTATTATAAATCGATATTGTCATAAAAAAACAAATTTATCCCACTCTCAGCAATCAATGGCTACAATGGTTGAACCAACATTCCTCTTTCCTTAAATCCTTTTTCGTGTTTAAAACTACATGTAATTCAAGATTCCAAATTGCTGACCTTCAATGCATGGAGCATAGAAAATCTGCATCACTAATATCTTGTATCACTACCGATAGCTGTCGTCTTTCTGCTACGGTCGTCTTGACAGAAAAACTCAGTCAGGGAAGATATTGTCCCACGTGTACACCCATATCCTTGTTTCATGTACTTGGGGGTCTGTGATAGGCAAACATCTAATATATAGAAGCCATGTACGGTTACACATGGGCAAAACGCCGTCAAATCGCGTCATTTATAGAAATTCTAAAATTAGTTTCTCTTCACAGCATAAACCTGTAAACAATTTAGAAATATTTTGGACATACTTATTAATCTGCATTATTAGAACAGATGGAATTCAAACAATATATTCTACTCTGACTAGATTGAAAACAAACTTAATTTCACTAAAATTGCATGTAACATATTTTCTTTGGGAGTTTCAACTTTTAAGTTTAATATTATTTGACATATTATACTTTAACAAGAGATAAAAGAACAGAAGAAATTCAAACTATACAGTTAATATCGAAATTAAATACAAAGTGGGTAAATAATACTCTTGATTTTATCTCCTGTAATTTCGCCAAGCGAATACTCAATGGTAGAAATTTGTGAAACATGACACTGTTATGTACAATATCATTTCTTAGCGTTTTCTTTGCCCGAATCACACCAAACAGTTAAACGGCCCAATCCCATAACAAACCCCATTGTATTAATACAAAAAACAAGATATGTTTGTGAAACACTTCTGCCCCATCCCTTGAAAACATGCACAAAAAAATGAATGGAAACTGCAAATAATTGGAATTTTTCGAAGTCCAAGGAGCATAACTCTGTCGAGCATTGCTCAATGGTACCCATAATTAAACTTGACCTAGATGTCATAATGATAAATCTGTATACCGAATTTTATGTCAACAACCTCTGCGAAGAAAATGAACGGAAACTATTGGTGGACCGACCCACCGACCCACCGACCGACAGGCAGAGAGACGGACAGCAGCAAAGCAATATGCCCTCCCTTCTTCGAAGAGGGGCATTAAAAAATATCTACAAAATTTACAACACAATACTTAATTGACACTATTTTACAGAACTTATTTGTTTGTTAGAAATGATAAAAGTAATGATAGACGTAATGCACGATATTATCAGTGACCAGATACTGGCCTCGATTATTTAATACCCACCGAACCCGAAAATGAACCCGAATATTAAAAAATTGGAATATCAAAAATAATTTTCTCGAAAATATGTCCTCCAGACGCTACAAAAGTGTATAATTGATCTGTTGTTTTGACATTTTGAAACTGTTTAACAAGTTTCATATCATTTTTTAAAAGCATACAGAAAAAGTGTGGAAAACTGAAGTGAACAGACAGACAGACAGAGGCAGAGGAAAGCTAAAGTCCCCTCCGGTGAAACCGGTAGGGGAATAATGATGCGATGTAAAGCTAGGTTTAAAAATCCTATCTATCCCAGACAATTGCAAAAAAATGAAAAATAAATAAATAAAAAAGGAGAAAATATGGCAGATAAAACATGGAGAATTTAAGTTAACACAGGTGTTTGTTTTCCTCAGTAATCAATTAAAGTACTTTGTTTGGGACTGAATATTGCTGATATACATGTAGTCAGTTGCTATAGTTTATCTGAAGGGGAAGTCTTATTGAGAGTTTCATCAGATTTTATCCGTTGAGTTAGCCTGTTACGTAAAAATACAAAAACCAAAGAAAAACCAAGTAATTGCCCGTTGGTTTATTTATTGAATAAATAGTTTGCCTGTAGGGCTTGTTGTTACCCACATTGAAATATTGGCCTTACCTGGTAATTAAGTAGCACCATGAGAATAAACTTAAAGTTAATATTGGATAACTGAGACTGTATGCAAACAATTCCATGTGATGTGTCATTACTCTTGTTATGTAAAACAAAATCTCCAAAGGCTGATATGCATTATTGTGAATTATTTAAATTGAAGGCAAAAATATCAATAATTTATATGTATTTATTTTGGGTAGCACTCTTGTTTTTTTAACAGATGATTTGAATACAATTTATGCTTTTACTGAATAACAGCATAACTTTCAAAGAGCTGTATACGTTTGCGTTATCATTTATGTGATGATTCCGCAGGTCCTCATCTCTTCCAGTGCGAGCAATTGCATAGAGAAGTTGTTAAAAAAATCTACTCCCAAATAACTGCTATGTTAACCATTCAGTCGGTCACCTCTCGTATGGTGTAGATTTGAAGTATTTTATAAAAATGTTTGGCACGCTAATTCTATTTAAAATCAATTGAAAGATATATCATTGATATCTATCATTTGTATGACATTTTACTTATATTAATTTATTCATTCAGATATTTTAGTTAAACTACGTACATGTACAAAGTGGTGAAATAATGTCTGTTTTCTATCTGTTATGTTTTATGTGTATAATCTTTTTAATTATATTTTTTACATACTTTATTCTTTTCTTTAAATTTATTTTTCTATTGAAGTGGTTTGACGGTCACTAAATATACCCTCAAATCAGCCCGAAACTTTAGAGGTGACATTTTAAACTCTTAACTAATTATTAAGAAAAATTCCTATTATTTTAACATTAAAATTTAAATATTTTCCTATAGATAAATACAGTTTTAAATAGACTACGACCATCTAGCCCTCTTTAAAAAAAACATTAAAATAGAGTTTTTCTTTAAAAATCTTAATTTTAAGAAGACATTTAACGAATTCTTGCAAATAATTTTAAAAAGTGGTGTCCCAGAAGTGATCCTAACCATTTCGCCACTTTTCGTATACGATGATGATTCCAATTCAGTAGTTCAGTAATCAATTATAACATTCAGTCGAGGGAGAACATATATCATTAACGCTAATTTAAGACGCGGAAAATGTCATAACTCTGTCCATTATCATCAATCAAAAATTCTTTATGATCACACTTCATGAAGGATCTATTTCTGGATAACTGATGGGAGAAAGAGTCTTCATCACCTTTTTCTTTATGAATTATTGAAATATCGTTCACCGTGAATGTACATCTATGGAAAATGATTGCATGAACCACACCACAGCAGATAAGGAATAGCCAAATAGCCAAAACAACAGAAAACTTTTTTAAGATCAAATTATAAAACGGTATTTGCACGGAACTTCAACATGCAGCACAAACGACACAGTGGTTTGTCAATCTTTTAATTGGGAAAATGAGCAAACGTATCATGGGAATCAAAAGAAATTCCAACTAAAATAGTAACAAAATTGACATTCGAGAGCATTTTTGGTGAAAATAACATTACCTTACATTTCAAACTTTTGTCACGTTTGAAAAACCTAGGCAGCTGGTAAACAAACCTGAATATTGATGGAAAATTTAATGTGATATTTGTTTTTCTGGCATATTTATTCAAGTTTTATCAGATCACATTGATGTATAATTGATGAAATGGATCAATTACTGCTAATGTGTTAACATCTGACTATTGGAATCTCAAATACACAAAGTTTCCTATAATTTGAAACTAACTAAATTATAATGTTCATGTGAAAATTTTATTATCTAAATTCAAAGGGAATTTTAAAGACGGTATAAAATGGGCATGTAGTATTCCATTTTGATATTTTGTGCAATGCGCGTATAAATGCAAATTATACATAATAGCTTAAACTCTGCTGACTTAAACTTTATTTGGAACATATCATTCTCTTCAAAATACATCTTTTAACAAAAATTGGTGAACATAGCGTAGTTGGATATACATATAAACATCAGAATAATAGGTTTACAGCTTGATGTCTCTTTGAATGATGAGTGTTCAAGGTTAAATATGATGGAAAAGGTGTATAATCTAAAAGTTTTAAATGTCATATGAAACGATATCCTGACTATGTTGAGTTATACGGGAATGAGTTCATTAGTACCTATTTTATAAGACTGACAGTTATTTTTGTAGTTTTTTTGTTTTTGTTTTTTTTTTGGATATTCTATGCAAAATATCAGCGCCACAGTCGATCAAAATTACTCAAATGGAAAAAGAAACATCGACCTACGCGGCTTTAACCTTCCTTACTTATGACGTCATAAGACCCAATCTCTGTAGTGAATACAAATATCCATATCATTTTGCAGTAGATTAAGAGAAAAAAATACTATTTTATTTAAAAACTTACATAATTATACAATAATCAACAACGGCAGTGTATTTTTCTCAAGAAATTAAATCACATGCGTTTATAAAATCTTTCCTCGACAGTGTGTACATACCAGGGAGTATTCAGTTTAGAGACTCGAGAATGAGAGATTTTCGTCATAGAACTACATGCAAATATATGCATGTACATGTATATATGCTTTGTTTCAATTAGTTTAAATGAAATTGTCAAACTTTTGTTTTAAAAAGATTTTTCAAATCTTCACATATTCCGATGTTAAACATCGGGCTACTTTTGTTGTTTTAGTTTATAGAATAAGATTTTTGAAGATTTTTCATAATTTAATCCCTCAGGGATCATTATTTCAACAAATTACACTACATTTTTGCTATTTTGCTACTCTTTCTGGAATCAGAATCATGTAATGGGGATTCATAGGAACACACACTATGTAAAATCTCTTGATGAACTCGATTTAGAATAGGAAAGAATCGTTAACTGCATACTCAGGTGAACAAAATTTTAAAATAATAACTCACTGGATTTCAAATCTAAAAATGTTGAAAGGTAAAAATAAACTAGATAACAATAATACATATACCAGAAAATTTCTATCTAGAGAATAAGACAAAATATGAGTATCTTTTCGTGACAACATCCATAGACTTAAGACGACAAAGTTCCTATGACTGGTGCCTTCCCTCTCTTGGGATGAATGAAAAATGGCTCGGAGATTAGCTATTCAGTATTATTTTTCTTCATGCAAGAACTGCCCATTAAGCGCTATAAAGTATGACAAGAATGCACGCTCTTGAGTCATCTTTCAAGCGCCAAAGATCACGAGTCTGATCAGAACTCTCCATTAAAGAAGGAGAGAACATTCCAGTCTTACAACATATGCAAACACAATGAATTACTTTTATAGTATTGATTGATTGTACACCAAGATATCTATATTCCGTTCTTATGTAATAAAAATAGTTTATTTACTTTAACTTGACAAATTCGGGGGAGTATTTTGGTTCTAAAAAGCCACTAAACAGATTAACCAAATTTCAGATTTTTCAGCAACTGAATCACATGCTATTGGTTTGGCGTAATGTTTCATTTAATTGGTTTGTGGACCGCCAAAATGACAGCATGCTTTCTATTTTGAGCTCTTTTTCGGTCCGCTAAAAGCACGATTTGATGATAAGATACACCAAGTTAAATTACAGTAGCATGTCACTGGACCTAACAATCCGAGTTAATAGTCATAGGAACTTACATGTATCAGCTATAGTAGTTGTGGTGGTCAATGGTCGATTCTCACACTGTACTTATTTTATTTCTTCACGGTAAATTACTATCAAACATATTATTTGATATCACTTAATTCTACATAACATACATGTAGATCTACCGCCAGGTGAAATTCCCAAAACTTTTCTTAAATCGGAGATGAAAATGCCATAGAATAGAATAACCTTTTCGTTTGCCATTAATTCTATACTACTTTAGCATTTTATCTTTACGTACTTAAATTACTATGAGGATGGTAGTGTTTGCTACAAGACGAGGAATTTTTAAGTAATATATTGTAATTTTGAAGTAGTCTACATGCAAGTTTTTAACTCCTTGTTCTGTTTGCTTCTGTGGTTGGTTTGTACAGGATATGCATATTTACACAAACCGCCTTAAAAATACACACTGAGAGTTTAAATCTTCTTCTTCACATTGTATAGTTTATTATCATTTGCGTACCATGACATTAGTAATTTTCGATTATAAGTTATAAATTAAGATTCGACAAACATAAAAAAAAAATTGTATCTACGTTTCTCATTGTGTAATACAAACTCAGTGAATCATTATTTATTACATTATATACTTTTTTTGCAAAATCAAAGTATCGTCTAGATTATAATGTATTGTATTGAAGTTACTAGTATGGTATACTGTGTCTGACATGTCATATTTGGTTGTATTCGGCGGCATTCATTTTATGCAAGTGACATCATCTTTAAATCTACAGAACTTCAAAGTCTTTATTAAAAAGAAATGAAGTGCAGAGAAGATGCTGGATGTGAGAGTTCACACATAAAATGCGTACGGAATTGATTATCTAGGCGATACTCTCTCTCTCTCTCTCTCTCTCTCTCTCTCTCTCTCTCTCTCTCTCTCTCTCTGTATTATCGATAGAGAATGATTAAGAGGCATTTTTTAAAAGATTTGTTTCTGATATTTTTTCTAGCATCGGTTAGGATGTTTCTTTGCTCCGATATTTCTATCAAACTTTCTAGTTCATAAGATGAGAATTTCGTCTAGACACATATTCGGTAGATCACCAGTTGCATTAGTAAACGTTTAACATGCCCGAGTGTTACTAATTTGATCTTTGCTATTAAAAAGCTTTTTTCATATTTTACGATCAATCGGCTAATGACGCATGTGTCTGAATAAATTAAACGAGTTAATTTTTTCAGAGAGAACAAAATCCCTTGAGAGGCTTTGGCAAACCAGGTAATAATATCGGCTCACATAGATATTTGATCTATGAATTATAAACAATAGTGGAATCAGAGTTCCTAATGTGTGAATATTCTTACTTGATGTTTTTCGTTAAGCCAGATAAAGGCTTTTAAATGTTATAGCCTGGAATCTGCTTTAATTTGATTTGATTCCAATTCTAATCTCCTTGTTCCAAATTATTCTTAGAATATGTACCTGCATAAAATACAGTTGTAGATTTGCAATGGAAACTATGCTTGTGAAAAAAAGAAAAATATCTATTCGTTGATAGAAAGATATATTAAATGATAGGTATGTCATTAAATTAATAAATATTCTTGTAACTCTCTTCGTCTTATAGGTATGTCATTAAATTAATAAATATTCTTGTAACTCTCAATTATTCAAGAGATCCTCATGCATTGATTTATGGTCAAGATAAATAGAAAATGTAAAGGCTTTTATCTCATTGGAATACCCACGTAAAACACCCGCCTCGGCATAGGGTTTATCCCTCGACTTGTGGATTCCAAGATATTGAGTTTGAACATACAATTACATACAAGTATTCGATACTAATTGTCATATCCATTATTATTTGTTACTTACAACTATTTTTTTTTTTTTTTTAGAATTTAATTTTTTTTAAAGAAGATAGAGAAAAAATCTTAATTTCAAACAAAAACCGAATCCTTACACTAATTACGTATATCCTGCACGGTGCGTCTTTTTACCCCAATGAACCCCAATGAACCCCAATGATACCCCAATGATACCTAATGATACCCCTATGATACCAAATGGTATCCCAATGAACCCCAATGATACCCTAATGAACTTTGAAATACCCAATGATACTAAATATGTACATAGCTAAAATATATTTCGCGCAAGCATGTGAATAAACACCGTTTACTCATTAATATAATGGATTTTTCCCACTTTTTTTGTTTATTTTTGACCGAAAGTTTTCTTAATTCTGTTTTTTTAACCATTCTTTAAAATTAGAATAAAAAACCAAAACCATGGCTGAATATTTAGAGGAGCAGGCAAGGTTTAAAAAAAACAAAACTGAAATGGATGATAATACATGTATATACAATTTTGTTCCAAGGTCAAATTTCTCTATATATTTTTATTACTGTCCCAAATAAGAATTTAAAGACAGTTTTAAAAAGGGGTTCTCTCATTCAACTTTCTAATTTTCTGCATACATCATTTATTCGTATAGACCTAGAACACAATCCCTTCATTGTTTACAAAAAAGTATTAGTATTAACTAATATAATATAAGTTTTAACTACCTATCTGTCATAGCTAAGTTGCATGTTGACATAAATAAGTAGCATGTGAACAAAACTAAGTTGCAAGTCAACATATTTATCTTGCATGTTAACATCAATGAGTTGCATGTCGACATACATAAGTAGCATCAACATTGCTGAAATAGAAGAATGGGTAAACAATACTATAAATTAGGCTTTCCATGGGGAAAACTTGATCATAAAAGGGAAATAATCCCACTATATAACCAGCTTTCCGTGGTAGAAAATGTACCATAACACCATTTTTTCGAAGGAAGAAACTTCTATGTATTTTGTCCTAAGGAGGGGGGGGGGGTGTTGAGGGGTTGGGTGGTGGCACTATATAACCCCGGTAGAGACATGAATTGCTTATGCAAAATTCCCAGAATGGTTGTTTATTATGCGAAAGTTACAACTACAAAACAAAATCTTTCTTTACCCCATCTTCCTGGTACAACATTCCTGCAAATATTTAGATATAATTGGGCATTTTTATTTTTTTAATTAGCAAATCTTAGCTCGAATAACTAATTTTATTTATTGGTTATTATTGTATATATTAAAAAACATTTTTGCATCTTTTCGCCATTAAAAAAAATAATGATGGTTGACTGGAATGAAATCCTTTAATAAACAGTCAATAGAGCGATGGTGCGATGATAAGATGACGATAGCGCGATTTAGAACTTATGACACGATAGAGCATCGCGTCATCGCTATCGCACCATCGCGTCATCACTATCGCACCATCGCGTAATCGATATCGTACCATCGCGTCATCGCGCTATCACTTCATCGTGCCATCGCACCTAATGAACTTGGGGCAAGTTCATGACACACACTCAGGTCATTAGCAATGTTTGTGTGAAGTAAGAACTTTCAGTGTTTCTCCATAAGTATTCAGATATTAACCAGACACAAATTTTGCACAGACAGACTTATGGACAAGATAATTCCTATAACCCTCCCTTAGCTCCCCAAAAAAACTTTGCTTAAGGGGGGGGGGCTTTATGTCTAGGTATTTTATATATATATATATATATATATATATATATATATATATATATATATATATATATATATATATATATATATATATATATACACATATATACATTATATATATCACTGGGGCTTACTTACGTATCATTACAGCTAAAATACGGTGTCATTGGTATGTTAATGTTAATCAGGGTCTGGTTGGGGTTAATTGTTCATTAAATACAGGTATATTCTTGTATCAATGAGATTTCTGTATTATTTGGAAAATTAAAATTCATTTTAAATCATTGCACAGAGCTCATTTCAAGTTTATTGTGGTTCGTGAGGGTATCAACGAAATTTGGTTGGGATAACAATGGGTTCACTGGGAAATCAATCGGTGAAAAAACGCTGCGTAGTTGAAATTTCATTCGATCAACATGTGTAACATGTTGGTACATACAATTCATTAAGTGTATCAATTATGAACATACTTAGTATCATTGAGGTATTTTTAAGTTCATTGGGGTATCATTTGGGGTTCATTGGGGTATCATTGGGGTTCATTGGGGTATCATTGGGGTTCATTGGGGTAAAAAGACGCACTCTATTCTGCAGACCAAAAACACTTGCTCTCAATGACGATAGAATTTAGACATGTCACACAAGAGAGTTTTTTTTTTTAGGTAGACGTCATTTACGCTTTAATTAAAACAATTGTAGCAATACAAATTGCATTTAATAAACATGTGTTACATATAATAAAGCACAAACACTGCACCTGCAAATTAAGATAAATATGACCAATTTGAAGAAACAAGATATACAAAAAAAACCTATATAGATCAACCCTACACAGAGAGGTTCCAATATTGTGAATTTCTTTTTCTCTCTATATCTCTCTCATACTCAATGCCTCTCTCTCTCTCTCTCTCTCTCTCTCTCTCTCTCTCTCTCTCTCTCTCTCTCTCTCTCTCTCTCTCTCTCTCTGTAAAAAAAGTGTTTGATGATCAAGTGGGAAAAGTACAAAAGACTTTGTGATATAGAATGACAAAATATACGACATCAATTTCTGAGTAAGTACTTTTCTAATGAATGATATTGCCAGCATCCTTTATCTTATTAACAATGTTGCTGGATGCATAATACATCAAAACCACAAGAACAAACGTTATATCTCCCGATTCAGACGGCATGTTTTCTGTCAAGAAAAGAGAAGAATCCCAAAATGAGAGTACAATTCTTGATTGAATTTAAAATATTAAATGATAGCGACGTCCTGTTCATTCTTTCGCGGAATTACTTGTAGATAAAAATCGGTCAAGAATAGCAAGGTGACATATTTTGTGATTATGTCAATAGCAATGTCTAATTGCTTTTTTTTCTCGTAAACGACTCTTAACAATTCTCTGCTGAGCGATGCATCATTTGTGACTAATTCAATGTAAAATGAAGCATTTCCAGATAAAATATGTTTATTACTGAAAAGAAAATTGCTAGTTGTTATATTTTTGAAAACACATACTTAAAGAGTTGGATTGACTATGTTTACTACAATGTTTAGCTTTTTTTTTTTTGCTTTTCTGCAATCACCACTCCTGACAAAAGTAAAACACATCAAGTTGACACAAACAGCTCACATTGCATCTTGTCTTTGTTTCCATAACTCAGAACTCAACGGACCTCGCGCGTTTCCGAATTATTCTAGCGTATAAAATCATTTCAATTCAAGTCAATTTAATCTTTATCTGATAAAATTACAATGGGTCTCTATTTAACATTTGAATGTGAACCCCAAGGTAGCTTAACAGTTCCTAGATTTTTGATTTAGCCAAGTTTACTGTTATCTAGAATTTTTTCAATAAGACGAAATTCAAAGAATGTTTTTGTTATTTCTGATTTTGAGAATTCTTTAATCTCACATATTGATAAATTGGCGTGAGTTTGTTGATTTTTGTGGTGCGTTTTTATATGACCCAGTTTCCGAATTTACTGAAAAGTTTCAAAAACAAAGTAATAAAATTCAAACTTAAATTTGTTTGTGTATAAATTACTCGTTAAAATTTTTGAAGATCGTTAATTTAAAAAAACAATAAGGTTTTGATAAATTAATATTCGTTGGATTTACAAAGTTTAAAAAGATGTATGAATAAATATTCTTGCAATTACCACTTCTCGGTGAGGATTATGAATTGAGCTTCCAGCATGATACATGTATGATGCATTTATTAGTTGAATACTATGCATCCAATCCATAATAGATAGTTACTTTCCCTATTCAAAATGTGTAAGCAATTTCGTGCTTGGCATCGTAATCCAATTTGTTGATACCATTATTAATAATAGTAAATGACTATCTTCTAATACTATTGGATTATGGGGAAACAAATGTCCCACGGGTACTGAAATAGAGAAATAAATCAGGAATGACATATTCTACAGATCAGCGGTATCATTTCCAATTCCAAACCCTTGATTTACGAGAAAAGAGAGGTATTGGACAGGGAATTTGGATTCCATTTGCAAGAAGTTCTCAATTTTTCATAAAAGCTTTTCAAATGATGCAATTCAAGATTAAAATTTTTAAAGAAAATGGCCTTCGTTCTATAAAGAATATCTCTATCCTGGACCAAGGTTCATTTATTGATAATCTGTGTCTGATTGCAATTGAATGTATTCTATCGACTTGAGTGTCGCAGGGCATCATTTTCATATTATTACTGAAAAAATCGTTTGTATAATCCACAAACATTTTTTCTCTGTATTAGATACTTGTATTGAATTTTATTGTTACAAACAGCGAAAAAACTGATGTATTTCTACTATTAAATAACTTTGAACGAGGTCGTATTCTTAACAAATTTTGACATATCTAGTGTCTCTGTGTATATTGCTCGGTCTATTTAATGCCTTGTAATAACTTTTGTTTATATTTGGTATAAAACTATCACTATAGTTCAACAAAATCAATACTTTTTTCTTTATAATCTTTTTTCAAAGAAAGTAAGTTGCATACTATCAACATAAAAAGTCAAAATTTAGGGGGAAAACTATTCACAATTCTTTTTGCTATTTTACAGATCATTCATTGAAAAATTATATTTTGAAAACAGTTCAAGAGACAAGATAGATATCTCCTTAATATTTACAAACTGATAACATCGATAATGTTGCGTATTAATAACCAGAATAACTTCAAAGGAATTATTCTCATTTGATCACAACAATGTAACTGTTGTTTTGATAATGTTAATATGATTTTGTATGTTTATCATTAAACGAATTCGGGGCATCAAGTAAATACATCTTCAATGTTTGAGTTATAGAGATCAACTATAGAGAAACTTGTTTATGACGTCACTATGAAATTTTTTCTTTTAAAGCATGAAAAGCCGAGCTTTTGATTTGTACAGAGATACTCGTTGTGTAAATTGAAAAGACCTAGATATGTGAGCTTTTCTGTGCAAATTTGTTCCTGATTGATTGAAAAAAAGATCAGTCCGTGCTCATTGAAGATATCAAATACTAACGTGATTAGCCGATGTAAAAGTATGAAAAACTGACACATTTGCGTGTAATAGAGTTAGAGTTTATGTGAAGCAACGTGAGCTATGCAGTGCAATGCTTTCTTTACATATGCTGACTGATCATTTTCCGGTTCAATGGCTATGTCACATGCATCCCTTATTCATAATGATTCTTATTTTTTCTAACGCAGTAGATCCTGAAAATAATTTACTGGAAACATAGGGCGAGGCGTTCAAGTTCGGGAGTTATATTGTCAATCATTTTCTTGCTTCTGGAATTCTCGGCTAATATAATATCAAGACGTTATGGATTGTTACGAAGAGATTACGATAGGAGATCAATAATAACTATTTTGCACGTAAACTGTTGATAAAAATTAAATACACAACAACGAAAACTCTTATAACCAGAGAATTGAGAGAGAGAGAGAGAGAGAGAGAGAGAGAGAGAGAGAGAGAGAGAGAGAGAGAGAGAGAGAGAGAGAGAGAACAAAAACTAAAGCAAACCTAAATAAAACCAAACAAACAAAACAACATTTTTCATAAAACCAAACACGATTTAAGACGTGAAGAAACTAGATACTGATAAAGACAAATAGTATAAACTTCCATTATAGTCATTTTGCTACCAATCGATACAATACATATGTTTCACGTTGGTGAGAAAATCGTACAGACGAAATGTTAATTTCAGAATATTTACATCCAGTGTATATTTAAGGTCTTCCGTTTCCAACGGAAGACCTTCTTGTTATTCTTCGGTTTCTTTTTCCCTATTATTATTAAGGTCTTCCGTTTCCAACGGAAGACCTTATTGTTTTTCTTCGGTTTCTTTTTCCCTATTATTATTATTCTTTTTTTTCTTACCGATTTTGTGCACGCGATTTCTTAGAAACGGCTGAACCGATTCACGTCAAACTTTCAGATCTCATAGGTATTGATCTAAACCTTGTTGGAAAATTTTTTGAATGATGACGTCACTTCCGGTTTTGGGATATTTACAATTAAACGATTTTCAGAGGGTCGGTTTGTCCGGGGATAAACTCCTAAACTATTTGAGATATTGAGTTCAAACTTTCAGGGATTGTAGATAAAAGGTTGTAGATCAGAAATATGGTACATATATTTGTTTGTGACCAAAAGCGCCGAAGCTCGCCCGAGCTCGAAAATTACGGTTGAAAAAGCGTCGTGATTTTTCGTGGTTTTCTTTCAATATCTCTTTTCTCGAAAGTATTTTGCTAAAGCATGTAGAACAAAATAACTTTATAACGTCAAGAGCTTTTATTTGACATCAAGAAAAAGGGGCTGGCCCTTCAAATAAGGGACTGAGAGGGCTCTAAAGTATTTTAATTATATCTTTTTACGGTGAAATATTTTGTAATATATTATAGAAGCAATTATGTTCATTATAAGGTTATTTACATATACATGACAATCGTTTACTCCTATATTACGTAATTAAGGATTTCAAGGGGCCCGAAGTCCAAAACTTTGATCCTCAATATCTCAAAATGGAGGAAAATTCTGAAAAGCAATATTGAACAGAAGATGCTCAAAATATTAAGCTCAACAGTATGACACCTTAAATTCTTTGTTGTGCGGTCCTTAAAAGGAGTTACAGGGTCGGCCCCTAAAACGACCTTCTCCAGATATCTCGAGAACGGTACAGAATTTCTAGACACTTGTTGAACAAATGTGTTTGAATTGACAAGAACATTCTTTTGACATCAAGAAAAAGGGGCTGGCCCTTCAAATAATGGGCTGAGAGGGCTCTAAATTCTTTTAACTATATCTTTTTACGGTGAAATATTTTGATATACGTTATGGAAGCAATTAAGTTCGTTATAAGGTTATTTACCTATACATGGTATAATTTGCTCCTATATTACGTAATTAGGGATTTCAAGGGGCCCAAAGTCCAAAACTTTGATCCTCAATATCTCAAAATGGAGGAAAAGTTGCTCAACAAAAATTTCTTTGTTATCCGGTCCCTAAAATTAGTTACATGTCGGCCCCTAAAACGACCCTCTTAAGATATCTCGAGAACGTTACAAAATTCCTAAACACTTGTTGAACAAAATGTGTTTGAAATGACAAGAGCATTCTTATGAGATTAAGAGAGGGGTAGATAGTATTTCATACATAATTCTTAGATCCCGCCTCCATTTCCAGATATGTTTCGTTGACGAATATTAAGGGCAATGTCATTTCCTCTTCTTAAAATCGGACGGAAGACCTCCTCGTTGCTCGCAACGAGATCGTGTCTAGTTATTATTTTTTTTCTTCCTTTTTTTGTGCACGCGATTTCTCAGAAACGGCTCGGCCGATCTCAATCAAATTTTAGGATGTGATAGATAGTGGTCTGAACTTGATTGGAAATTTTTTGTATTGATGACGTCACATCCGTTTTTGAGATATTGAGATTTTTCTAATTTTTATATGGGTATTTTGTCTTCTGTTGTTCTCCTAAACTATAAGAGATATTAAGCTCAAATTTCTACGGTTGGTCAAGGAAAGATTGAAGTTTTGCATGATTGTTGTTTTGTATGTTTATCACTACTGGCGCCAAAGCTCGCTATGGCTCGAAAATTGACATTAAAAAAGCGTCGTGAATTTTTGTGCTTCTCTCTTTTTATCTCCTTTCTGGAAAATATTTTGTTAAAACATGTAACGTAAAAAAAGTTTATATTTACAAGATCTTTCTGCTGATATCAAGAAAAAGGGGCTGGCCCCTCAAATAAGGGACCTAGAGGGCTCTAAAGTCTTTTACCCATAACTCTTTACCGAGGAATATTTTGTAATAAATTATAGAAGCAAATATGTTTATCTCACAGATATGAAGCCAAGCAGTATAACGATTTTCTCATATGTTACGTAATTAGGGATTTTTAGGGGTCAGAAGTCCAAAACTTTGACCACCTATATCTCAAAACGGAAAAATATTTTGAAATGCAGTATAGAAGAAAAGATGCTCAAAATGATGTACTTAACACCATGCAACCTAAAAAATTTGGTTCAGCGGCCCCAATAAGGCGATAAGGGACCGGCCCCTAAAACATTCTTTCTCAGATATCTCAAGAATGGTAACGAATTTCTGAACACTTGTTGAACAAAATGTCTTTATAATTAAATGACCTTTCATTTGATACCAAGAAAAAGGGGCTGGCCCCTCAAATAAGGGACCTAGAGGGCTCTAAAGTCTTTTTACTATAGTTCTTTACTGAGGGATATCTTGTAATAAATTATAGAAGCAAATATGTTTATCTTACAGTTATGAAGCCAAGCAGTATAACGATTTTTTCATATGTTACGTAATTAGGGATTTTTAGGGGTCAAAAGTCCAAAACTTTGATCACCTATATCTCAAAACGGAAAAATATTTTGAAATGCAGTATAAAAGAAAAGATGCTCAAAATGATGTACTTAACAACATGCAACCTGAAAAATTTGGTTCAGCGGCCCCAATAAGGAGATAAGGGACCGGCCCCTAAAACATTCTTTCTCAGATATCTCAAGAATGGTGACGAATTTCTGAACACTTGTTGAACAAAATGTCTTTATAATCAAATGACCTTTCATCTGATACCAAGAAAAAGGGGCTGGCCCCTAACGGTAGGGACCTAGAGGGCTCTAAAGTCTTTTTCCTATAGTTCTTTACCGAGGGGTATTTCGTAATAGATTATATAAGCAAATATGTTTATCTAACAGTTATGTAGATTACCTTATTATGATTTTTCTCATGTGTTACGTAATTAAGGATTTTAGGGGTCAAAAGTCCAAAAATGTGATAACCTATATCTCAAAAAGAAAAATATTTTGAAATGCAGTATAAAAGAATAGATGCTCAAAATAATGTACCTAATAACATGCAACCTTACAATTTTTGTTCAGCGGCCCCAATAAGGAGATAAGGTCCGGCCCCTAAAATATTCTTTCTGAGATATCTCAAGAACGGTGACGAATTTCTAAACACTTGTTGAACAAAACTCTTACACCTGAAACAAAATAGTATCACTTAAAATGAAGATCCTCTTTTCCTGTTTTAAATCATGTATAGCTGTTAAATAGCAAAATCAAGATCGAACATAAATCTCAATTTCTAAAATCAGACGGAAGACCTCCTCGTTGCTCGCAACGAGATCGTGTCTAGTTCCTCTTATGTTTGCATTTGAAATCTGCGACTATGAATAAATTTTGCTTATTCATGCGCCATGAACACAAATTTAACGTCATCACGTGTTTTGAGTATATTTATTTTTTTTAAGATTAAATGAAACGTTCAGCCTTACATTACCAATTTCATATGACTGTAATTTTAACAAATATCATTTAATTATATCTACTCCTTAATAAAAAAAAATTCTCTACAAAGTTTACGGCACTATAATTTTAGTCGCGGAAGCGAACTAATTACTAGTAACATGTTTTAAATATGGTTCCATACTGTTAAATAAATACTGTTCCATGTATGTTTCATATCCCTGACTGAGAGCGTATTTAACAGTAAATATAATAGCGTTACAACTACGATACACATATATTTCATTACAAATAGACATCAGTATAAATATAAAAATAAGCTTTGAATGCTTATTTTTGGATGTCGTCGGTCCTAGTATATCTTGATCATTATAACAAAATAACACAGTATTAAAGATATTGAGTTTTTTAATTTTTTTATCAAGTCAAAATTGTTTGACTTCATATTTAAACATATATTTCTATTTTCTCTTATAATTCACATCATAAACAAGAATTTAAAAAAGCAATATTTCGATATAAGATGAAACATTTTAGAATTAATATTTTTCTTTCCGCCTGTGCTCATTCTCGACCTTTTTCTATCTGCCTTCAAAGAAAAAAATATATTTGGTTCTCAAATAAGGTGGTACATGTACATATGAAATGTCCTCTGCGAGACACATTTTGTTTGTCCCGTCACGTTACCTTTCAGACCAATCAGATGACGCATTAAAAAGAATTATGATACTAATTAGTGGTAACTTATTACTGCTGAATAAGATAATACGCGTATATATACGTAATAAAAAGGCAAATTAAGTGCTAATCAGAGATAACTGAAAAAAATAGACCTTACTGATGCTATACTAAGTCGTACACACAGATCGTCTTTTCAGCGTAATTTATCGTATAATGTCATATTTGATTGTACGAAGGGTGTGTGGAGTCGTAAGAAAAATAGACTTATTCGAAATAATGAGACGATGGGTCATATGAACGAGAATCTCGAGGAAGATACACTTCTGTAAATCTCTTTACTGTTGTAGAATCATCGATATTTGTGGAGGTATCGTGGCACAAGCCGACATCCTAAACGGACTCTAAAACGTGAGTTCTATAGATACATGTAGTTTATACATAAAAGTATACTCGTAATAACGAGATCTTTTCTCGTAATTACGAGATAAAAATATTTTTTTATGACTATTCGTCTTTCGTAGATTTCACTCTGTTAATTATATATACGTAATGTCGCGTTATTTCGACAAATCACTTCCTACTTCTAATAGACAATTAATTAAATATACAAATTATGAGATTATGTATCGATTTAACAATTTAATGCGTAATTATTATGACTTACAAAAGTTAAGTTCGGTCTTTCAAATCGTGATATTTATTCAGTAATAAATGTTTATTACATCATGTATTTCGTAATTACGACTATTCATCTTGAAGGCTCAGTAAAACAAGAATAAACTTAATTGATATCCACAAAAACAATACCAAAAACAAAAAATAGAAATAAACTAGACACGATCTCGTTGTGCGCAACGAGTGGGTCTTCCGTTTGATTATGAATAAATGATAGGGTTGAATCAAAATGTTGACATTTGGTACAAGTTACTATATTAACTTCCTTTTAACTAATTTTTTTACCTACACTGCAATATTGAGATTTCCGGAAAAGGTCATTTTAAAACTGCAATATCTCTGCAATACGTTGTCTGATTTTAAAACGGTTCTTAGTTTTGTATTCAGTACAAAAATGTCTACAAAACGTATATGCTATAATTGAAATTTTGGAATCGCGACCGGAAGTGACGGACAGCCTGCTCATATTAAAATTTGATAAGTTTAAAACATATTCTGATGAAAAGAAATTGTAAATGTTTTAATTTGAAAATTTTTTAAAACACAATTTTCTAAAAATGCTGTTTGAGCGGACCAGAAGTGACGGACGATCATGGTTTTACCTGTCCGGCACCAAGAATTCAAAAATATACATGTAATATTCCTTAAAATTTCAATGTTCTATCTTTAATCGTTTTTGAGAAATAGGGAGAACAAAATCACTTTTTAAAAAAAGACCAGAAGTGACGTCTTCAACAAAAATATACGGTACGTGATAAACGACCTTGATATTTTGTATTATTCTTGAAAATTACTTAAAAATCCGTTGTAGCAGATATAAATTATTTGAGTTTTTAGAAAAATGTTAAGAAAAAAAAACAGAATAATAATAATAGTGAAAAATAGAGAAAAAGAAACCTAACAAAAACCATAGAGTCTTCCGTTGGAAACGGAAGACCCTAATAAATAAACAAAAATTGTGAAAACATAAACCAAAAAATAAGAAAATCCAGCTTCATTCCTAAAAATGAAGAAAATATAATGAACAGTTTGAAAAATCAAACAATTTGTAAAAATGATAATTAGTTGAAAAAATATTATACTTCTGTGGAAACATACGTAAGTAGATTCAGATATAATTTACTTACGTATTTACTCTGTCTTTTGATGTATATGTCGTCTTATCACGTGTAAACACGTTGTTTATGTATCTCTTTCTATTGTGTATGTTGTAAATTACAACCAAAGAGATGAAACAAACTTTTTCTTATTTAAATTATTGTAATTAAAACGAGCGAATGAATTTCTTTGATAGATACATGTATCATATTTCAAATCAATTCCGATAATGATCTGACAATGTATTTCAAATAATCAAATCATGAAATGTCTGCCAGTAATTTTAGGATGAGTAGAAATACAAACTGGTTGTATCCAGAATTATTGTTCGAAAATGCAGTTGAAAACAGGGTCAGTTTCAGTTGAGAACCATTCAATGATAAACGACAAAGGCAAAATGAGATAACCGTATCCTCTAAGGGATACCCATCCTCAATAAACTATTTCAGTTACTGTTCTACAGATATAATATATCTCAGACGATTTCTTTTTTTCTTTTACACTACGCCTATTGGCATTGCTTATTATAAGGTAATCTTGCAGTCGTTCGATGAATCTCCCAAAATCATATTAAATATAGAATTAAGATTCTTTCATCAAATATATAGTTACGCAATAATGGACGTTATTTGATAATTTCAAGAAACATTAAACATGAATAGTATGAAGTATTCCCAAAGCATAACTTAGTTTTCTGTTGTTCCCACGGACATAAAGTGATTGTCAACGAAGAAAAAAGTGTATTACATATAATGGTGTGGGAATAAACAAAATATGTACATTTAAAAGCAACCAATTGGCGACGCATTATCAAGTTCATCAACACGTGATCATGAAACAATATTCAAATCTACAAAGTATTATTCCCTCTATTTCTTACGGAAACCTATAGTTAATTCATAGCTCTATAGAAACAGCAAGACTGAAATCTACACGCCCCGTTTATCGATTGGTCGAAATCTACAGCTGCTGAAACTAATAAGAAACTGACAGGACAGATATAGACACGCTCTGTTTATCGATTGGTCCAAACCTACAGCGACCTAGAAAAAATCAAGGACTGCACGTAATAATCATGACGATGTCATACTCAAAGTCTCACAGGAGGCGATTTGGCTGTTTCTTTTAGCTAAAGTACTTACGAACATTGACAGTAATTTAGTGAATTTAATTTACTTTTCATAATCAATTTATCAATTAGCTAAAAAAAAAATGTTAATGCTAACGCGGGTTATGTATTTTTTCTGCAATGTCGCTACCTTCATATCCCGAATGAATCACCAAAGAAAGCATTTTATTGTTTAAATATACAGCATATCATGGATATTAAATAGATTTTTTTAAAATAATAAATTACAGTAAATGATTCAAAATGATTTGTACATCAGCTGTCAATTAACTTTTTAAACTACGTAAATCATACTTTAGAAAATTTATGTTCTGAACAAAACCGCATATATCAAAAGTTTTACACCAGTGTCGTAAAAAAAATTAAAAACTTGTAAGCTTTTAATACCATAGTTATAATTCTATTCTTAGAATACTAGCAATGGAAAAAATCGAAGTTCCAAGTTATCTGAAGTTTACAAATAGAGACATAAAAGAACTATTAGTGAAGAATGTCGGGGTCTTCCGTTGCTCCCCCAACAGATTTGGTTATTATGAACGCCATCTTTACCACTGCAGTCTATTTTCCCTCCAATATCGATATGTCTCGTGGACAGTGTTTTATTTATGGAATACTTGATAGGAATGCTAGGATTTTGATAAAATAATGCAATTGTCCTCAAGAGACCAAAGCAATGGCTGTAGAATAGCGACTGAAACTCTATCTATTCCTGCCTATTTTAGAAACTTAAGTGGACGTTGGAGTCAGTTTGGCAAAATTCTTTATCAAATTGCATACCCATACTTTTATCTTTCTTAATACACATCACATATCTATGACCAATTCTTGTATGTAAATGAAGTTTGTCACGATTTAAGCTGTAATTTTTTATATCTTAAGTTTCCCATTTTTATTGTTTATATCTATAGTATAGCCTAAGCTTTTTACTTTCTTATGAGAACCCAGACTGTCCGTTGTCCTGTGAAGAGCGATAGTTACACAAATCTAACCATCTTTACTTTGAAGACTTGCCTCTGCAATGGTTTTGCTTGTTGATTCTGAACACAATCACACAGTCCCTATCGTTTGCTAATTTCGTTCTTTAAAGGGGTAAAAACAAGATTGGAGTTTGTTGTTTTTGAATTTTTTTTTGGAATTATTAGTTGTTGTTGCCTTGAATGGTTAACATGGACATTTCAAAGCTTTACTAAAATATTAATGTAAGCTTTACTAAAAATGTTAATGTCATTAGTCGTGCTTTAAGCGTGAAACAGAGTTCGAATTTTTTTCCTCGAGTCAATTTTTTGTCGACAATGGTGTTATATTGATTTATGTTTATCTAAAAAAAATTGCCGTTTAAAAAGTTTTTTTTGTGAACATGGTAAAGCAATTTATAATGTTTGTCACAAATCGTTAAACCTACATGCTATGCTAGTTTTTTTTGTGCGGAAAAGGTAAGAAGTTGGATTTGGCTTTGAGATTTGCTCTTTGTAAACAAAAGCCTTGTGTTTGAAAAATTAATGAGTAAAGCTCGGGTCAAGGACCATTCACTCAAATAGAACTGACTCATCCAGGCAAAAAAAAAACCATGGACACAACCAATCCTCTCCATAGAAAAGTTTAAATCAATCCACACACATTGGCGTGTTCATATTTCGTTTCAAATCGGCTGTACTATCCGATTTGATAACACAGTTTTTTTTGTAGTAAAAATGTTTATTTTAATCTATTATTATTTCGTAAACGACATATTTATCAAATTCAATTGTGTATATACATCAGTAAATATTTAGTTACATTTACCGACGCCGTTAAAAACTTTTAGCATTAGTAGTCGGAAATCTTTTTGCTGATGCTTGTTTTTTCAAAAAAATTATTTTGCTATCTAATATCAGTCAACAAAAATGATTGCTACTGATAAAATGTAGTCGATTTTTTTTTGTCTCGGACTAACGTTATACAATATAACGATACTCTCTTTGAAATTTGAATAACGACAGCGATGTAAGGACAGGTTAACACGACTCTTATCAAGGCTGGTAAATGGTGAGAGACAATGCACTGCAACAAAAGTTAAGTTACTGAAATTATTACAAAAAAACCTCCTAATGACATCTAATGATTCAACGCGTCAGTCCATCAGATCCATTCATATAGAGTTTGCTGTGCCGCGGGGGGTATAGAAATGAAGCAATTTGTTCAAATGTTCTGACAATTAAACATTAAGGACACTCTCATTGATCGGAAATTGAGTATGTTGTAAAGGTGCTCGATCGCTTTTTGCAAAGTTCTCTATTGGTTTATACTAGAAACAATGAAACACCCGACCAGCTTCGAAAACCACAAGACGAACCATAAATAATTACTGGATTTTAGGTGGGCTGGATGGTTAAGGCAATTGTTAGATTATATTGCTCTCCTCATGAAGAAGATCTTTGTATAAAGATATAGTAAACAAATTTTTTAAGATTTATGAAAATTTTCTTTACATAATAATAGTATAAAGTTTATACAACATACATGTAGCGTAAAGTTGTAGGTAAATCATCTGGTGGCTAATTTGTTTACCATTTAGCCTCCTTAAGAAGATAATTCTACGCACGTGCTGGCCCCATGTTACACTGCCGACCGTGCAGCTGATTAAATTGGAATAATGAGTAAAAGTGACACATTCAAACTTGATTCAGTTAATTTAGTGTATTTCTTCCTCTCCCTTCTCTCTCTATTTATTTCCCCTCAGGGAGATAATTAACAACACTAGGAATCAAATTTTTCATCCCCTTATCAAAAGAAAATAAAACGTATTCAATACCTTCAGAATACACTTTACGAAACAAGCTTATTTATCAAAATCAATTAGGTCTTATATCATGTTTAGGTTTGCAGTGAGAAATAAATTTAGATAAATGACTGGGAGTATAGAGGCTTATGACGGTCGTTAATTCCTCCTGGCGTTTTACAGGGCATAAGATCATCTTAACTCCATTATGGGTTGTTGGACATAAAGATGTTCTTTTCCATTGATCTTCTTATGACTACACAGATTGTTTTATTTCAATATATAAACTTGCTCTCGGTTACGAACTGTTGAAGACACCCTGTCAAACACTGTACAACTTAGGTAGAATTCAGAATACAAGTAAACTAACGATAATTGTTAGGATGGTAACGCAGCACATGGCAATAGAAATATACATTTCATAAAGTATTAAAATTGCTATTAATTTTCAGAGAGAAAGTAGCGAAGAAAGTAAATAAATAGAATATACAAATTTGAGGGTGTTGCACTTCCTATGCTAAGTTTCCCTAAGGGAGTTGCAGATAAAATGGAAGAATTCGATATTAATATTTTTTGCATGCATTGTTGTGTATAAAGCAGTGTAGAATTTCATTTGAAAAGTTTGTACTAACTTATTGAAGACCATGAAATGAATTTGAAAATGGTTACACTGACAAACGTGGCAGATTTCACGCTTTATTAAAGGGGAATCCTCATCACTGTGAAAAACTGCCTCCTTGAAACAAAATCAATTTAATCTTAATGTTTAGAGTATAACAATTTCTTGAAAACTGCCATTTCTGATTTTTGTTTCAAAGAGGCATTTTAATAAATCTGACTTTTGGAAAAAAAATCATATATACATTTGAAATCTAAAAAAGATGTGTTAAATTTCCCCTCTTTACATGTAATTCATGTCTAGATTAGTCGAGTGGTAACGCAGTTAGAATAGATCATAACAATGTCTTACATTTTTGACTGGGTCAAATCCCGAAAAAGATGGATTTTTAAAATTATAGTTCTTTTAATCGCATGGACAAGTAATGTATATAGATACTTTAAGAACGTCAGAATAAAGTTATTTAAATTCCTGTTAATGAAATATTTTGCATGTCTTCTCATTTTCTTCTGAACAAGAGATTTGAAAACAATGTATTCATAATGCATTAATGTAGAAAGTTGATTTTTCACCCTTTTTTTTAAATGACCGGGTATACTGATTTCAAAAATACATGTACAGGTTGTTAAAAGCGAACAAAAACATTTTTAAAAGTTTGAATCGAGGATGAAGCAATATGTTACTGAAAATATGTACTGATTACTAGTAATTTGTTCTACCTTTTTATCTAGGAGATTTAGCGTTTATTTAGATATTATAGAAACATGGGATGGTTACAATTACAACTCTGACGGTTTTGAAGAGCCAGAATCAGATTTATTCATATATTTCAAGAATGATTTTTTTAAAACACGTTGGACAGTAGAAATCAAATTGATATATTTTAACATTAAAATACAGAATATATGGTTATATTTCTAAATGTATTTCGTGGTTGCCATGTTCGATAGAAATGTGCGTAAAATATTTGTTTACTATTATTTTGCCTTCATACGGAACACACCCGCTATGTAAATTTAGTCGTCCACGTAATGTGTCTATATTTAAATATGGCTCCTAAATGATACGGATATCTTGAGGTCCTTTCCACGTTAGGGAATAGACCCGCTTTTATGCAACACCTTCTTTACAACATCAACACTAGACATCCACTTGAATCCGGTTTTGGCCTGTTGCCCCTTGGAACCCACTTTCTTAGCACTGTGCTAGTTTATTATCGCTAAGTGTGAGTTAGCAATATAAACAACTACATGTATGGGAATACCTATGCAATGTGGCAATTATATATTTTACAAAAATATTATTTGGTCCACGTTATCTAGTTCCACTGAGTGAGATAAGTCACCAAACGGTTGACCATATATCTCAACCATTTCATTGGCACAATGGTAGTACATGTATCGGTAAGCGCTTCTAATGTACCAGCTAACATGAGTTAGTTATGACCTTTCCATACCCATAAAGGAAGTGTTACAGACACCAACCATTCATCACTACTATACCCCAAATTCAGCATGGGAATGTTGTAAATGAGCCATATGTTGTAGGTAATAATTAAAATATATAACTCTAGCACTCTTGGAGATTCTTGTATATGTTAAGTGTTAAGAAGTTAGTAGCAATGTATGTCGATACTAAATATTAAATAAGTAAAAGTCAAGTTGTAAAATGACTTTCGCCCTTCAACATCGGTTAAAAGTTGTGCATATTTTCTGCAAATAAACATAATTTAAAATCTTAAAGAAAAAATAGAAATGAATACTCATCCTTTTCTTTTTTACTAAATTTAGCTTGCATACAATGTTTGAATTTTATGCATAAAAACAAACATGTTTCAAGATCCTGTTATGTGGTTGTATGTTTGAGTTTCAGCTAAACACACTTATCTTATTTACATGTAAGATATGCGTTAGGTTTGGCATCGAACAGGAACATCAGGTCTCTGTTTGAACTCTTTTGAACGGAGATTAGTTTAACTCTGTTTTCTTGTTCTTATTTGTCTAATTCAAAGCAATAGTAATATAATACATATAGTTTTACATCTTAAAGCAAAATTGATTTTATAATTACCAATTCACAGCTCTACAATATGCAACAAATAAATTCTATCGGGTGATTTCATCAATGCCCATCATTCAAGTAATGAGGCGCAAAAATATCAATAGACAGACATAAGCACCTCTCTTAGACAAGTTTGAACTCAATTACAAGAACGCGGAAGTTCCCAATTTCTGAACTAATGATTTATATTGTCTGCAAATTAAAAAGAACTGATCACTTAAATATACATCTGACGTAATCAATGTTCTATCGCACTACATTGACAACAGAACGCTATAATTAACACCATCATTTATATATTTTGAACCTAGATGCAATTTATGAAATCTTAGAATTGAATTCAATCACAATCTGAAGATATATATTATGTGCACTAATGAATACTTAAAATAAGTTTATCATTCTACATTCAATATTCTTCGGCAATTATTGGCAATTTTCATATGGTTCGTTTTTGTCTCTAGTCAAACGCAGAGACATAAACATATTTTCAATAACACTGCGTGATGTATTATTATCAGAGTTATTAACAAATGTCCTTACAATTTTCAGCACAAATCTGATAGGGCTATCTATCAGTGTCATCTTACAAATCCCCCGCCGCATAACATTTCAAAGGCTGGGCCGAGGTATGATAGATATCTGTCATCTGATTATTCCATGGTTATTAAAACTAGAAACGAAACGAACTGTATCGTTAGAAAAACAAACAAAACGAATCGTATCGTCCAAAGGACGTACCGTTCAAAAAACGAACCATGCCTGCGCGGATCCAGAAAAAAATTTCCCGGGGGGGAGGGGTCCGACGCTTTTTTGAGCTTGCTATGGCGTGGGGGGAGGGGGTCCGAGGCATATTGCTGGTATTTTTATAATGTAATTTAAAGAAATTTGAATTTTGCAAGGAGGGGGGGGGGTCCAAACCCCCTGAACCCTCTTTAGATCCGCAAATGCGTGCCATGTAAGTTACATATTCATAAAATACACGGTACCGTGTAACTGATGAAGTATCCGGTTTCAGATTTCAGTTGCGCAACTGGTCATACATTTACGAAATCAAAAAATGTAAGGGTACAACGCATCAAGCTGTAGAAATGACGAGTTATTTTGAAGAAAAATAGTTGAAAAAGTTAAAGATTGCTTTAAAGGAAAAATTCATAACTTTTTGTTTGTTATGTTTGTGCTTAAGGTGGTATGGGACAGATCCATGTTGTGAAATACTATTCATCGAAATAAACAAAACAAAAAAATCAAGCGTAATTTTATAGATATTTTTTCCCTTTAAATTTGTACTTAACAGCGTAGCGCAGTGGGTTAGAGATTTCAATATGTCTCTGTAAGTCATGAGTTCGAATCCCGCGGGGGTTTTTAAAATGTTTACCTTTCCAATAATTTTCAAAACGTATTTTTTGGTTAAATATTGTAAAATTTGAAAATTCTAAACCGGTGAAAGTATCTTATTTATAGTTGCGTTATAATTCACAATATTATTGACAGATGTCCCATACCACCTGAACGAAGAACTACATAAAACTCCGATTCTCGTTTTTGTGTTAAGATATCTTATGAGAAAAGAGCATAGTGTAGTGAACTTGGAGGTAATCGTCGTATTGATTATAGTGATCTCCTGGTTTTCACTGAAGCATAACGTAGTAATAGATTGTATATATCGCCACAGTATTTAATTTAAAGTAAATAGTCCTGAATAAGAAATTGAAATTACAAAGTTTCTTCATTTAAAAAAAATCTTTGACTAAAGTCATCTTCTTGCATTATCCCTCTATCATAAGTTATGTTAGTTATATCTGAAAACGTATACGTATACATCCGTATCGCTTAGGAGCCATATTTAAATATAGACACATTACGTGGACGACATAATTCTGTTTGAATTTGACTCGAATTATTAGATAAACCAAAAATTCAAGGAATATAATTGTGCAGTGCAGTGCAGAAGATGAAATTATTTGAATTTTTGGGTAATAAGTCACAGTCAAACTTTAATCCTCTACTTAAAAATTAATTTTCCTTTGTTAGATTACATATTTTTGTGTAATCTGTAGTAATTTATATTCAAGTGGTTCACGACACTGCATCTCCATACACACATGGCAAATACTTTACAAAATATACAGTTTGTATTAGTTAACAAAAGAAAAAAGTTCAAAAAGTTCTTTAAATCAGGGTTAGTGTTAAAATACATTTATTTAGATTCCATTTTGATTCAGAATACAAGTAATGAAGTATTTATAAATGGTATAATGTACTTGGCATCATGATCTATATATACTAGTATTCGGATCAAAAACATCACCCCCGGTAATCCTGTAAGCCATACTGACCTCAATTGCTTTCCAACATGGCAAGGGAAAAGAATACTTATTCAATAAATAATGTAATTCGCAGTAACAAACGTCAAATCAGCTATCATAATGTGTTTAATATGAAAGGAACGGCAAGATTTGGTGAAGAGTACGTCATTAGATTGAGGTCTCCGCTGGAGCAGGCCTCCAAACACCGGCTATAGCAGTACTCTGTCAGGCTTAGACCTTATCTACGGAGGCACTGAAATGAATAATTGTGTTTCAGCAAACGGTTAGTGTTTTTATAAATCTTTGACCTTTTCCTAGAAATTGAATAAGAACATATATTGATATTATCTCCGTCTATTTTACGTCATTCAGTTTCACCAATACTCGCATGTTTAACTCAAATCCATACAAAACTATTGATATAATAATTCTTTTATTTCCCCATTTTTTAATATAAAAGATGTTAAAAATTATTTTATTTCTCAAAAAAGTTACGATAACGTTTCATTTTCAATGGTAAGGTATTCTGTAATATTGAAATGAAATAGTGATACTCATGGAAAGAAATGAAGTTTTGTTATTAGTATAAAATCTTTTGGCTTTTATATTAATATGAAATCTTTATCTCTATAGCAAACTGTAAAAAAATGTTGATTAACCTCATATTTATTCTTTGTTACCTGTTTGTGTTTCCCCACGTCATTATATAAATAGTGTCTGTTTGGGAGGGTAACAGTTGAAATTGACACCCCGAGAAAACCATTGTCAACCGACGCGAAGGGTGGTTGACAATGGTTTTCGAGGGGTGTCAATTTCAACTGTTATCCTCTCAAACAGGCACTATTTATTTTGTTATACTGAATGTCTTAATTTTTAAGAAAATTTTACTGCTTTTATATAGGAATAACGTGAATTCTACAGCAAACCGTACGCGCATAACTTTCGCGCATGTAACAATTTTTAATGTTACCCGTTGCTAAGTGCGTTGCTAACGCTGAGGGTAATAGAACGGATTGTGAACTGCGTCTTAAACAATCAGATTTCAGTTTAACATGAAAGTATAACAATTTCATATACAAAACTAAATAACAAATATAACCTGAACAATTTGCGTAAATTGTATTAAATAAATACTTATTTTCAAATCATGGTAAGTCCAAAAGCCATTACACTATACTATCATATGTGATCAAATTTTTAATCTATTGCACAAATTGCACAACACTGAAAAATTTAATTGGATCGGTACTAATGTAAATAAACCCCAAACATTTAGACATAAAATGATGTGTCACTGCAACATATAAGGTTTTATATGCAGCTTTGTGTTGTAATCAAGGAACGAGAGGGAGAACCAAATACACTCACTATCCGGTCGTCAGTTCAGAGGTAGCAGCCTTTGATGCGTAATCTCTGTGGAGATTAGCGTTTGGAGATTTTCAATATGAGATTGCAATACCTCTGCAGTGCCTCAGAAAAAAAAGATTGATGGAAAAGCGTGGAAACTAATCAATATGTCGACTTATAATGACCACTCTGGCATTTGAATAAAGCTTTTTTTCATTTCTCTTCTCTTTGTTTTATCGCTGTTCAGGCTAAGAGACATAGAATAAAAAAAATCTATACGCAAAAGCATTAATTTGGAAGGAAGGGAGGTTTTGTGCTAGAAGAGCTTTGTCAGAGTAATAAGGATAAATTTTTATTTTGTGACATCATTCAATAACACATTGTCAATGAATTAGACAAATGTTTATTAATAACATTGAATATCTCATTTATATCATTATGAACCAATGTTAAGGTTTCACCTAAACAACATAAAGTGAGAGTCTTGATATGTCAGCTATGACTTTTAATTATAGATTGTGTGTATTATACGTTTTCGTGAAGTGCAAGCCATAAGTCTAGTTACATTAGTTTTTTAATATTCGCTTTGTTCTTTAATTCAAACTAGTGTATAACCGGCGTTATCGGTATAACCGGTATTATCGGTATAACCGGTATTATCGGCATGCCAATGCAAGGATAACAATATAACCCATGAATGATGCTAGGGAACCCATGACATTGTATTACGAATGTAATTGGGTTGTAAAATGGTGCAAAAGGAATCATGTATTAACATATTTACACCTACAATCAGTATGGAGGTACCCATTAATAGCCTTCTTGCAAAAAAACAAACCCCCCCAAAACAACCCCAACATGCTGGTATTTTTAAATTAGACACACGTTTCAAATAAAACTATCAAACTTTACATTAACTTACAAAACACTTTAGCAAATAAAATACATTATTGAAATTGCTGTATGTCTTTTAAATTTTTACACATCCAAAAATATGGGCTTTGCTTACGTTGGGCTTAAATATTTGGCTGTCATAAAAATTCCTTCCATCACTTGCAGTAAAAAAACAGAAATGTTTGAGACATTTTAGCTTTCTGTATGTGGGGGAGATGTACAGCTAGATAAGTTAATGCGTAAGAATCCAGTAAATATCAATTAAGAGAGAGCCACAGAAGTAGCAAAATATCCAAGTCTTTCACAAAGGACCGGCCAGGAGAACTGTCACACTGACGGAGGCTAGAGATGGTCAACAAATTAACCATCAGATCTGCCTAGAATTTTAAGATATGATTTGTTCAGCTATTAACTATTGTTTGTTAGGAAAAATTCCATATATTGTACCATTTGAATTGGGTATTTTTCAATATTGTTCAATAAAGCTCTTCTTCTCAAGGAGATCAATACAGTCTGAAATATGGTTACAACTACCGAACCCTCTTGAAATCAATTTGGTATATTTTCTATCTACGACATTCCATTCACTGTATCGACGGGAAGTACATCTATGTATTTTAATCTTTTTTATGAATAAAAAATTAAATCTTATATTTTGTCTCGTTTCATCTAGATCTAATCTGTATACGATTGGTTTATACTCAAAAGAAATTTGAATCAAACTGTTGGGGGGGGGGGGGGGGGGGGGGGTTGATAATTGATTGCTGCAATGTCTTCCGTATACTGAAGAGAAACTATTGCCATTTTCATGTTAAAAAATTTAAATGCTTTTTTAAAAGCAAAGGCTCGTTTTTAAACTTAAAACATATTTGATGTTTCATTCCGGAATGATTTCAGATTGATATGAAGCAGAAAATCAAAGTAATCTGTAGTATCATTCATATAATGAATTATAATATGATTTCCATAATCTATACTCACCAAAAGAGTACAGGCAACCTCTCAGCTTCATGAAAAATTCATATAGCCTTCTCCAATAATGATGTTAATTACAATGGTAAATAGATGTGACCCCGTGCTCGCTAGAATCTATTTTAACATCTAGAAAGGGAGGATAGTATTCAATGACAGCCTTGCCGCTCTGTGTGAAGTCTCTGAACCCATCGTCTGCAAAATATCACTGCAGCTGTTTTCTTTTCACTACAAACAGGAAGTATGATCTTAGTTTTCAGACCTTTATAAATTTTACTCTCGTGGGTCGCCATGGGTTCAGATGACCGGTATTGACTTAAAACATAATTCATCTTAAGTTTATGACTAACTAGAACAATGAATGATGCAATTCTTCCATCAGATCTAACTAAAGATTTTTGTAACTCCAAGGGGGTCACTGCCTGTGTTCCCCCGCGGGCCCGTACCCGAGATAGAATCGGATAGCCCTGATTGCTGTCAATATTTACAAGTGCAGACTTTAATCACCGCTCCAGCACATATATAGGGCCTCGACGTTACGCAGGCAGGAATGACCGCACACCTACGCAACTCAACAGGTACCAACGTTAACGCAAGCAGGGATGACCGCACCCTTGTGTCAACAGCTCAACCTAACGCAAGCACTTGCGCTAGAAATGCCAACATCAGCAGGGATGACCACACACTAGTGCTCCGCCGCAACCACCACCAAAACAAGCAGGGATGACCGCACACTTGTATCAATGCGATACAGAGCGGGGATGACCGCTCACTCTGTATCGTACGTTAGATCACCCAAAGATTAGATATACGAGATGACCACACTCTTAATCTAGACTTACCTGTCTAACTTTAACCCCAAACTTTCGCTCCAATTATTGATAGAGATACTATATTTATATATGTGCCTGCTTAAAATAATTTGAAGTATCTAAAAATTAGAAATCAAAAATAAACACACTAATCCAATCTATTCCAAAACTACTTATGCACAACACCTTATTTACATATACTATTTATTATTGTATAAAAATAATCATCACAATAATTGGTTAACAGAGGATGCATTAATTAAATAATCAAGAATCAATAAATCAAGGGCAATAACTCAATACAAAAATACAGTAATAAGCTGCCCGCTTCATTTTTATATCTTTATCTTGGAAATAAACTATTATTTATAAAATCCTAGTATTTCAGATATCAGAATTCTATATTCTACATCTATGTAATTGTATATCTTTATCTTGTCAAAGAAATAAAAAAAACGGTCACGGCCATCCATCCCTCCCTCTGAATGATGTTACTCGTGCTGTAGTGGATATTTCTTTCATATACATGTATACTAAAAACTCATTGCAAAAGATAAAGTATCAAAATTCTGAACCTGAAATCTGCTTTTTATATCCGAAGATAGCCTCTTAACCTGATTTTTAGGCATCGTATTACTGATGAAGACTAATCTTTAGCTTGTTATAAAACAATCATTCCACTACCAAATGCTAGCTTCTCAGGAGTTAATTCTTTGAAATAAAATTGTTAAACGTAGTTAAGTTTGTAGCAACATAGCTGGTATCGCAGAATTTTCACTTTTCAATATGGCATACCGTCTGCTTCTCCACATATTGTGTTATAAATGAAAACTAATGTCAAAGAAAAAATAGGAAAAGTTTTTATTGGTTGGGGGTTCCGCTTGATTAGCTATCTTTTTTACTTTGGTTTACCAGACGAGAGACTTTAGACGTCACCAATCCAGTTCTTTAATTTCTAACCTTATTGACAAATATATTGAATTGTCTCCAAGGATCTTTGTTCAATACCTTGTCTCATCATTTGGCAAAATTTTACAGAGAAAATAGATATAATTGAATAACAGAGGAAGTCGGCTGTCTCGCATGTTGTCCTCTGCTCGCGGGGGTCCACAGAAGGTCAGAGGCTCTTCCTCTCAGTAAAAAAGCGCTATGTTGTTTTGGAAAGCGGATTGCAAGCAAAGTAGCATAGCAGATGGTGTATTTTGCATGCCAATACCTTTTCCAATGTTTTGTATAACAAAACATTTGTATTGTATATTTTTTGAATGGTATTTAATAGATCTCGATTTGTTTAGAATATTTTTTAGCAATGTATGTACCTTGGGTTTGGTTTGGGGAAATTTTTTACGAATGATTTTATTTGTTTTATCTTGTAGTTTATCACACTTGGTTACTTTCAAATGCCTATTGAGAGAAGATACATTGAAAGGGTTTTATTATATAAATAGTGCTTGTTTGGGAGGGTAACAGTTGAAATTGGCACCCCGAGAAAACCTGGTGAATTTTCTCGGAGTGTCAATTTAAACTGTTACCCTCCCAAACAGGCACTATTTATTTTATTATACTGAGTGTCTAAATTTTTGAGAAATTATCACTGCTTTTATATACAAATGTAGAAATAACGAGAATAAATTACGCGCATGTAATAGTTCGTTGTGTTACCCGTTTCCAAGTTTGTTGCTTACGTTGAGGATATTAGAAGGTATTATCAATTGCGTATAAACCAATCAGATGTCAGTTATCAACATGAAAGTATAATAAAAATGACTGTTCATTTATAAGAAATAATTGTGTCCTTGTCATTGTATAGGTTCATTGAAATTCATTGCTTTAATGTATTTTCAAAATAATTAACAAACAGAGATAATTATGGCGATAGTACTAAACTAGAGATGTTAAATGATCCTAAAGGGTACCAATGGAGCAAGAGGATGCTACATGTACATTTCTTAAAATCAGTGTTTTTAATTATTATTGATACGTTTTGAAAAACGAAAGTTCAAATCACCAAGCCGCTATTTTGATATTTTATCGATAAAGTTGTTATCTGTTGAACATATGATATAGGACACTGTGAATGATGATTGTAAAATAGACCACCGTCTAAAGAACCCTTATTGTATAAACACACCTCGTGAAAACTACCCAGAACTGCTTCGCATATTACCCAGTGTGATATTGGATAAAAGAAAACCAAAGAAACCCTTTGAACACAACAAAATGATAAATGTCACGATGCAATTTAATTGAAAAACTATTTTGAAAAATGAAAGATTTTAAGAAACAAATTGAAATTATATAATTAAAAAATTTAAAAAAAAATATAAAACACAATGCAACTGATCATAAACTGGTACAATACAAATAAAAACGTTATGTAATAGAAATTGAAATTATACAACGCTGACTGAACACTAAAAGTTTGATGTAGTGAGCTAATTTCTTGTGAACAAGGAGATCGGTTTGTATTTTTAAAACTTAAAGGACATCATGCGCTTATGAGATTGCAGTTTAGGATTACTTTATTTTAAATTTCATTTTACTTTAAATTTGTAATTCCACTTTCCTTTTTAGCGGCTGTATAATTAAAGAAATTTGACTTTTTGTTAAAAATTGTGAAGTCCGTGAAATAAAACCAAGAAAAAAAGATTTTTACACAAATTTTACACAATACAATACACTTTGTTCGGAATCATAATGGTTAGCAAACATTGACAAAAGAACTTTCCACTTAAATGTCATTTTACTATTTCCCTTCGGAATATGTAAGTATAAGAGTAATCTAATGGATAGCTTTCATTGAAATGTTCCCAAGACGATAGAAGACAAAGTCAACTGGCAATACCAAAACAGATTTTTACGTAAAACTAAACCAAGCTTAATAATAGACTATCATTATCAAATTTATTGTTAATGTGTCTGCATTGTTCAATCAACCCCAGACCCCCAACCCCATTCCAACGGGTTTTACATCTGGTGATAAATACATATAGGTCATGACTATAAATAGGGAACACACAATAGCACATTTATTCTTCACCGAATTAAACAGAATATAAAAAATTGTTTGGAAGAATCTTAAACTGCAAGACCACTTGACATATGTATTTATTATATTACTTTTGCGATATTCTTAACATCCCATGATTTTGACCGATTTTTAAAATTTACGTCAGCATACAGAGAAACTCGCCTGATAATATTCAATTTACATAATAAGTATTTTTTTTCCTTCAAAGCAAACGAACTTATGAAGGCCAAACGATCACAAATATTGATAGAGGAGCAATATCTAATGTCGGGAAACTAATCTTTATTACGCATAAAGTCACATATTGCAACTCGTAAGCTTTTACGTTGCAGACGTCTCATCCATTTAGTGTATCATGTGATTCCCCGATCCCGAAGTAAATCAGGATAAATGAGGTAACATCTGCCGCTTAAATGGTTCAAGTGGCGTAGAAATTTTTCGTGTAATGTTGTCTTCCAACGACTGAGGCATCTGTCAATGCAACAAAATAGCTATTGGTGTCTGAACATGTCCGCTGTAAAGGAAAGAAACATTGTAACATATTGTTTTCGTGGTGAACACGACACCACTCCTTTCCCTATTGTGTCACTTAAATGAATGTGGTTGTGGAGTCGAGTGACATATTTCAGTAATGGGTTAGGCAACCATTTTTTATATCAAAAGTAGTTAATTTTTGGAATTTCCAGAAGTAGGTTGACAAATATCCCGTTTTTACAGATAGAAGATCAAGATTATGTGAAAAAGAATGAATTACCATACATCAATATTACCTTAAAATGGTGAACATTTTAGAAACAAAAACAATTTAAGTGTCGTTTTTTTAATTAATTAAAAGAAGCTGTAACATATAAGCAACATTTTTAGAATAATTAGATATAGTAACGTGAAGTGGTGTTGATAATAAAATACATGGTATTGTCATTTCTTTGATACATATAGTCCATACCAACAACAATAACTACATGTATGTGATATTAAATACGCTGCTGTAATTTTAGTACTTTGCTCCACAGTGTTGCTTTTATTATTGCCGTTGTTTTCTTATTTTTTCATAGTTCTCAAATGATTTACAGCTTTTTGAAGATTTTTTTTCGTTCTGGTTCAAATGGTAACTTTTTCTGTAACATGTGAACATGCAAAAACCAGTGTAATTCCTCCAGAAAATGTGTAGACTCAACTTATTTAGCTCTTTTTTTTTTAATCGTATCTTCATGTGAGCAAGACTATTTCTATTAAAATAGGTATTTTGCCAGATCCTCACACAAGATATATCTGCTATTATAACGAATGTTTTAAATGGATATTTTGTAGAATAATTATTCTATTTTAATAAATCCTATAATATTGCTTTAAGAATTTTAAGATGTTTTGTTTTGTTAATTGGTTGCGAGAGTTACTTTGACTGTTGTGTATTTTGTATTGTGATCAGCTAGTATGTTTATTATTCCACTGGGTTTTTTGTTGTTGTTCATATGGGTTTTTTGTTGTGTTTTTTTACGTTTTTTTTTCATAAAAGTTTACATTTAAGGATGATAGGAAACCTCAAACAAGCCTTTTTAACCTAATCATCGTATTTAACCTTGTTATTTTGGAGAAAAGCAAACCACTGAAAGAAAAATTTCCTTATGTAAGGAAAATTGTGATTAAGAATGGGGAGCTGATTACGAGGACAATAAAAAGTGCTGTAGTTGCAGGAGGCAGCAGCAGAAATGGTCATCTTGATTCAGAAATCAATGGCAGACACTTAGCTACCGTCTCCGACGACTTCCGTTGTCAGCAGTACACATTTGACGTGCTATTTGGAGTAATGCAGGAAGCCATTGAAAGACTAATGTTTCTTGACCCATTTCGGAATTTTTATATGGCATCTTTTACTCCCCAATAAAATTGATGCATCAGGAAATTTTGTTTTTCAGTATCACAGCGACACAATAATGCATTTGGTAAAATTTACACCGTGTGATAATGCAAATAGTCTTCATTTGTCTTAAAATAACAAAATGAGTAAAAAGATTTGAGAGGTATATTATTGCAATCAAAGATTAAATGCTCTAGCTATAAAATTTAACAGATTAAAGAGGGAACTAAAAACAGTGAAAATGATTGTTTTAAAGACAAGGCGATTCCGTATCTTCGAGTTGTTCAAAAATATTAATTTACAGTGAATGGCAAAATACAGAACAAATTTACTATTAGTATCTTTGGTCCATCCATTCATTGCTTGTATAGATTTATTGTCAATATTCTAATGAATAAACATCTTATTATGCGTATTACTTAAGACATTCCGTTGCTGATTATTCAAGCGCTTTTAAGAGTACAAGTATGTTAGCCAGAACATGGATATGCTATTACTACAAATATCGGGTTTGCTTTGCTGTTTTTCTTTATAAAAACGTGTTCACTTTGTATATCTTTCGAAAGTCATTAAAGAGGTTTAATTTCTTTTACAAATGATGAACTACAAATTGATACAACATTGTAATTTGCAATTATTATTAGCAGCTATTTATAAGAAGTGATAATACACCAATTTTACAAACACGCCATGTGTAAAAAAACACACCTTATCGTTATATACGATAAAATTAATCGTACAACGTCAATGGAATCTCGTGACATTTGACTTTCGTGAGAAGACATCGCGACGGAACATTTGTTTGGCGAACGAGATTTAATTGGACCAATAGTTAGAACCATTCATATAGTTTTTCTATAATTACACTAAAAGAGCCAATTCTAGACACGACTTGTCAAGCTTACAATCGTAGCAAGTTCAAGGGAGGTTTTTATACCAGAATAACAATAGAATAGACTATCCTCATCATTGCCTCATTATTGAATGCTTTAAAAGAATATAATCAAACACATTTATGTGTTTTTTCTTTCGCTGAGGCCGGAAATATTAGGTTTTTTTAAAAGTGCAATTTGTTTACATCTATTTGTAATTAACTCAATTGATTAGCAAATGAATAAATCCTTCAAAATCCCTGAATGCAATTTGATATTTTTTCAGGCGATAACATATTTTAAATACTACAATTTATATTTACTTAGTTGAATGGAACATTTTTCAAACTATTAGTATTCAAGTTTATATTGTAATACATTTACTTGTTTGTGTATGATTACAAGACATACCTGAATCTATGTTTTGGTGAGTTCATTCTAATACAACAATCACACAAAAAGCTAACAGATTCGGACCTACAGTTCACAAATCTTTAACAAGATAAAAGCATGTATTTCAAATTCGTGTTTTGCGTCAGTTTAATCGCCATTTTGTCCATATCATTAATATAATAATTTTCATCTTTTGTCATAGGGATCCGACAGGTTCCGCTCAAGGTACCCGGTTCAGCACGCATAAATTGAATTTCATCCAATCTAGATTCTTGAGATTGTTAGATCTTGTGTTCCTAGTGTGAATGAAATCTGAGCATCCAAGTACCGCATTTATTCGCCTGTAAGTCGATACGGAGGCTCAGTACAGTAACTGTATTTTTTCGCCTGTAAGTCGAAACGGAAGTCAGGGGAGTAGAAAAATCAAACAAAGGTTAGAGTTCCGACTAAATAGGCCTGACATACAGACATGTACTCCCCACCGATAAAACCATTTTGGTTAATTGTACATCATTTAGAATTCTGTTCAGATCAGCCAACAAAACACAGTATTTTTATCCTTTTGTGGTATGATTTTATTTATATGGTACAAAATTGATCATGCAAATACGAGTTTTATGGATATATATTGTGTAACAAAGGTGATACCTATATGGCAAATTTTATATTAAAAAGAATATGTTGTGATTTTTTAATTTATTATTTTATATCCCTTATCCATCTGTTCGCCCATGAAGAACTTTCAAAGAGTTTTTGTAATATCCTTTTAATCGAAATGCACACAGTTGTAGACCATCTTATCGAACAATAATTCACAAAAATAGCTTTAACACTTGACATTTTACAAAGAATCGATGTTCATTAATCTCTTGAAAAGCATCTCTTTTGTTAGAGCTGCTCTGAGGGTCTATGAACTTCAGCGCTAATCCATAATAAAATAAATATTTAAGATAGGAAAGACAGAAGGAGAGGGAAGCTAAATTTAATAACAACTATAAAAGATATCTGAAAGGAACTTTAATTGTTCCCAAAAGCGGGTTTTTTTGCCCTAAGATCGTCATTAAGTCCAATATGTTTGCACCTTTAAGTTAATAATTACAAAATACGATAGCTTGCGGTGTCGATACATCAGCGGTAACAGATTGCCTTAACAGGTAGATGTCTAGTTATACATTTTTTTTTGTAAAACAAAATCAAAGGAGGGTTGTTTACGAAATTAGATCACAACGTTTGAACAATTTCATGTTTAACTATAAAAACATAACTGATGCAATTGTGCACTTTATTCACATGTAGCATATATATATATATATATAAATTATTTCTTTCACAGAATGGGCAGTTTTCGACTTATATCCTTTATTGAGATGTGTTTTTCAAGTTGTTCTTATTTTTGTCCCATGAAAAGTGAATTTTTATTTCATACAAACTAATATGCTAACTCTCACTAAATCGGGGGTTTAAGGAAGAAAATAAGAATATTTTTGTTGGTTATAAAAAATCAAAAGCGAATGAATGTATCATGTATATGTGTAAGTGTTAGCAGTACTTACTAGTATGTTGAATTATCATGCATCGTTTACCAAAGATTATTTTTAGAAATTAAAATAGTGTACACTAAGCTTAGTTATTTTTCTATTTACCCAAACACTCTTGATGGCTTTTTATGGTGATTTGGCGAATTCAGAAGATTCTGCATAAATATTGGTCCACCTTGCTCGAGACAAATCTTTAAAAGAGGCAAAATCATCCGTTATCCTTTCAATTATTCATAAATTTCTCTCGGTGCAATGGGGTGAGCAACTGCATGATTTATTTATATATATATATATATATATATATATATATATATATATATATATATATATATATATATATATATATATATATATATACACCTTTACACATATGTTATATTCACATATACATGTACAAGCAGCTTTAAGAATATGCTGTCACTTTTGCATTTTGTTCCTAGTCATTAGCATTGCACCGATCGAATGTTTACAAAGAGTATATTTAACAAAACACTTTATGTTTAAACGGTTTTTATTTGTTCTGTGAAACGATGAAAAATCTTCAAAAGCTTTATTTTTATCAAAGCAATGTGATCCTTTTAATTCAAAACTTGTGAAGGTCCTTAAAATGATGAAAGACGTCTTAGTTTATGAAACGAAACAGACCTCTAGAAGAGATGTTTTGTTTTGATGGGTCCATTCCATCATCTGGAACATATGATTGCATTAATCGTTCATTGGCACCGGATTCTGACAGTGCTGCCATTAGTTATAACATTATGCTATTCGCGGACAAGACCAAGGTAAAATAGGGAACAAGAATATCCTCAAAATGAAAGACTGATCTACAATAGGGAACCCAAGCAGAATGAGGGAATACTACACCTCTCTTGTTTTCAGATTTTGTTTTGAATTTAGATGGACGAAACATCTAAAACTCATCACGTGTCATAATGATATGTTTTGAGTAGAAACTCAAATCCTCCCCCGGGGAACTAACCGCCGTACAGAGGATTGAGAGATCATATTTACCATTACTACTTTGTTTACCCATGGGGCTGTAATCTAAATATAACAGAAGTTAGCACGTGGTATTTCGTTTTGTCATTAACAAAAACAAGGGTAAATTCCATCATTTGCAAGGGTCCACGTAATCATGTCGTTGGAGCAAGGCCATACATTCACAATGTTATGATTGATAGATCGATACACGTATGTTATATCGCATATTATTTTACTGTATTCAAACATACAACTGTTGCATTTATGTGCCCAAAGGGAAAAAACATCAAAATTGAACACATAAACGATAAACGTAAGTGTGAAATTCATTGACATGAAAGTATAGGGGAAAATATCATCGAAAACTTTACCTATGTTTTGCTAACTAATGCTCAAAATATCAAATCTTTCGAACAATATTCGTATTTTGAAAGTAATGAACTGCGTAATACAATTTACTTAAACGTTACTGACAATAAATAACTTGTATGACGGGAAGTGGAGAAGTCCAAATGTTTTGAATAAAATTATCTGGAATTTTGATTATCAATGATGGTTGTTTCATTTTACATCTTATACAGTTTTCCTGACCAAAAGCGATGATGTAATTTTTATTTGATAACTTTCTGTGATAGTCAATATTATATCATAAGCTTGTGTGCCCTACATGAAAAAGTTACTATACGAATATGTATAAGATATCGAACATGCGCTCAGTGGGCTCCTGTCTTTTCTTTTTGAAATATATATACAAAGAATGATAATGGTTAAGATGAAAATGCTGGCTTAATTCTTTAAAAATGCTCTGCCACGCTTTTCGGAGACCAACCATTTCCGCTGACTGCCCTGTGACATAGTCAGTATCACCCTGGCTGCGGTGGTTATATGTTTGACTGAGCGCTGGCCATTAAAGAAGGAGTATCCTGAAAGCTTTTTGGATTCACGTTACTTTGCCAAAAACATTTTACAGACATTAACATGTCTTCAGAAACCCAAAAAGGACTTTTATACATTCCGGTATAAAAAAGAGTGATTGCTATGATGATTGAGGACTGGACATAATTCTGTCAATATCATTTGTTCACTACTAGACAAAATAATGATGTCATCTACAAAGTATTTCAGTATCCGTCCTAAGTGGTGGGCACAGTTAAGCGTGTTGCTACTCACCACCTCCACCTATGTTACTGAAGGACACTCCCACATTACTCATGGAACTTCCACCAATAGCAATCAAGGACACCCCCATATTACTAACGGAACCTCTTTCTATGTTACACTAGGACACTCCAACATTATTCACGTGACCAACTCCACCAATGTTACTCAGGGACACTCCCACATTACTCACGGAACCTCTATTAATGGTAATCAAGGACACCCCCATATTACTCACGGAACCACCTCCACCAATGTTATACAAGGATACACCCACTTTAATTATGGGTACTCCACCTATGTTACACAAGGACACCCCCCTACCCCCATTTCCAATAAGTCCACCTCCACCAATGTTACTCAAGGATACACCCACATTACTCACGGGACCTCCGTCAATATTACACAAGGATACACCCACATTATTCACGGGACCCCCACCTATGTTACACAAGGACACTCCCAACTTCCCAACGGGACCTCCACAAATATTACTCAAGGACATCCCCATATTACTTAGGGAACCTCCGCCAATTTACAAGAGGATGCCGCCACATTACTCACGGAAACTCACTCAATGGTAATCAAGGATACACCCACATTACTCATGGAACCACTTCCACCAATGTTATACAAGGATACACCCACATTACTCATGGAACCACCTCCACCAATGTTATATAAGGATACACCCACATTAATCACGGGACCTCCACCTCTGTTACACAAGGACACCCCAACTTTCCGACAGGACCTCCACCAGAGTTACTCAAAGACATCCCTATATAACACAGGGAACCTCCACCAATGTTACACAAGCTTAAGGATACTGCCACATTACTCACGGGACCTCCACCAATGTTACACAAGGATACCGCCACATTTCTCACGGGACCTCCACCAATGTAACACAAGGATACACCCACATTTATCACGGAACCTCCATCATTGCTACAATTTAATAGGATACATCTACATTACTCACGGAACTTTGGTCATATTACCAAAGTTTCCAGGACATCCTGTTTACAAAGTGTCAATTTCTGGGGTTTTTTTTAAGAGATTACGTGGCATTAAAGTTGCATATCAATAGATTATTTAAAGGTTTTCTCGAAAATTTCGGCCTCAAAGGGGACAAACAAAGTATCAATCTGATATGATTAATACATTTTGAAGTTAGTTTTACCTTAAATGGCAAGTCTGAAGGACACTCGTGTTCATTCCCAAAATAAGAAATACTTAATCGGACATTTTATGGCCATTTATTTAAAATTGCACACAAAGATATAGTGACATAAAAAACAAGCAATTTTAGGGATTGTAACCTTTCTACAAGTAGTCGGGTGCGGGGCACGAAGTATTACGCAAACACGTGCACGTCACCTGCAATGGCTGCCAATGGCATATTTCATAATCTGTTTAAGAGTAATTGTATTAAAGGTGGTCGGCGTAATTTTAGAGTGTTGAATATTTCCCAATGTTTGTAAATCATCCGGGAATTCAGATCTTTGCTTGTTGAGATCTGCGTTCAAACGACCCTCAGCTTCCACCGACTCTCGTCTGCAGCGATCGATTTACCGCGCGCGCTCTGGTCCCGCACTGTATTGTGGGGTTTTTAAATCACTTCCTCATAGGTCCTTGTTGGAAGTATCGGCTGTTGCTCCGTCAGAACAGAATACCGTTATATTCCATTTTGCACTGTAAACAAAGGAACCTTTTTCTGAATAGATACCGGATTTAACTGAATCCACTCGAGTTTATTACATTGGAAAATCCATTGTGGGATTTCTTTTTTTTTAATATAAAATTTTGTAGACTTTTCAGACCTTGAAAAGTACCCAAAACCCTTGGAGACACAAATGTAAACGAGTTTCAGCAATGTCGCGATATATCTATATTGAGGTTGTTCCCGAAAACTAAACAACGTTATTTTTCTTCAAATATGTACTTTGCCACCTAAATGACTATTGGATTTGTATCGATTTTCTATTGTGCTTGGAGTGCATTTAAACAGTCATCAGGAAAATTTACAAACACTGCATTCGGAGATTGCACAAGACAACAGGAACTCGGAGCGACTTTATCTGTGTGAAACAAATCCAGGTTCACTGTAACAGTGTTAACAGTCTCCAGAAATCTCAGGAGTTCTTGGAGAAGATAAACACTCCAGGGATTTAACCAAATCTAGATTCAGGTAGCGTAATTTGTTTAAACACTGTTTTGTTCTTGCACAGCTTGCGTTTTCTGGCTGTACTTCCCTTACGCATTAAACATGCTACATATTAATAAGGTGTATCGTTTAGATTTGGATTGGTTTAATTATTTTGTATATTTTTTAAATGTTCAATTTATTAAATATTACTGTTAATTAATTGCTTTTTAAGCCATTAAAAAGTTTATTATAATTATACAAACAACTTTGGTAATTATATGTAAAAAAAAAAAATCCAAAATTTGTAATCGGATGAAAAAAATAATAAACCCCCGACATAGTTAGTAATAAACATAAATAAACTCTTTCAAATTCATAAATATCAAACACTTACATGTAAATGCTTTTTCAACTAATAAAAGGGTTGTTATAATAATACAATATCCTCTATGGTAATAATATGCAAAGAATTTTCTGCCCTATTATCAGAAAAAGATAAACGGCTGATATACAAAAATAAACTATCAACTTTTGCGGCAAAATTAGTGTTATTACCTACCGTAATGTCGGTGGTAGAACTAATCCGCGCTTAGTTAAAATGGTGTGAAACACGGCTTTCGCGATCGTTTGGAATATTTACTTTATCAGAAAACAGCAAGTGGTCTGAACTGTTAAACAAACAATAATTCCTTAGATCTTTTTAGTTGACTCAGTTTATTTACATGTAATTAGTATTCCCTTAGATCAATGTACATTTTTTTTTAAATTATTATTTTATATGATGTATTCAGATCTGGAGCGCATACGACATGACAATTTTAGCCGTTCTTTTGGAATCAAAAGTAGAGAAAAGAATTGAAATTATTTAACCAAAAGCATGAAAGAGCGAATCTTTCTACTGTTACTCACTCTCTGTATTTTTACTTACATCATCGTCATCATCATCGCATGTACAAATCTACATGTAACCAAACTAAAAGTAAGTACTGATAGTTACAAGCATTGTGCACTAGGAAGCAGTCAGCAGAGAGAGAGAGGATGCTTAGGGACTCTAATACCTATAAAAGCCTCATTAATGATCAGATAATTGGAATGGACAGTCTGGATAAAAGTGTTTATTCCGGTTAAAAAGCAGCACATGGGGAGTGAAATCCGGAACTTAGGTTAACTAAACACACAGGCTGTATGATCGGTCGGTCCACGGCTGTTACACATTCATATCGTTAATAAAATGTAATCTACATGAAGCGCGGTAATTCAACGGTATTTTGAGATAGTTGATTGAGCCTTTTTTATATAAGTGAAATTATCTGTATCTGAATTCCATTAAGATTATTCTTAACATTACAGATGCCTCCCATGCCGTTAAATTAAGGATAATGAACCAGACCTCCTTGTATATTAAAGACGCTAACATTTCGCTTACATTGGGTACGACATGCCGATAAAAGTGAAGGCATGCAACAATGACATCTCTCCCTTCCTCCATCTCTTCTTTTTCTTTCTCTCTTTTTTTTTGGAATTTATTTACTTTTCACCTTCCTCCCACAAAAACCTTTGGAACTTTAAAACGTCACATATTTATTTAATTTTGTTGGTTAATTATTGACAAATTCGGGCTGCATTAGACTAGGCTTGATCCAATTATCTCGCTAAACAAGCGATTCCGGAGTCTCAGAACCTAGTAAGCCATTCTATATCCAAGTCAGGTTCCGACTTTGTAACCTTCTCCTCTCAACTGGTTCACGAGTGTGTTATGAATAATTGATGAGTTAATTCATGAATCTGTTAAGGTGAATATATATAAGCTACGACAGAATAGCGTCGTTCACCAATTAGCCATACAAATGCTTCAAACTCCCGCGCTGAACAGTTTGCTAACAACTATTACCACGATGTTCGCTGAGGTAATCACGATGGTTTTGGATGACAGACATAAATAGGTTTTTTTCTTCAAATTTTTTTTTATGTAAACGAGCTACAAGTCAATTAACAAATGTACAACCACTGTATCCTAATAAAAAACCACCAAAGGCTCCAAATAACACCATTCCCCACAAACCCTGTACTCCCACACCATCCACCCCCTCCCAGAAAAAGAAAACAAAAACAGAGGGAGATTTTGCAACGAAAAGTGAGAATTTGTTATTTAATATTAGTACAAGTATATGGCACGTATCTACAACAGGTAGTACATAGTAAACACGTTCACGTTATGTTTTGCTTTTCATCGCTTTATATGCGTGTATTTTTTAAAATATGCAAAATGCGTGTTTTGAGTATACTTTTCTACCAAGGAATACTGTTAATCCCTCTTGCATTATAATCTTTTTAAAATTAATTGTTTTCACTCTATTACTTGATGAATGATTGTCTTTTCCCCCTTTGGGCAGTAGCTTTATTCCCGAGAATTACATCAATATTTGTGAAGATATTGTTTTCCTGTATTTAGTCCCGGCAGATTGATAGCACGTTGATGTTTGTTCTTCGCCGATTGTTTTTGGACCGGAGAAAACGCGAGCGCCTCAATTCCAAAGAAGATAATCTATTTTTTTTATTTTGAATTTCATTTCCAGCGATAACCTTAGCTCGTCCTCTCGGTGTTCAAACTCTGTAGTAGTTAATCACGTTTTTGACCAATTGATTCTCCCCTGTCAAACATTTTTCTCCCTTCTACAATAATTAATAAATTCTTTTGTTGATTTATTTGCCATCACAAAATCTCTCTCATCGACGAAATGTCGCCATACTTAAATCCACAGGGACCTCATTATGGGAGCGACCACAAATTGCTGCAGAATCCCTCTCTTATCCCAAATTTAGATACAATGATAAATATGTCATTTGTTCTGTTCATCGATTAAGCTGTTTAACATTTCAGTCTTAACTGATGTCGCTGACAAAGAAATAACAAAAACAATATATGCGTATCCCTGTTAAGCTAACCTGATATACGTAAAATTCTGTTCAAATACTTCCCTAGAATTAGCTTCCGAATTAAGTTTGATTTGTACTGGAAATGCTAGCTAGGTTGCTAGCAGAAAATCACTCGATCTTTCCCCTTCGAACTATAACATAACATCTGTGATGGAAATAGAGTAAAAGAGGTTCTCGTGGAAATAAGATTATTTTTAATCATAGGAAGATGTAAACAAACGCTCTCTCTCTCTCTCTCTCTCTCTCACTCTCTCTCTTTCGTACCAAAATCTTCTCTTCGACAGGGTTTCTTTATTGATTGGTGTTTTATTAATCAATGAACATACTTCTCATAATTAAGCATTGAATTATGAATGAACATACTTATGTTCAGTCATGTTGTTTTGCTTTTCATGATGTACATTATTTTTTTCGCTGTTGTGAAACAACTTACCTATATTTATTCATCTATTACTTTATTACTTATCTATATTGTTTGATCCGGAACAAGTAACAAGGTGGGGATCTCTCTCTCTCTCTCTCTCTCTCTCTCTCTCTCTCTCTCTCTCTCTCTCTCTCTCTCTCTGTGTGTGTGAAACAGATTGGCGTTGTTTTTTACATGGACCACAAGCGATAAGTTTAACAGATATTATAATGCACGGTTTATATTACTCAACTATTAGAGGGAGGGGGGGGGGTCTATCTGACTGTAGTTCCGAACCCTACTCACCAGAACAGGAAAAATCAGCGACGTCCACAGAGCCTTGAATTATTTACAATCACTTACGACCGCTGCATTACAACTATTGTTTTATGAAGCCAACCTTCGATTTTATTCGGTAGGGCTATTTCTGTATCCTTTAGAACGAGAGGGACCCGGATCAATGGCGGTAGATCTTCAGGGATTTGGAGTCCCGATTGATATACACGATCCCCTTGTCAGTTAGTGAGTTATTTACAGAAGGGTCCATTATTATGTCTTGACATAGGATTTGGTTTTGATTTTGTTTTGGCTGTAAGAGGAGGAAATATCTGCCCTATTAACCGATTTGTTGTAAAGTGGGGTTTTTTCTGTTAGAATAAATGGAAGAACGAACCTTATGCCTATTCAGAGTAGGTTATTACTTTGATCCCCCGAAATGTTTTCTTTTAATTCAAATTGCTTGATTTTTACCTAATTTTTTTATGATCATGATGTTTTAAGAACGTACGCATAAAAGTTTCAGAAAGCTTGATATGGAAACGCTGGGTTCATTGGGCCAGGGCCTAATTCACCGAGATGCTATCTTTTATTAAAAAGTCTCCCTGTTTTTATACATGTATATCAACAGGATTATTAAATCTGCTCAGCAATTTAATTTCCTCTGAATCTAATTGGCAATGTAAATGTTAATAAAAATATTGTAATGTAGTATAGTGGTGTAAAAGTAAAAACTATAAATGCATACACGATAGAAAATGAAATAAGAAGTTATACAAAATCTCCTAATTTTTACATTAGAATCGCAGACACCGGAAAATGTATGGTTATGTATCCAAGATATACAGAGACGTTATATACATGTATATACGTAAGGAAACGCCCTTATAAATATCAACGAGTGTTCATTAGATTTATAAATCTGACATAGTAATTATTTTACATACCTCAATCAAAATAGCGTGGAGGAAAAACAATGATCAATATTTAACTCAATTTAAGATACAATCAACCACTGAATAGAGAGACAACTCCCTCTGGAAAAAATTATTTTTATAAGAAGGCAACATTTTTCAAATATTGCCATGCAAAGTGTGCTGGTATATTGCAATTGTCTGTATTCAAATCAGGAATTATCAATTTTTCTTCACTATTTAAATCAGGAATTATCAATTTTTCTTCACTAAAAGAATATCTTTAAGCGTTTATAATTTCACAGACGAAATATTTTCTTACTTAAATTTTTCACTTAGAATCTTTATTTTAGTTTTATATCATTAACCCGATTCTTATTTTTAATCATAGAAAAGATGAGCGATGACTATAAACTATTGTACAAATCATTTGGCGTTTGACAGGTACACTGTACACAGGTACACTGTACATGTATATATATAATTTAATTGTATATGCTGAGAATACCTGTCAAACGCGAAGCGTGCATTTGTACATATGCCTCAAAAAAGATAAGGAGAGGGAAATTAAAGGAAAAAAATTGGAACGACAATGAAATTATCCAAGACTTTCTCTCGCACGTAATCATAATTGAGTTCAGTTTATTTCGAGTCACAGATGGAGACAATTTACATCGTCCTTTGAATCAGAAGTAGAACCAATATTTATGTCTTCGTCCTCGGTTTATATCAGTAATTAGCATGAAAGCATTGGTTCTCGCAGAATTGATGGAAAATTGAACGTGGGTCGAGACAGAAGAAAGAATTGATTATATTGCTACACAAATGCTTATCAATTACTATTATAAGCAAGAATCTAGAGCTATAGACACCGACTGTAGCCCAACTCATTGACCCCGTGATCTAAGATATAAGCAATAATAAGGACGTCTTATTCGACAATGTGCTATTTTAAATACACGTAAAACAAATTCAGCTGACCATTACCTGGTTGAATAAAAATGATTTTTTAAATTTAAGATGATAATATAGTTGATGACAGAAAACTCTCTGATAAATACTTTTATGTTAATTTACAGTTGCATGAGTATTCATTAACATATGCAGGAAAGAGTTCCTTGTGCATGTCATACCACACGATGTGCAGGAGAAGTTTGCAGATAACCTTTTTTAATCTCTCTCTCTCTCTCTCTCTCTCTCTCTCTCTCTCTCTCTCTCATTTTTACGTTTGTCTTAGATATGTAACCTAGTAACCTAGTAACAAGTTACAACATCTTGCCTTGCGCTTCTAATGAGGTCTTTTCATGTTAAAGCAAATTAGGATCAAAACTGAATTCATCTTGAGCCATGCTCGCAAGCCACGCTTTGAAAACAGTTTTTGAAAAAAAAAAAGTTTTTTTCTTGCGAACTCCTTGTGTCATTAGAACAAAAGTACCACAATAGGTACAACAAAATACCTCAGATACACATATACAGATTACTGACAGTAAAGGAGTATTTATTACATTATAACGATAGAATGAAATAAATAAATATAAAATATTAATATATATAAAATAAAAAGCTCTTTGATAAAATATACAGAAACGTTTTGACAATCATAGCGGAACTCTTCATTCGATCATGGTCCCGGTCTTTTATTAATACATGTCACTTTTCGGATTACTGGTTTGCCTATCCTGATGATCGTAAATCAACATTTCCTTTTTCACGATCATATATATTTGGAACAGTGTGCTGTAAAATGAAATTAAAAAGTGCAACCTACTTGAACTGGACAACATACAATCTAAGGCAAATCAAAAATTGAATTTTGTCTTGTTGAAGTGCAAAAGTGCATGGCCACGTTATGTTTGATCATTTAGTAAATTTCTCGTGCTTTGTGCTATGTTGTTATCATTGACTGCAGTAATCGGTGAAATATCCCTCATTTATCGATATGTTACTTTTAACCGCAATATCATTTAATCCATTTGGTTTCGTTCGAAAACATGAAATAAACCTTATAATGAAAATTTTGAATTTTATTCATCATTTTCTACTGCCATTCTACCTTTAAGTGACTGAATTACGATAAGGCTAAAAGCGGTCACTGTAAAACAAACCTCATCTCGATGATTTAATAACAAATCTTGTTTCCATTGAAGTCAAATCATTTGATCGCAACGAAACATCAGATCAACTAAGACCTACTTAATTAAAACGAGCTCGATTGTTTCTGTGTTCTCATTAGATACCCAAAGCTTTGTTGTTTATTTTTAGGACTTAATTAAATTGATTTCATTACAAGTTTCTTTTTTTTTTTCGTTTAATCAAAATCTCATAATGAACAAAGCTATCAAAAATCAAAAATCCTCTGGGTCGGGGGACTCACGTTGTACGGATTAATAACCGTATCAGAGAGTGCATCCAGATGGATTTCTTTTTTAAAAGTTAGAGTATTCACGTAGCTAAAACATTAATTATCGTATAATGCAGGGGGAAAAAAATGAAAACTGTTAAAATAATTGAAAATGTCGAAAATACTGAGAACTGCAAACTGGTGAAACATAAATCGCAATAACGTATGATTATTTAACGAGGCCTTAGCCACTGTTGCACTTAATGGGTGCGAACGTGTTGGCGTTAAACAATGAAAGATAAAAAGATAAAATATGTAGATCAAATGAAAAGAAGAAAATAATATGCAAAAATCTATGATGAAAATTTCCATTATTAAAACCATCTGGCGCCTTTTGCGAGCCATGCTCTGACGACTGATTCAGGCTCAGTGTGTTAGGTGGGCCAGGGAGTACTCCCTAGAGACATACAGCGATCACGGACAAAACAGACAAAGTGAAAGTCAAAATAATAAATATCCATATCTATCAAAGTCTTAATGTGCTTTTGCCTATTTTATGAGTTATTGCACGAAACCCATGAATATTTTTCGGAATTGAATGTAAACAATAGACAGAGGTGTAAAAATGTGGTTTATGTGTTATTGCTTTTAGCGATTAGGTAACTAAAAGATAATAATGCTCTTCTGCATAAACATGTACCTCTAACAAATATTTACGGAATCAATTTATTTGTACATTAAAACTGCGCAGAAAAACACAATATTTTCCCTTTCCGCTCGTCTTTTGTACACATTGCATGTAATGTATGTATATGTTAAAGGGTAAAATAGCTAATATGCCTGAATTAGAACATTTTACAGTTTCTTTGCATATTTAAACGCAAACCAAAACAGAAGCTCATATAATTCACAGAATTTTATTTTTCCCGATGTGAAAAATAAACACCTTACCTGATACGTGTTAAACATTCTACATGCAATTATATTATTAGGTAATGAGTATATCTTTTAGTACGGAAAAAAAAATACAATGAGGTCAGGTGCCTCTGTGATATCAGTCTATCTAGAAAAGTGAATACATGAAATTTCGGTCGTAGTAACATTCAGGTAATAGTGTCAATGGAATCAGAGTCGTCGGAGAGTTTGTTTGCTTTTGATTTGTTTCTATTTTGAGGTATGGAAATCATGCACTGAATTGGATACATCCAAACCTTAAAGGATATTGACGCTTTATTTAGATGAGAACCAAAAAGAGATATTAAAGTATATATTTTGTAAAAATATTGATGAATTTTTTTTTTTATGTGTTACTTTAATTCATATCCTATGAAATCTATTCTTAATAATCTATTCTTAGTAGTACACAGAAATGAAAAATTAACAGTTTTCCAAAATAGTCATCAAACATCATCATATTTAAAAAAAAAATGAATAGAAAAAGTATTTTTGGAATGAAATTATTAATCGTTTTCTATTCTTGTAAAATCGATACGAAGTGTGCATTATTTGCTTTTGGTGTTTAGAGTTAGGATACAGCTTGAATAATTTGTGCTTTATAATATTAAAACGCTCAGAGTTTTATAAAGCGTAAACTTCCCAAACTTAGTTCTTATTTGTATATTACATTCGTTAGCTTTTCAACCATTCCTTGCAATAAAAGTTTTCATCTATGTGATGCGATTTAATTAATCCCCTTTAATTATGACTTTCTTCTTATTATATATGATTGTAGTTTCAATGGACATAAAGGTTTATATTTACCTTCATCGAATGAATTCACAACTTACAAAACGACAGTCAATTGCATGAAACAAAAACGAACTTTTTGCGGAGATTAAGGTCATGAGGGGTAATTGAAAACATCCAAGAGTGCATCTCGACGATTAATGAGAGGGAATGACGGGAAATCAAACTCATATACTGAAATCGTGGGTTTTTATTTATCCATTAAAAATGAACTAGACGAAATCTTTTAATCATAACACAACAGTAATTGACAGTCAGAAGGTTGAATCAACTGATGAACCATTACGTAAAGGGCAGAGATAATAGGAGATAGGGAGGTAGAGCTGAGACTCGGCTGAATGCCTATCTCAGAATTCTAATGGATTTTGTCGAAGAAAAACATGGAGTTTGCATGAGCCACTTTGTTATTCAAATACCAGATCATTTTAGCAATATAAGATGCTGCAGTGAACAGTTTAGAAAATTGGTAGATATATACGCACATGGAACCTTGACATTTAGAAGGGGAAAAAAACAATAGCCGTAAGACATATAGAAAAAGTAGGTATCACTATCTGTGAGCTGCTTCAAAAACATTTCCTGACTTATTGCATTAAAATTATCCATTATTCGTAAAGCATGCTCGATTCATTTGATTCGAAATGTCGTAAATATTGCGAGTTTAAGAACACAAGACACGCTTTATGCCGGAAGGTATTTATGTCTTGTTGAAAGCGCAAATCGCACTGCGATATAAGGAAATTCCTTATCTTACATTATTACATTGGTGATATTTCTCCGCGTAGTTTCCATAAAAAAAACCAAATAAAGCATTCCAATAACAGCGTTTGTTATTGATGGATATGTTTTTGTTTTCATAATTACGATCTTACTGTAATGTTTTATATTTACATGTACATGTATGATTTATCGGGGGGGGGGGGGGGGGGGGCATCAATACAACGTTTATTGGCTATGTTGTAACTACCCAACGGTAAATTCAAATATTTATTTATTTGTACATCTCTTCAAATGCGAAATTTCATAAGAATTCAAAAAAAAATTAATAGAGACATTTTATCTTTATTCAATATGTAAATACACTGCAAATTCAATGCAGAGATAAATGTACATGTAGTGTACAAAATAGGATTTAATTCATATTGCATGCACACTAATTCAAGCATAAAAACATACATTTGTATTTCTGATTTCTAAATTTAATCTTTTAAAATTCCAATTGGTAAAACGTTGTTAGATGGTATCCAATGTTTATTGTGTATCTAAACAAACTCCTGTATGTAGAATACACAGTATAACTCGGTACAGCGAAAGGGACAGTGGATGTACTCTCCTACATGTACATATACATGTATATCCGCTATCCGCTATATCTGTATAACTATAATACTTAACGTTTAAAACGAAAGATATCTTAAATTTCTTTAATTAGATTGCAATCAGAAAGATTCATATGGAAACTAATTCTTTTAAACAATACAGTCACTTAGTGCTGTCTCTTGAGACAATGAAACACTTTGTAATAAATAAATTTTGTTATTTTTTTTTACCTCTGCAGAACTCAAAATCAATACGTATAGTCTAGCTACAGTGGGTCTCCCACACCAGCTGTTGATTAAGAAATCATTTCTACAAAGAATGAAATAATCCTTGTCCATAATTTCCTATCATTTTACCGACTTAAAGATATTTTCTCATCAACTTCAGCAGATATGTAAGGGGGAAAGCTCTGGTTGGCAACTTAATAAACGATCCATTTTGATTACAAGACACACGATCGGCTGTAATGCAATCATTTAGGGGATGATGAAACACTTTGTCAGGGCCCCGGGTCCGGAGGTTGACCTTGGACGAATATTGATACATGTACGACAATGTCATCATTAAGCAACTCTAGCCCCTCCTCCCAGTCACGTGGTATCTCTGGAGAATTGGCTGTATTTCATTATTAAGTATTGTATACTATAACTGAAAGTTCTTAAGAGAATGCACTTATTCATACATTCGGTTTTTTTTTTGTAAATTGCCCTTCAAATATTGTTTTATTTCTTATTGTGATACCTTTTGTGCGAAAATTGGTCAAATCCAAAACGGAGTATTTTAGATATATCAGGTTATGTAAACAGATAATATCAATGTTTTCACTTAATTTTTTTTCTTTCAGTGGTCCTGCAAGATTCAAAAGTATCAGAGGAATCATGAAAACCATTTGCAAGCAAAGAAAGATAATTAACTAAAAACCAAAAGAGTATCACAGAAGAGCACACTATACGCAATATGGCGCCAAAACGTACAGGACTTCTGCTGGGAGAGCGACTTACCGCTCCGCCGAGGCGATAAATGATCTATCGTTCTCAAATATTGTTTGACTGGCGGCACCCCATGCGTTTTCTGATGAGCCTGCATATTAGAGGCAATTGACAGCGTCACACTTTAACGCGTGCGTATTTTATGTCTGCATTTTCCTGAGGGGCTTCCGAAGAGAGACGATTAGCACTAAAATCGGAAACCAAGCTTGATCGACTTTTATTAAAACGGCAGAGCATGAGTGCTAAGCAGCAGAATGCAGCGAGCAACAAAACGGGAAACATGGATAGTGTGATCTCGATAAACCTCGGAAAGACAATGATAGCCGAGACCTTGGGTACCAGTAATAATAGTCAGGTCATGTACTCGTCAATGTTCGGGGGAAGGATAAATGGGACGATTATTCCGGAACTGATGACGTTTGATCCAAATAATGAAAGCATCGCCAACTTCCAGTACGTACCAAAGTATGACTTGGAATTAATGATCTTCATTTGTGTGCTGATCGCTTGCGTGATTGTATCCATTGTGATCGGAAACGTATTTGTGATATCAGCGATTATCTTGGAGAAAAGTTTACAAGGGGTATCGAACTACTTGATTCTGTCCCTGGCCGTTACTGACCTGATGGTGGCGGTGCTGGTGATGCCAATATCACTGATAGACGAGATCAGTATGCACTGGTATCTAGGACCCGCCGTCTGCGACATGTGGATTTCCTTTGATGTACTGTGCTGTACCGCTTCCATTCTTCACTTGGTGGCTATTTCCTTGGATAGATACTGGGCTGTGTCAAACATTGACTACATCCGAAGGAGATGTACGAAACAAATATTAATTATGGTTGCTGTCGTTTGGGTGGTCGCAATTGCGATTTCAATAGCACCGCTGTTTGGATGGAAAGACCAAAATGACCACCCGGAAGAAACTGGCGTTTGTAAGATAAGCCAGGACAAAGCGTATACAATCTTTTCTACTGTTGGGGCGTTTTATTGTCCTTTGATTTTAATGGTTGTGTTGAATTTTAAAATATATAGAGCTGCGCGTTCTCGTATTCGAAAAAAGCATATAAATGGAATGCATAGGCCTATTCGTGCCTATAAAAGACCTTCCATAACAGCCGCTGACGCGACAACACGTCATAATAGTTCCGGAAGTGACATCAGCCAAGATGGATACACTGTGTATAACGGCGAACACCAAAACGAGGAGCAAGAAGCCGTGTTCAATGAGGCGGAACATGACGAAAATGCAGAAGTAAACACGAGGTTCTTAGTGGTCCCCTCCAATGTGTACGTACTGAATAAACAGTTAAATCCTCCAAAAAATACCAACAATAACAATACTAAACATATGGCATACTGTGATAAAGAAAGACTCCGGAAGGCCAAGATTGAAATGAAGAGAGAGAGGAAGGCAGCTCGTGTCTTGGGGATCATTACCGGAGCGTTTATCGTCTGCTGGCTCCCATTCTTCCTGTTAGCTCTAATCTCGCCATTTTGTCCTTCGTGTGACTTTCACCCCGCCATGTTTAGTGTCTGTTTGTGGTTAGGGTATCTGAACAGTCTGCTGAACCCAATTATCTATACCATATTTAATCCATCTTTTAGAAATGCATTCCGGAAATTAATATTCAAAAGGCATAGAAGGAGACGATGATAACAAAAGAGACAATGTTTACTTTTCATTTTCTGATGTTGCGTTATCAATAACACTTTGCCATTGTTTTCATATATTACCGATACTGGTTGATTACGTGGGGCCCAGATGCATAATATCTTTTGTTGGCAAACTTGTTGATTGTTTTTAATTTGATGTTCATGCTACTCAAAGCGGCAATGTTGTTTTACGAATGTCATATATGGTACATGTATTATTCAACTGATTAAGTTATGACACGGTTAACGGTTAATTTTTGAAATATTTCTCTTCTTTTTTTTTGTCATCCTTTGTGTTTGATTCAAGTTACTGTTATTTGTCTTGTCAATAACTTGACCTCCTGTTGTCACCCTTACTTTGCCATTTCTCTCGTTCTGTCATCACAAGCAGCATTTTAAGTTTTGCCCGTTGGATTTCATTAATAACAGAAATATATGTTTATCAATGTCAAGTGTATGTTTATTCATCAGATTTAGTTTGTCTATTCAAGAGCGAGTTTTCCCTGTCTCTTTGGTCCCAAAACAGGGAAAACTTCGCCAACATGAAACACGTGTAAAATCCGCCATGTATCATTCAGTCTTCAAATCAAAAATATAGATCTATTATTGTGATGGATGTCGATCAATTGTTCAGAATAATTGTTTCTGTATTTTCATTGTCTATCAGTTGTTTAAATAAAACTTTATCAAAAATCAGATAGTATACCTTATTTTTATTCCATTCAGTGAATGATTAAAGAGTAAAAGGAGAGGAAAAAACTGCTATAATTGTTATATGGGAGAGATTACTCCATATAATAATAAAACGCACTACATGTTTATCTGACAGTGTTAATCCAGGTCCTCTACAGTGCATGCTGTGTTTAGGAATCGGCCTATATGATCGCTGAGACCACTCGATATCTTTCTTTTAAAGTGATGTCTTGTGATTGTTAAGCAATAAGCCCTCTTTATTGTGCGCATAGGAGCTGAGAACCATTTGCTAAAACTGTCGAAGATTTGCGTACATTTTATGAAAATCATAAGTATGTCCTAATTAAAGGTCATTATATCTTTGTATTTAGCTGATTTGTTAAATTTGTAACCGCATATCAAAATTTGGAACGAATCAATTACGATAATATGTATAACAAAGTCACATTTTGGAAACAAGGTGTTTTTCACGCCAAGATACTTACTTCTAATCGTACTCGTGTACCTACTAAATTCAAGCAGATGTACAAAATCGCCGTATAAGTATTAAAAAAGGAGAAAATATTCTATTATAATGACATTTTCAATGATAACAGTTCATAAATCAATGAATACAAGAAGGCTACCGATGTCAATGTTTTGACAACGTGTTCAGGATTTCCCCCCTCATGGTCAAAGATCTTGACCATCAGCTTACCCAAGTTATAGGGAAGCATCAGCAGAAGCATGGATTGGTTTATCCTAGCAGCGGCTGGCGCACCTGTATATTTCAAAGTTGGAAACCAAGCTAATGAAACAATCCCTCGACTTACCAGATAAATTACGACCCAGAAACATAATGTACAACCTGCTCATAAAACAATAAACACATTTAGCCCCACAGAGCACGTATTGTAGCTATTTACCATGCATCATATTGAGCGCTGTAAGTATGTTTATGATCCCTACAAAAGTACGTCAGTTTTGAAAAGTGCAGGAGCCTGTATCCGACATTATTTATTAAAGTATACTCATTGTGTACTACAAAGTGTCAGGACTGAAAATTAAAATTTATTCTGTAAAGAGATATATTATATTTAGAGAGATGGTACAGTTGAAAGCACGTGTGTTTCACTTCAGATTTACCGATTTTATCGCAAGGAAATAAGAAATAACGTTGATTGTGATAGCTGAACTACCTAAAAATCCCATTCCTATACCTAATTTATGTAACTATGAGCTTCCGGAAATTCAAGGGTCGTATAAAGCGGAATAATCTTTGTCCTTTATTTGTACCAGTTGGATTTTGATTGACAACAATTGACACGTGCTGAAGACTACAAGATCTTCGCCCGACTACTGTCATCATAGAATACGAGGTAAAAGGGACTCTCTTTACGGAACACACGTCATCACTTTCTCGATGATTTATAAATGATTTACCAATTTCAGTTCATTTCAAAATGAACAGACATAATATGTCAACCCCTCAAGGGGCCTCGCTTACAAAACAAATTTAACTTGTAGCAACTCCTGTGATTAACACGCAAAAATGCATGCTTACAAAATAATAATCTTTGTCATTCTAAAATCTAATAATTATTACCTGGGAGGAGTAAAAATGACATATTTCTATCAACATACCTGTCCAGGAGAATCTTCGCAAGCCTTGCATGTGTTTTGTTTATAGTACATGTAAATACGCATGCGTAATAGTATAAAAGCCAGTACCCCATAACACATGGTGAAGTTTATACATTCATGAGTAGTACAAAAATACCGAACCCAATTGGAAGATTTTTCAAGTCGGTCTTTTATAATAAGATGCGCCGCACTGTCTCTTTAAGAAGTTGTTAAAAAACATATTTTTCAGATTTACGCATAGAACAGAATTGCCATTTGATGGGTTTTTTTTAAATTCAGTGTTTCTTTAAGTTGTTCAATGCGTGTGTGCGTGGGGTGGCGTGGGATGGTGAGTAAAGTGGGTAACTGTGTTTTAGGTGTCTGGGTAGGGCTTAAAAATTGCAAAAGCCCAATAGACCCCTTCACGGTAATGCTATACTTTCCATTTGCAAGGAAAATTCACTTTTACCGGCAGTTTGTAGAAATACGAGTTAATGTCAAATCGTTTTATCTACGCCATTCTATTATCTACCATCTAAAACTTTATCAATTGACGCTGCAAAAGTTCCGCAGATGCGTTCAGAAAAAGGTATACTTAATATTGCATGTTCATTTGAAAGACTAATGTCCTGTTCATACGATGCAAACTCTTTTTTGGTGTGTTCCCGTTTTGCACACATTTGATAATTGGGTATAGAACAATATGTGTGATTTGTGTTGTGATAGCAATTATAGTCTGCTTTCAGTCAAAGATTTTACCTGGATTTTTACCTGTGTTTTATCAGCGCCTTTACGATGAAACAAAGGAATATAGATATTTTGTTGTGTTTCAGGTATAATAACAAATAACTATTACCATTTTTTCATTTGATAAAATAAAGATATTGATATGTTTAGTCTTGAATTTCTACTCATTGATCATCTTCACAACGTCAAGACGTTGTGAAGATGATGTGGTACACCGTGTCTCTTTTTACATCTTGGTTGCAAAATATGTAAAACGCATATTTATAATTAGTTGATTGGTATCAACAAAAAAATATTATGAAAGGAAACAGATCTTTCTCACAAAATATTTCAATCTTTGAAGTTGCGGCTTTGACAGTAGTTTTTATGACATCACCACTTTAGTATATATTGCGGATCACTTTCTGATGCTGAATACATGAAGGACAAAAATTTCCGGCAAAAATAATAATTTTGATATTGATTCGATAAGTTCTTATGACGTCACCGCTTTAGTATATATTGTGGGTCACTTTTATGGTTTTTTCCAAATCGGAGCACAAAAATTCCGACAAAAATAATAATCTTAATATTGATTCGATATTCTTCAATCCGAGGAAGGTTGAACATGCATGAATAAGGTCTACATTTGATAGGTTTTCTGAAAACATCTTTACAGTTTTTGAAGCATATAAAATTGCCTATTTATTATCATATCATTATACAGTTTGTCTATTGTCTTCGAATATTCAAGCCACAGCATAAATGAAAAATATTTAGCAGCGTTTTCACTAGACACATTTCCTCAATTTATGTCAGCAATAATTGAATATTAAAATATATTTTCTCTTCAAACTTGTAACATGTACATGTACTTCCTATACACAGAGTAAAACAAAAGCATTACATATCCAATATTTTTGCAAAAACATTTCTTGTTTAAATAAATTAATGAAATTGTTCCTGGCCAGATTGATGTTTGAAATTAAATTCAAGAACATGCGCTTTTTTGCAATTCATATTGTAACATAAAATAGATGTAAATATCAATTGGGAGTACATATGTTTTACTTATTTCATTGTCAATAGCCCTCACAGGAACTGTGATATAGACTATAGCAATTAAGCAATTATCTTACCTGGTCACATTCCCGTTTTGCACACATTTTTTCGATACCTATTTTTCAAATGTGTGCAAAACGGGAACAAACCTCTTTTTTTCGTTTCTTTTTTGGGATTCCAGGCCTTGGTCAGAACATTTTATTTTGTTATGAATAGAACTATCATACATATATTCTAATTCCCCAATTTACATGTACTCGGTGAATATAAAGAGAGTATACATGTATTATCTTCGGACAATTGTCGTTCTTTTGTATAATATTCATTTTTCTCTCGTTCGATAAAGTATATATATATATATATATATATATATATATATATATATATATATATATATATATATATATATATATATATATATATATATATATATATATATATATATATATATATATATAGTGCATGCAAGAACAATCTTGAATCAGTTATCCCTTTTCCTCTAAAATTGAGTATATGTTAGTACACGTAATAAAATGCTTTTTCAATTAATTTCTAAATCCGTTGCATTGAACATACGTCATTCATCTGATTTCCTCCCATTATTTACTATTCTTATCTCTAGATCTGTTAGCATAAAGAAACTAAAGCTGAGATCTTTTTCCCCATTATGACCTTTCACGGATGTTCTCAAATGAAAAAACATAATTTCTAAAACCTGTCATTATGTAAGATAATACCGGTATATGTATCTTTTTTTTTCCTTTTAAAAATGTTGAGCTATTTATTTACGAGTATGTAAAAAATCAAAATCCTATACACAATTTTTGTTTAAATGGTATATATAAATAAAAAAAAAGTTTATAAGCCCCATGTGTCACAATCACGTGACCAAACAACTCCTTTGCTCTGTGATTAGAGTAATGCGTAGTAATAATCGTGATCAAATATCTGGTATTTTTTCTGTGAGATAGGTAAAGTGCGGTAGTAATCACACGAACAAACAAGTCTTGAGCTCTTTGAGACCCAGGTGAGTGTTGTCTTGTCTCTCTTGTCACTGTTGGTGTACTCCCAATGACAATAAAAGCTCAATCTGCTCCCAACTCTCGCTTTAATCATCGCAACTCGTGGGAAATCTGTCCGTTATCTAAACTCGCAGCAGGCCCAACAAACTGAAGTAGTACGAGAACTAGACCTTTATGTTGTTTGTGATTATACCATTTTATGTTTTTTACTGAGACATTTTCTTGTCTGGCGAACAAATTGAGATGTATACCCTTTTAACTTCCAACTTTTATCCGCACACAAATGACTGATCTTTACATGAACTATTTGGTTAGAAGTCAAACAATTAACCAATCACTTCTCGGCGCTTATTTGCAAGCACGAGCTGTCTTTTCTGCTGATAATCTGGAAAAAACAAAATTTATATGCCACTTGGGTCCATTTGTACTTTATTGGTTTGGATATTGACCTCTTTTTGATCACCATAGCGACAGTTTACATTTTTTTTTTCATACAAAGTTTGTTATACACTGTGATCGTACAAATATATCCCTTTAAAACAAATACATTCAAAGCAGTCATATTTTTATTATTTAATTTTCAAATTGTTCATTTTTATTCAAATTATTGATTCCGATTTTCCAACCCGGCTATGCTCTAAACAGCTGTGTATCTCCAGGGTTTATTCATACAGATGCGTCATGGGCTTATTTCACGTCACGGTATAAACATACTGATAGTTTTGTTTTACCTGCCATATTTTTTCTACATTTGTTCATTTTTAAAACGGAATTTAACAGTCTTGGGTTAGGCGCAAGATATGATATCTGTCTTGACTAAAATCTCACTCAGTTACTTCTTCCAAAAATGTATCAAACACATAAAAACCTCCACTGCATTTTGCTTTTTTCCACTCTTGTATTAAATACAATCGCACTCTACCAGAAAATATGCCTTTGAATTTCAATAATGTTTTCAGTATTAATAATTTAGATATGATAATTGTTAACGTTCGGTTGGATAGTGACAATGTTAACAAAATGTTATTTCACTTATAGGTTCTCATATTTTAGAACGTGTATCAAAATATTAATTATTAATCACATGTCCTAAATACAGCACCACTGTTCATTTTAAGCAATTAAACCAATGTTTTGAAATTTAAGTCGATCCGGATATGGGTGACAATAGGCTTATCAATAATTTATTTTTAAAAATAAGAACAAAAACTTTTAAAGTACTGCTCTATACATACAAAGTCATACATCAGAACTCGTCGACTCCCGACATTTACTCTTTTTATTCTTGTTCATGAAGCCGAGAGCAATAAAGCTGACATAGAGTGTAGGAGTTGAGGAGGCTTAAATTGCCATCTCTCACCGCCATTAAAATGTAGGTTTATCGTCAAACTCTGAAAAGTTGTCAAACAAATTTTCAAGGATAATACATATAATGCGAAAAATGTGATTTGGCAGATAGCACCCGCAGACTTGTCTCGGTGTTATTCATCCTTTGATCGAGGCCCAGCATCTAGGCGACAAACATGGCGGCCTCAGCATTTATCGAAAATATTTCATAAGTCAAAATGACTTAAACTCTTTTTCAAAATAGATGCATAGGTAGTGAGGAAGACAATTGCACCTAGACAAGCATACGGGTCTGACGCCAAGGCATTTATTGCATTCTGGTGAATAGGAGCTAGATTCTGAGTCAGTGATGTCATCGCTATCAGATTCAAGTACAGTTTTATTCTCAATTTTTTTAAAAAGTTTGTCGTTAAAACAATGAGAAAATAATACAGAATACATCCTGAAAATATGAGCTGATTCATTGTGGTGTTCTTTAAGAGGCAGACTGAGGCTTTCAAATCTCAACTTTTCAATCGGTATACTTGTGTAATAGATTCGACGCGTGAAAATTTGATTTTTGATATCTTAACACAATTATATTAGGCGTCAAAACACAGCGCCTTTGGTTTCCCAATAATAAGATTATATCCTTCAGAGATACGTTCTCTGTAAGTGAGAAAATTAGACATACTTGCACATCGGTTTTGATAACCTGTACTCTTACTTCTAAGAATAAACTTGTTTGAGAACCTTGAAGTGGTTAGAACTCTACCGATAAAATCAATCGCACATTAAATTAGTTATAGTCATTACAGATTGGCTTTCATGTTGTGTGCGTGTTGTTTTATGAGCCTCCCGATTACTCTGTTTTATTTGTCTTGCCAACGAAATGTGTCTTGCTGTTTATGAAATATCCCTTGTAAAATCTGTATCTATTATGGAATTACTTCCGGTTTGATTTTGAAGATGAGTTTTGAATTGATTAAGACAATAAAAAAATGTCAGCATGCATTATATCTCTTCTTTTTGATTTGACTTTCTGTTTTGTTTTGTTTTGATGTTTTTTTTGGTATTGCGGTTCTTTTTTTTTCTTTGGAGGGGGGGGGGGGGGTTAATTTTATATTAAACATACTATGCACTGTTATTAACTTTACTATTTAGCACAGGCCGTACTCGTAAATGTATTTTCGTTCTTGAAAAGTGTTGGTCGGTATTTTTGTGTGTATTTTGTTTTCTTTCTTGCTACATGTACAAATATCTTCCCATTATACGAAAAGAAGATTGAACTCGTTTTCATGGCATTTCTTCGTGAATGAACGCGATAAGTGTGCGATAAAATGCGATACATTCGTGAAACGCGAATCTTTAGTGTTCGTATTTTTCTGCAATGCAACGTTAAATTTTGTGATTTTATTAACGATATTTAACGTTTGCGAAGTCATTTCAAAAAACAGAATGCTACATTTATAAGTTTATTAATTTGTAATGGTATGAAAACAAGCTGAGCTTGTTGTCGTATATCATAAATATGATTTGTTTCAAACAAACGCGTAACTTTCGCGATGAAATATGATTACTTTCCCAAATAACGCAAATCTTTGCTCTCAAACATGTACATAAAAATAATTTTATGTGAGTTGCCTCGACAAAACCAGCCTGAGGTTTGTTGAGTTTACGTCATAATCGAGAAAACGGCGCCGAAATACAACGTCAGTCACGTCGCGTTTTTTGTTTTTTTTGTTTTTTTTTTTTGTTTTTTTTTTTTTTAATATAAAAGAATGACACATTTCCCATAATCGTTTTGTACATTTTTAAAATGATTATTTTTATACAGAACTACGTCGATTTTAATCAATAAACTATTTATGATTAAAATAAAGTTAGTTATATTATAACTTGTTTTACAAAAAAATGTTTGATGTGCCTTTTTGCGAATATTTAAAGCGTTATTTGCTAAAGTCTAAGGTAAACAACAGCAGACAAGCCAGGGTTTTTGTATAATACATGCAGTTGTGGATATAAGTTAAATATCAGTATACTATAGATCTTTGATGGTATATGCATGTTTTCTCTCTCGGGGAGGAGGGAAGTATAATGTGTTGCATAAGACAATTACCAAAGTTAATAATTACAAAGTCGAACCAAACCATTGAACAGTTCAAAATAGATCCTCCAATGTTATTGAAAAATAGGCAACGTTTCTGTACTGTCCTAATTAACCTCAGTGGCGTTTAATTAGCAAATTTTGCACACGTGAGTGCATAATTATGCCCTAATTTTCATTATTAGACTTTTTCCAGAAACATGTCACGTCAATGACCTATCTTAGAGCCGTAGCCTTCTCTCCCATGTTCATGACATCATTCTGTATGGTGTACCATTTCCCATCCCTGTGTTACTAATCTGGTTCAATTTGGCAAATTTCTATTTTAAAAAATATAAAACTTGGGGATTGGCCATTTGCTCACTTTTTATGCTAGAAATACGCTGTAGTAGTTATTTTTGCGATCCTTTGAAGCCAAGGAACGAAACCGTGTTTGTTAGAGAGTTCTCAGCTTGAATAGTTCGCTGATGTTACAACCTGCGTATTTCAATACCTTAAGACTGCTTTAAAAAAGGAAACTTAAGATTTACATCAAAAATTAAATTCAACATTTTAATTGATCAGTAAACTTTAATTAAGGGTATTGTACGGAAGAAACAACAGCGAGAATGTTCACAAAATACGTTATATATATATAATACTGACAATTAGAGAATCATAAAAGTCGAACTATTAAAACGTCAGAAAGATTCATTAAAAGATTTGCGCCCATAGTTAACGTTCGCCAATAAAAGCTTTCGAACAATTTTGGCTAGTCAAATATAAACTCATATCTGAAATTCTGTTTTTTAAAAGTCTTTGAAGTTTGTGTTACAAACGATGCACATGAATAAAACCATCTTCGCTAACCCAAGGTCCTGTTCGTTTATTCTCATCTGATGGTCTTTTAAACACCATCACACCCCTGCGAATGTTATTGTCATTCAAATTTTAGACCACGTGGTTTTATTTGACCCTTTCAGTTTCGCAGTAAAAATCGTACCTCGTGTATAAAGTCTATTCCACAGTATCTAGGTTCTTGTAGTCAAATATAAAATCTAGAGGTTTATTGATTTTAAACTTTATCTTCATTAATCGGTGAATTAAATGTGTTCTATAAATAAATGTGACTATACAAAAATTAGTTTTTTTTTTTTTTTTTTTTTTTTTTTATTGTAAACAAAGGTTAAATATATAAATCATTTTATGAAACATTTACTCTCTCACTTCTCACATACTCACATTTTCATCCCATATTGTAATATAAAATAAAGAGTAGGGTAGTTGCTTGTGATAGTTATGCCTATGCAGTAAAACTGCAATCCATGTGAAAAAAACCAGACAAACAAACCAAAGAAAGAAACAAAAAACAAAAAACATAAAAATATTAAATTGATGCATTATTGTACACATGTTAATTCTAAACTGCCAGATGATTAATAAAATCAATCCAAGGAGACCATGCTTTTTCAAATTCGTCAATTTCTGATTTCTGAATATAAATATACTTTTCAGTCTTGTATCTTTGATTTAAATAGTGTAAAAGCCCTAAAAAATGTGGCGTCTTACTTTGTTTTAAACATAAAAATATATAATGTTTTGTATATAGGATTACAAAGTTTAGAATTCTGTTCTCCCAAACAAGGGGATAAACACCAAATAATACATTACAAACATCAAAATTAACATTTTTGTTGCATTTCTCGTATATAAGTATACTAAGTGCATTCCATAGAGGCTGGATTTTCTTGCAAGTTGCAAAAACATGTTTTATAGTTTCAGGCATATCATTACAGAACGTACAGCAGTCAGAGGTAGTAATTCTGATTTTCTTAAGATAATATTTAACAGGAAGAATTCTATGGAGAATTCTATATTGTAACCAATTAATAGTTGAATCATTGGTAGTTCTAAAACATATTTTAAACACATCATGTACACAGAGATCATTTGGCAAAATATCACATAGCTCAGCATTCCATTTGCTGATAGCTGTAGGTACACAATCATTTAAGGTTAAACATATGTATATATGCTTTGTTACTTTTTCTTTCAAAAAAATAGACTCATAATAAAATGGCATAAATGTAGTGCAGTCTCTCTTCAAAGTAGACTTATCAATAGACAAATATGTCAAGTATTTTGATATTGCACATATAACACTATTATATAACATTGGAGGTATATATGAAAAATGGAATCTTTCAGTAAAATCTATTCTTGACAATATGTTTCCATTTTCATTCATAAAATCTCCAATGATTTTAACCCCTTTCATATACCAATCTTTGATAAATACATATTTACATGCAATTTTTATATTTGGGTTGTACCACACAGGAATATTGAAAACATTCTTGGTATTTAATGAGCTTTTAATCATTTTCTTAGTATAGCATAGCCAAGAATTAAAAACATCTTGCCAAAAAATATTGTTTCTTTGAACAACCATGCATGATAGAAAATCATCACCAAAATCAATAAGTTTTTTTGCAAAATCATTACCATTTATTGATAAAAAAAAGTCCATCCATGGTTTGTAGCCTTGAGTTAATTTCTTAATCCATGAACATTTAAGAGATGCCATGAAATTAGAAATGTTAACCATTTTTAAACCACCCTTTAGGTAATCGAGAGTAACAATTTCTCTCTTAACTTTATCACACTTTGAATTCCAAATGAATTCGAACAGGCTCTTACTAAGAGATAGAATGACATCTTGTATTGGATTTGGAAGTGAAATAAACAGGTGGTTAAGTTTTGGAATAATCAAACTTTTTACAACCGTGATGCGCCCAATGGGAGTTAAAATTCTCCTCCTCCATTGTTGAATTAGAGAAAAAACTTTTGGCAGTTGTTTATTATAATTTAGTGATGTCATTTTATCTAAGTCGACAGAAAATTCTATTCCAAGTAAATTAAAAGAAGTGGAGCCCCAATCAAGTTTCCAACGTGAATGGTGAAAAACTTCATTAGAAAATTTTTTAGAACCTATCCATACAATTTTTGTTTTAGAGCTGTTTATCTTCAAACCTGAAATGTGTGAAAAAAATTCTAAAGTATCAAGAGCTGCGAAAAGTGACATTGGTGAACCATCTAAGATGAGTGAAGTATCATCTGCATACTGAGAAATCTTATGTTCATTGCCATTAACAATTATACCTCTAATATCAAAGTTTTGTTTTATGAGAATAGATAAAATTTCTGCACATATCAAAAATAAGTAAGGAGCTACTGGGTCACCCTGTCTACATCCTCTTTGGATTTTGAACTGTTCTGACAGGAAGCCACATTGTAATACAGAAGCCTTAAAATCTTTGTTGAGAATCTTTATCCAATTTATAATATTATTTCCAAATCCAAAGTATTCTAGAGCTTTGTATATAAAGGACCATGAAACAGAATCGAAGGCTTTCTCAAAGTCGATAAGAACTAAAAGACCTGGTATGTTTTCATTTTCAGTGAATGACATTAAATCATAAATAATTCTAGTATTTTCTCCAATATATCTTCCTTTAAGAAAGCCTGTTTGTGTATCAGATATAATATAGTCTAGTGTAGACTTAATTCGATAACTAATACATCCTGATATAAGCTTATAGAGAACATTCAGAAGAGTGATGGGTCTCCAGTTTTTCAAATACTGTCTTGGTTTGTCACCTTTTGGTAAACATGATATAATTCCCAATCTCTGGGAAATAGGAAGTTCCTTTTTCAGAAAAATAAAGTTGATTGCATTTAAGATAAAAAGTTTTAGATCCTTCCAAAAGAATTTAAAGAATTCAACTGTAAAACCATCACTACCTGGTGATTTGTTATTTTTCATATTTTTTAGAACCTCAAGAACTTCTTTTTCAGAGATTTCAGCTTCTAACGAGCTAGATATATCTGGTTCTAACTTAGGAATATCTACTTTAATAATTTCTTCAAGGTTAATATTTATTAAATCTGAATCAGCACATGTATATAGATTTTCATAGAATTCTTTGACGTGATTCAATATATTCGATTGCTTGTATATAATCTCCCCTTCTTCAAGTTCTACTTTTTTGATAGTTTTGTTCAGAAAATTCCTAGACTCCAAATTTAGAAAATATTTTGTTGGTTTTTCTCCCTGCTCGATCCATCTTGCTCGAGATCTTATGAAATGGCCTTGAAGTTTATGTTTTCTTAAATTTTCAAGATTTGATTTTTTTTGTTCTATTAGTTCAAAATTAATGTGTTCTTGAGATTTTAAGGATGTTATTTCATTAACTAGGGAGATTTCAATCTTCTCTCTTTCCTTTTTCTTATGAGATGAGTATGAAATAGAAAGACCCCTTATTTCCATGAGAAGCACCTCTAGGAAGATACTGTCGTCTATATCCTTACTGAAAAATGTATGAATATCAGCATTGTATGCATACTGACTCTTTACTCTATCTATAGTTTCCTTAACCTTATCAATGAAAACCATGTCAGTCAGTAAACTACTATTAAATTTCCAAAGCCCCCTACCTCTTTCAAAAGGGTTAAACTTTAGTTCTAAAATAACAATAGAATGGTCAGATCTGTAGCCTGATTTAATATCAAAATTTTCTACTATATTAGACAGACTGTTTGAAATCAAAATATAATCAAGGCGACTTTGCTTTAAAGGCGTTTTTTTTCTCCATGTATATATTTTTTTACCTGGGTTTAAGACCCTGTAGTAATCCACTATCTGCAAATCATCCATAATTTCTAAAAGTTTTTCTCTAGCCTTTGGATTGTTTATATACTTATAGTTGTAGGTATCTATATCTGGATTGAGAACAAGATTGAAATCTCCACATAAAATAAAATACTCATTATCCAATTCTAAAAATATATTTCTAATATTTTCATAAAAACCTGGCTGGTCAGAGTTTGGACCATATATATTAACAAGAGTAACCCTGGTTTCTTCTATGGTAAGATCAACAGCAAGGAAATTACCTTCCCCATCTTTTTTAATATTGTGGATATGAAACTCAAAATTATTATTGAACAATATGCATACCCCACGCGCATTAGACTTATAAGAGTTAAAAATACACTGATATCCCCACTGTGATTCAATAATAGGTTCACTTTCCGTTATAAAATGTGTGTCCTGTAAACATAAAATCGAATAACCTTTTTTTCTATAAAATTCAAAAACATCCATACGCTTTGATATTGTAGATAAACCCTGGCAGTTAATCGTTGCAATTTTTAAGGTATCACCTATTATTTACAGTAAATATTAACAAGACAAGCAACTCCCTACCTGATTGAATAACATATACACAGTAATCTCTCGCATCTAGCTTTAATTTCCTTTCACACACTAGCATCTCACATACACACATGTAAACAGTAAATGTCACTTCCGGTAAAGCCGATCCCGATCTACTTTCAGTTTGTCAAACCGATCCCGAGGTAATTGATTTTACAATGACTCCGCTATTACCGTTTTTTCAACTTATCACTTACTGTGTCCATGATGTCAAATTTGTACCGTTGTCCCTCTTCGTCAAGCGCAAATACCTTTCCGTTATAATACCATGCGGTCTGGATACGTTCATCGTTGTTTAATTAGTTTTTGTCTGCTGTTGCAACAACTAACAACTAACATGCTTAAAAGAGATCCCTCCTGAGGATTAATTTTCGATCCGCGCCTGACCTAGTAATAACATCAACAGTGAAACAGACTTTACCATTTTATGCAGAATGTTCCTTGAAAATGGCTCGATATACTAAGTTTTAATGCAAAACAGACACCCATTATTTTTTTAAAACATGGTATTGCACACCACAAGCATTAAACATGGTTATGATTTTATTAAGAAACCCAATGTTTATATACACGTGGTTGAACACGAACGATAACTCTGTTCTGAATATCATCGGATCGTTTAATATAAATAACTGCTAGAAGTTGAAATAAGACATACATCTTGAAAGCTTTTCCCGTTTTAACATAAATCAAAGTAGGATATGATATGAAAAACGACTAGTACTTACGTATTTTGAGAATATTATCCGAACACTTAAACTTCCGCTCGAAATTTCACAGGACCGAACAAATCTCGGGAAAGTCACGTGAACATTCATTCGAGCACCTCTGACTTAACAATGATTAAGAAAGCATTCCGAACACATTCGCAGGGGTGTAAAGTAAAGTGGTGCGATTTGTTTTCATGTAAAAATGGCGACTTTCGATAACACACTTGATTTTCCGAGGTCGGTAGCGTGTTACAGAAAAAGTATGAGGAAATTTAAGAGGCATCTTCCCAAATCAAGGGTTTCTGATTCGCTCCGCTTTCTGAGAATTTAATGGTACTAATTGTTTCCACAGAATTTGCATATTTACATGTAAAAGGCTAATAATAAGTTCAAAACTAGCACACGCTTTTGTGCGCAATACATACACCTTTTTTTAGTGGATGGCACTGTAGCTCCCAGGTCGTCCATCCGAAATTTTTTAGACCAGGAGCTACAGACCTGCAGCTACATCTAGATGAGGTGGTCAAAAGAGATAAGAATAAAGAAATTGGACATGGCTAGCAAAGATGGAATAAAGGGTGAAGCAGAACAGCCAAAGTAATCAAGGGACGAAACCTAATGAATTCGTTCATTATGTATGTACTTTGTATTCTAATTTGTTCACTGTTACTCAAAAATCATTTTCTTCGACAATTTCATTTGTTGAAAAAGACCGATTCTGCGGTTGTAATTGTAAACTTGCATCATTCTTTAGGGCTATCGGTTTGAATGAATAATTGTTTGATTCTTTGATTGCAAAACAATCTGAGCTACGTTGTAGCAGTTTGACAAATGAATCTACTATTCTGGCATTTATTGTAGTTTTGAATAGTTTTTAAAAGGATGCGTTTATTTATACAATGGCAAAATCCGTTAGAATATTTAATCTTGTTCTTCTGTAATCGTGTTTTTATTCCTGACAATTTTTATCTGGAAAGAAGGGACATGTACGAAAGACGAATAGGGCCACATAAAAAAATATTTTTATCTCGCGATTACGAGCAAAGATCTCGTTACAACGAGTTTATTATTTCGTTATTGAGAGATCTTTTCTCGAGATAACGAGTAAATTATCTCCTAATTACAACAAAAAGATTGCACTATAACGAGTTAATTATCTCGTTATTACGAGAAAAGATCTCGTTATTACGGGCTTATTATTTCGTTATTACGAGAAAATTATCTCGTTATTACGAAAAAAGATCTCTTTAAAATTTCTGTCTTTTCTGCAATCGTGATTTTATTCTTGACAATTTTTATCTGAAAAAAGGGACATGACATGTTCAATCGGTTTCACTGCTTAATTTGTCTTTCATTAAAACTTGATATCTCCAAAACATGATGGTTTTTTTGGATGTGGGCACGTATAATTATCTGATCTAAAAAGTAAGAAATTACTCCACAAAACACAAATGTTCATGTTATTAACCGAGTTCATGCGGTTTAAGCAAGTGATATATTGAATGGTGTGTGCTCAAAAAGCTTTAAATCGATGACAGATTAGGTATCGATCTCCCATCAAGAGCATTTGACCCATTTACAGAAGACTTTGAATTTTGAATTCCAACGCGATTTCTTAGCCGAGTGTTATAATTACCGAGATGTAACCGATACGGAGTTATTTATTCCGATTTGTTATTGAAGTGCACCAAAGGACGTTCGTTGTGATAGCCTCGGTACGATGGTGTTTCATTATCTTGGCATGTTACAAAACGGAGACGGCCAAAATATTGGGGAAACGGAAGCTCTCTTCTTACCTGGAGGCACTGGTGAAGAAAAGATTTGGCAACGTTCTCTAGGACATAGTTTATGTCATAAATAAAAACTGCATAATGATTAAAGAAGTCAATTTCTAAATGTTATTAATATAATAAAGTATGACAGAGAGAACACGGCAACGTTGCACTTACAACCCGGGAACAGTTGTACACCGATTGCTAAAGTGTGGACACCTAAAGAATCTTGAAGATTCAATTTTTCTGGAAACATTACGGAAACAAACATACTTTATTCTAAGTTTCATTAAGTGGAAACCTACGTGGATGTTGCAGTTTTCATTGAGGAAGACAACAGAAACTTGGAAATATCAAGTTCCCGCGCTATTGAATTTGTTGGATTAAGTTTACTTTGGTAATACATTTTGTTATTGCCGCTGTCTTTCTATCCCTTATTTTCCAGTAGGCCAGAAAAACGTGGTATCAATTTGCTTCCAGTGTGTTTATCACAGATATGAAGCCTAATGTTAACGCAATGGGTCGCTCATCATCAAATGATTTTACAAATCATATTTGTCTAGCCAAAGACAATAAAATCAAGAGAGTTTGTAATTGTTACAAGGAATCTCAACGCTAACTTCGTTAGGCGCTGTGCTGACGAAAGCAGGTTAAGCTCGGAGCTCTATGGAACAGTATATAATAGTTGTTTTGTCTTAGATTTTGGTCTAAGATCAGTCGTGACATATTGCTTGCTTCGTTAGTATAGAGAGAAGTGAAATGCCTCCTAAAAACTTTTAGTTAGTAAAAAATAAGATCACGCACGAATTTTGCACCCATTGAGACTCTGAAGACATAATTTTCCGAAAAAATAATTGACCACAAATATTCTCCTTCTCTAAGTTCACAGAACATTAATGATTTGAACGCTTACCTTAAAAAATAACAAAGTTATTGTAACTGGTTCAATGACATGGTTAAACTAAAAAAGCATTCCAGTGGTCCAATGAAATAAATTGTTCCTCTAGAGGTCATATGTATAAAATCTTAATTGTGGTTGTAAGAAGTATCTCGATAACCTGTAAAACTAAGAAAAAACTTAATTTAATTTTGTACATCAACCCATCGTGTCCCTGTAGCGACAGGCAGAGTGTATATATAGTACCCCTCTAAAGGAGAGACTGTGTTTATTGTGTAACAAAGGACTCGTTGATGATGAATGTCATTATATTTTTAGACTGTTCGGTCCTAGAAGAAATAGGAAAAGATATCTGAACACGAAATATTGGGGAAAATTGTGTGTATTTATTTCCAATATTTTGGATGCTGTGTGTTTCCTTTATTGTTTTCTTGTTCTGATTCTGTATACCAAAGTCTTACATAGTATTGATTATATGATGTGTCCATTTTTACTTCTATTATTTTCCTGTATGACATTGTATGTATACCTCTGACGATTTGTTTGTTTGTGTATTCTATTGATACGTTCCTCTTATACCAAATTATTTGGTTTGAGTGAATAAATGGACTGGAACTTCAGTTGGTATTATTCAAGCTCATAGTAGGTCGCCATGTTCCCAATCTACCCCAACCACGTGTGGTTACCGTATTAATTAACGGTTAATTGATTTAATTAGGTCACTTGCTCTCGGGGATTTTTTTATGGTGAATCGACTGCAAAATATGCAGAGGGCCAAGGCTGATTCTACTTTGTAATATGTAGAACTTTCTAATTTTATATTAGTTGATGTTGAATTTTTTTCAAAATATTAAAAGACATTAAAAGACTGATTTTGTCATTATAGTATTTGAAGTAAAACAAGCGTCGTTTTTTATGAATTATCTTAAAATGCTCTCTTTCTTTCTTGTTAGTGCACAGATAATCGTCTGTTGAATAAAAAACAGACTACGGAGAGACAGAGTACCCCTACCACCCTTCTCAAAGTAGAGCCTCATGCTTATGAAATTCAGCTTTTATCTTGAAATGTTTAATGTTGCACCACATTCCTAATCCTCAGTGTGTTGCCATTTTCTACAAAAAGTTGGGGAATATCGACATAATTCCTGCTATAGTTCATAAAATTGTCTTCCCATCATGTAATGGAATCCCCGTGAAATGAGTGCTCGGCGCTGTTGTAGATTCCTGGGAGTTGCTAATTACTATAAACATGTTTAAAATTTGAAAAATCCGTACAGCAGTAGAATGATTTAGTGCTAGCCATGTAACCAAGGTGCGATATTTTTGTACTCGAAAATACCTTTTAACATTCTATTTAGACTTCGTTAAAAAGGGGAGTTATTTTCGGTTGAATTATTGTTTGATTGATTGATTGATTGAGGTATATGTTCGGTAACTTTCTCTATATATAAAACTCTATGTTTTTACAGTGTGGTTGATGTTCTAATCTAGATCTTGAGGAAGAACAACCACCAATGTTGTGTAATACGTAGACTGCGTCCATGGTTCATAAACCATCGTCTGTTTACAACATCACACGTTCTGACAAAAGTATTACATAGTCTCAGGGATACATGATTAGCTTTCATCGCAAAACATTTTGAATCGTTTTCACATTTTCACGTTCGGAGATAAGAATATATAGCTAAATCGTGCTCACCTTGACCAGAGCCGAGCCCCCGCCAGGTGCGAGCAAATCAATATCAAGGCAGAGCTAGACAGATTTATTATTATATGTAATTCTTCAAGACTAGCTAGACTATTTAGAAACGATATGATATTGGGTGTGAATAAGTTAACGATTTTATTTATAGAAAAGAGAAAATCACTTGCTTATTGTAACGAATCAAACCCGAAGCAAGCAATCGAAGGTGAATTTATGAAGAAGGAAATTAAGAATTTGCACCAAGTTGATATCATTCCGGTGATATAATTAACAGAGGTTTCATGATTATCATAAATAATCATCATAAATTCTAAATCCTGGCTTGAGTTTAAAGTTGGGTTTTTTTCAAAATAATTCGCATATAAATTCTTATTGCAGTCATCAAGAATAAATCCTAAGAAATTTGTTTCTTTTATTAGAAAAAAAAAACAACTCATGCACTCATATATCTTGATCTTTTGTACGAACTAATTCTACATGATAAGGACTCCACTAGGATGTATATGCACCTAGCAAACTCCACAAAGAGAAATTCCGGGGATTGATTCACCAAGGACAGCGATTTCAACAACTTGCCCTTGTTCTCCATCTGTTTTCACCAAGTTACCCTATCCATGGCGGTTGCTTTGATCTATACCAAATATTAATCAAAAGATCTGTTTTACAAAGTAGTTGTACATTAGTTGTTGGACCGGATTCTCATCCCTCACTATTTGTCTTGTCTTTAATGTGGTTTACTTAGAAAAAAAGGTGTATAGGCATACGAAAATCTCGACCAAATGAACTAAATTTTGTTGTTATTTTATTTAGACGATGAGATATCAAGTTGGATTGTCTTATTTTTGTTGAATCAGAATTTTTGCTTTCACCTTTTGGACATTAACAAGATCAACAGTTTACTGCCTTACTGGTATACTCGTTGTTGCCATTCGTCCTTATTTTGAACGTTTTACAACATACCAGGATCCAACAGGTTGTGGGACCTAATGTGACACGTGCATGTCGTTTTACGGATTATCACAAAGATTTTTGAGTTTTTTCACTCATGAATAAAGATTTGAGACATTTTATTCATGGATTACCAAAGTTAAATATACGTTTAATACGTGTTAAATATGAATATGTTTTCAAAGATGTATTATCTTTTAATCCAGATATTGAAACCGATGCTTCAGATTCCCCCTTTGTCTGACTCAACTCTTATATGTTGCAATGGTGGGCGGGTTTATTCGAAAATTATCACAGAAATTCTGCAGTTATAAAATGAATTATTAATAGCTTTGCAACATTATTACGTCAGACTACCTTCTTTTTTAGAGCTACTAATTATGATTAATGGAAAGGGGGACGGAAAAAGGCAATGACTTCCTCACCTTCATCAGACAGTCTGATGTAAACAGAGCAATGATGTACTCCGGTGTGACACGAAAGAAGAAATAAACGTTCTACTGCACTCTCTGTAATATCAGGAACTATTGCTGATATGTTCAACTTTTTAAAAAAAGAATATAGGGTGCGTCTGAGCATAGGAACAACTTTGTAGAAGAAGTCTACTAAAAAGATTCATTGACTTCAATCAATAAAGTCTACTTATTATTTTCAAATACTGTTCCTTGAAGTAAAGTTTTTAAAAAAAATTGTGTTCTTGAATATTGAAGGGCATAACTATGTATACACATGTACAGTTATAAAAAGAAATATCATAACTATGTATACACATGTACAGTTATAAAAAGAAATATCATAACTATGTATACATATGTACAGTTATAAAAAGAAATATCATAAATATGTATACACATGTACAGTTATAAAAAGAAATATCATAACTATGTATACACATGTACAGTTATAAAAATAAATATCATAACTATGTATACACATGTACAGTTATAAAAATAAATATCATAACTATGTATACACATGTACAGTTATAAAAAGAAATAGCATACGTCGTAATGAAAAAGAGGATTTTTTATGTGGTTTTTTTGTTACACAATTAAAATGAATACCGATACCGCATGTCAAGGCGTTTTCATATCACAAAAATATTGTTTTTCGTGAATGTGTTATCTCTCTCTCTCTCTCTCTCTCTCTCTCTCTCTCAGAGATATCACAATAAATAAACTTCCTCTTAATGACCAAAGGAGCCCATGTGAGAAAAGGATATATGAGACGCCTTTTGAACATTAGACAAGTTCTTTTGTCCCCGGGGCTCTTTTAGAAAGAAAAGGACTATTACATCTTAATGGTTTCTATAAATTGTTCTGTTTCTGCGCAATATCTTAGGACTGTTTGCATGAGTTCTAGGAGATTTCAAATAAATCAATCGTCCTTATCCCACAAAATATGTATTTAAAACTAAAGAAAATGTCTGAAATTAGGCGAAGGTTGTCAACTGTACATGAAGTTGGGGAAACGTTTTTGTCAGCGCAATTGGGTTTCTTTAAAAATAGGGGGGGGGGTGTGTTAAATGTTGATATATATCAAACATGGGTCCAGATAAAGAAATTGTTTCAAATTATCTAAATCATTATTATAGAAGTCGGGCTGCGTTCAAGATCGTAGCATTCCGATAGATTAGTATTTGTCTCGCAAAATCAAATAGTGATGTCTTATAACGTAATTGTGATTGTGCAAACATAATTATTATTTTACAATATGCATGACTGAAAGTAGTCCAAATAATGTTTCCAAACTCTTATCATATATGTAAATATATTTCATTTTTTATTTTCCCTTTTTTCCTTTTACATATCCCGATCAGACTTTAAGTAAAGAATGTCTCTAAGTAAAATTATGATTTCAAATACCGATATCTATAAAAACCAAAAATATAGAGGCTGTTAAAACTACCCCCGGTATTTGAAAAGCTACATGTTGCTGCTATTGAACTAAATGGATACTTTGTGTGTGTGGGGGGGGGGGGGGGCGTTAAAATTGTCCCTACATATTCATCAAGTAAGCTAATTATAAGTTTGATGATAGATTTGGCTTTTCTTTTGAAAGAGAAAGAGTGCTCAGTTGGATAAAAATAACAATAAAGGGAGCAGGCTTAGGCTCATTTCGCAACAACAACAAAAATCCCTTATTCAGTTTTCTTAGTTTTTCAAGTTTTTTTTTTTACAGCTCTATGGCATCATTGCATTACATCTTAAGATACAGTATAAAAATTCCATGTATTCTTTAATCTTTTTTTTTAAATAAGTGTAAATTTGAACAATTTCTGAAATAGTGTTGAAGAAAAGCTAATCGTATTGTACATGGTGTACAAGTCAACAAACAATTGGAATTCTGAGCACGCGCATTTCAAACAAGGGAGTGAACATTGATGCTAGCACTCGAAAGAAGGAGCTATATTTTTTTTTTCATCTAAATCTTTAGTCAAACTATCACCTCTTGGTAATATCACACAAAGAAGTGAGACGTTTTGTCGAGCGGCACTCGAGTTCTCGTATCTATTCATTATTAACAACCGCATTTATCTTTACAAAAACTGTTAAAGGTGTGAGAAAATGTTATTGAGAAATGAATATTAGAATAAGTAAGAAAACTAAGATTAATCTGTCATTCAATTTATGAAAGGTCGGTTTTCATATTCATTATCATGCACGTTTTGCAGTTTTGCATGCTATTCGTCCTTGCTTTCTTTATCTTTCGAATGTTATGAATGTTTGTAAACCCAGGTCACACAATACTCGAATAATTAAAAATTAATAAGTATTTTCACGTGGTTCAAATTATCATTTTGTTCAATACTTTCTTTTTCAATACTGTTGTATATCATTCATAATCTCTCAGTGTCGCCATTTTCTTTCCATAGAATTCAAAGTCATCGTTATGTATTTAATACTTTCAAATGACAAGAACAGATTGAGAAACCATCACCAACTCACCAGTGCATAATGGGAGACAAAGAGTGATGGATATTCGGAGTGCTAATTTTTCTCTAATTGGTCATCATATATTGTGATATATGCTCACCAGAATGGATAGCCATTTAACGACGTGACAGACTTCCCTCAACAACTATCAATCAGAATTACTTTACATTTTCCTCAGTTTTCTGCGATGATTGATCACATCGAGACGGGAAAAAATATAATTGTAGAAACTGGAAATTAAAATAAAAGTACTGCCAGTGATTGGTATAAACTTAATTATCAATATTATGAACAAATTCAATTATATGTTTTAATCCTATGTTTACGAGGTGTTACTCTGTGTTGCGTCCCTCATACTTATAGATAAAAAAAAAATGAAATTTGTCAACTGTGCAACAAATTGCCGAAAACTTTTGAAATCGGATTTATTGTGTACTTTAGCGAGATACTAGTTGCTCGATCCTTTTAAAGGTTCAATTTATCAAGTTCAAAACAATCGCACAGACCTATTTAACAGCACTTTATCTTTTTACAATTCGACGTTAACACATTCACCATCGGATTTTCGTAAATTGCCGAGTAGCTTCGTGTTCTTCGTCCGAATTACAGATAACCAAAATATTTTTTATTATGACGTCGGAATCACCCTTTTTCCTGCAATCGTATACAAATATTGGTACATTTCGATGATTTTGTGGTATTTTTTTTATTAGATTTACTGATGTACTTCAGATCAAATATTTAAAAGCGCTATGTTCTCATATTAATTCAAACCATCGGGTTTATTCGTTTTCTCTCACTAACCCCTTGAATTCGGTCTAGGAAGAGATAATACGGCACAGATGTATATTTAATGCAAATAACAAAGTGTTACAAATCACAATATTCAAGTTCAGATCGTATGAACTTTTATATCGACTTTCTGTAGCATCTTGAAAAAGAAAACATCGGGTGGGCAACAATTGTGTTTCGGTCTGGGGAGGGGGGGGGGGGGTACTTGCATATTCTGTCTATGGTAAAAACTACCTCACTTTTAGCGCCGACGCTAAGGGTATAGCACAAACTCCCCCAACTTCGTCCCCGGTGAGCTAACAATTAAAGGCATACATTAATACAGTCGTTTGTCTTCTTGTTAAAAAGATTCACTGTAGAATAGTCTAACCACCTACATGTACTTAATTATTAATTAATTAATTGGCTGTTTTTACTGAAAATGATGATACCACAGAATTTGATGGCATTTAAATCCACGCTTGGTGGAGAATCAAATATCTGATGGTGTCATATAAATATTTACTGCGGATGGTTAATCTATCCTGCTTTTACTGTAATTAGTCCTACCTATCTGCTTGTCACGAGGCTACTCTGGATGCTGGTCGCCTCGTCCCCGGGGTCTCTCCGGCTCTATCCCCGTCGTTTACCTAAATGACCGAGATGAAACATCAGTCGTCATTGGAAGCGACATCATCGGTCATGTCGCCTCATCTCAAAGCTTCCTCCCGACATTGATTGCCATTAATGCTTTCTGGCGACTGATTTATTTCTATCGGAAAATCTCGTTGGTCTCGTTAACACACTAAGAATTATTCTCGCAATATCACTTTGATATCTAGGAATTTGCCGTGTATGTTCATTCTGATTATGTTCAAAACATGTTGACAATATCTTACATTTTTAATAAAATGCTATTATGGATTCTTCTCCTAAACTTAAAAAAATAAGCTTTTTCCTGGCTGGATTTGAATTGTTTATACATCCACATAGACAGGTTTTTTAGACCCCTTCAGTAGACAGGTTTGTCAGACTCCTTAAATAAACAGCACTGTCATACTCCTTCATTAGACATGGCTGTCAGACTCCTTCATTAGACAGGACTGTCAGACTCCTTCAATAGACAGGACTTTAAGGCTCCTTCAATAGACAGGTTTGTCAGACTCCTTAAACAAACAGCACTGTCAGACTCCTTCAATAGACATGACTGTCAGACTCCTTCAATAGACAGGAATGTCAGTCTTCTTTAATAGACAAGACTTTAGGCTCCTTCAATAGACAGGTTCTGTCAGACTCCTTCATTAGACAGGTTTGTGTAGACTCCTGCTGTTTAGCACTGTCAGACTCCTTTAATATAGACATGTTTGTCAGGCTCCTTCAATAGACATGTTTGTCAGATTCCTTCAATAGACATCACTGTCAGACTCCTTCATTAGACAGGACTGTCATACTTCTTTAATAGACAGAACTTTAAGGCTCATTCAATAGACAGGTTTGTCAGACTCCTTCAATAAACAGCACTGTCAGACTCCTTCAATAGACAGGTTTGTCAGACCCCTTCAATAGACAGGTTTGTCAGACCCCTTCAATAGACAGGTTTGTCAGACCCCTTCAATAGACAGGTTTGTCAGACTCCTTCAATAAACAGCACTGTCAGACTCCTTCAATAGACAGGTTTGTCAGACCCCTTCAATAGACAGGTTTGTCAGGTTCCTTCTATGGTGTGTCTACTAGTATTGAAGCAGTCTAACAGGACTGTTAGACCCCTTATATGACCTATAATACATGTATGTGTGGTGATTTCTGCTGGGGAATATACTATATCTGCCACAGTAGTTTATTTATCATGAAAAGAGCAACAACTCTAGAAGGGTACAAATCTATATATTCAAATTCGCACATGACTTTTGTACTGTTTAGAACTCGTTTCGATTACAGTTGACTCGAAAAATCCATTTTCAAATAAGTTGACAGCTTTTATTTTTTATAAATTGAATTTTTATGTTTCAAATATTCTGTTCTGTAGGACACGAGGACAAAAAAATTAAGAGGCGTCTGAAAATTTTTTCAAAAGATTTATTAGTGCTGAGCATATTGAAATAATATTCAATGCAATATATAAAAGTATATAAAAATGTATCATTTAATTAAAATATAAGCTGAAAGACATGCATATTGTACAAAAAAACATAACATTTAAGCATTATATTAACGTCAATTTTTGAAATTCGATTAAAGATTACTTTTCTAAATCATGACATTCAATCGAATTACTTAAACATTGCAAATACTGCTATTGCGGTATATGAGAACTGGTTAAGTAAAGCCTACGTTTCGAACACTTTGGTCAGATCTGCTGTTCAATCTGCAGAAAACATTCCATTTAATAAAAAAAAGTCGCATTTTGGGAAATTTATTGATTCTGACTGTTTACATGCTTTTATTCCAAAGATACTTTAAATCATAATGAAAAATCCTGTGAATCATTACTGCTCGTGTAAATTCTGCCCTATAGGATTTTGTTTTTGTTTTCATTTATAACTATTTATGAATGTTTCTTTTCTCATTTGATTCAGACTGTCCTACCAAAAATAACGACAAGCTAAAGGGACTGCAACATGCATTGTAAACATACGTAATGAATAATCAATTTCCGATTTCATCTAGATACTGAGTAGTGGTGATAATCGGAAGCTTGTAGTGGATGTTTAAAATTTAACCGGATGCAGAGAAGCATGACCTTGCTTCCTGGATGCTGTATGCCTCACAAATTACCCATCAGTTCAACCTTAAAATTCTAAATATGCGGATTTCTGCTAAAAACTATTTGTTTATGAATGAATTAAAATTTGAATATTTTCATATATCTGTATACAGAGCTCTTCATGTCCAGGAGATAATAATGGTCTTAAATGGCCACGACCATCCAGCCCTCTAAAGGTACCTCACGCGTCACGATTTCATTTCACCGCGCACATCATCATCATTTGGGTAGATATTGAGTTCATTCCTTATAATTTAATTTTCTGGAATTTGCTGTACAAATTGAGTCCGTTTTACTTTTAAAAATGATATAAATCTGTTCAAAATTCAAACGTAACGTCAAGTGAATTAGTACGTTGGTGCATTGTGACGTGTCTTGTGACGTGCAAACCAGGTTATACAAATTTAACTAAATTTTTCTATCCAATCGAATGCCGCGTTACAACCATAATTAAATTATTACACAATATCCATAAAAAAAATGTTAGAAATCAATAAATAAACAAGTTTTTTGGGAACAATATTTTCGCGCGGAAGGATTTTTAGACGAAAATTTTATAAAATTTGAACATACTTTTCGTTTGATTATATTTTATTCATAACGTATATTTTTATAACATTTAATATTTTGTATATGGAAATATTAATGTTTTGTATATGAAAATTATGATTGTTTTCCTTTCCATCCATAATTTAGTAGACCAGATATCCCCACCAACTTATTATGACATGAACATTGTGAGATAATCGTGTAATATTTTAACTTAGAAAATATCATGACTTTAACACATTTGTAAACAAACAGCCGTAGTCATCGTATTTAGGCACAAGTAACTCGTCCAGCATTAAGACAATCGTTTAACCAGTATTTAGCGCCCACTAATAATTAAGCATGTTACCATATTATGGCTAAAAAAAGAAAAATATTCACTTACTATCAAAATAAAACATTCCAATAGTATATTCATAACGTTGGCAAATTGATGGCATTTTATGCATCATTGTTAGGATACTTCATTATTATATGTAAATCTGTACTTCCATATTAACAAAATTGCACCTTTGGTAGAAATATAATAATAAAATCTATCAAATTTGAACATCAGACTGCAGGTAAGATTGCAGACTTCATGATGACTTTGCATTAATTTCATACATAGGAAAAACATTCTATATAATCTCAAAAATAAATATATCTATACAAAAGATTAATCAAAGTACATGTATAACAATGTCTCAAATTTAACTACTGTACAATAAATGATAAAAACAATCCATAAGAAACCCATACACTGAGAGCACCGCACGGTGTGTCAGATATGAAGGCAGTATAATTACAAAGCTGTGCACGATATGTTCTTCTTGATTTCAATGCATACTTGATTCTTCATGTATATAGATTACGCACAAGGCAACTAAAGATACATGATAGTATAATAAAATACCAGGCACTTACTAACAAAACAATTCGTACTTTTTTGGTGTACATTAAAAAAGACACCAGAACTAATCAAACATAGGCATACAGCGGTCTCATTCGGGAGCATATTCCACAAAAGGGTACCAAAAGAAGTTAAATGTTACAGTAATGGCGCTATTGAGTTCCCTCATCACTATCTCCTCCACGCTTTCCTCCTCCATTCTCGCCATCACGTCCAGTTGTCTATTGGTACACGTGATCTGTCGGAGGGTCAGCTGGGGTTGCTTCGTGCCCAGGTCCTTCACCAGGGTCCCGGTAAACTCCACCCTGTCGCCCTCCCGTAAGGCCGTCAGCGTATTCAAGAAGCTATGGCCGGCGTCAAGTTTGACCCAAACATAACCTGCATCCATTGCGACAGTGACTTCAAAGGTATACGTGTCAAGATTTCGCAAATGGCATTCATGGCCCACAGCGTCCATCATTGAACACAGCTTGCATTCCGATTCGGTTTTTTCCGTGTCATTGCAGTTTCCAAATTTTTGACCATACAGACATCGAATTTCATTAGCCATGAATGCTGGAAAGGCGCCAAGCAAGGGTTCGATATTGTTCGTCACAGACTTGATGCTTGTTTCTATGTAAGCTCCATTCCACGTGACTTTTAGCCCCTGAAGGTGTAGACATTTCAAACGTTTTGAGAGCTCGTTGTTCCCACAGAACTCCAAATATTCCGGAAATGTTAAGTCAAAAGGTTTAGGGTTGTTTGCTGAAGGTAAACGTATGAAAATAAGAGGAAAAATTGCAAGAACGCCAAAAACTACCATTATTGCTACTTTAACAGGTTGAATTTTGCTGTCCAATTTTTTCCCGATCAACAATTTTGTCTGTGTCATTAACAATGGCACTGATGCAAAGATCAAGGTGATAAAAAGCTTGCCGAATATCTGTGTTTTCAAAAGACAGTAGGCACCGTAGATGATACCACCACAAAGTAATAACAGAGTCAAAGGAATCAAGAATGGCAAGAACAAATAACCAAGAGTGCCTCGTATCAGACCCTTCCAGGTAGAGAACGGAAAGAAACTCAGCATAAGGTTAAACCAGAAGTAACAAACCAGATGAGGGACTAACACCCTGTACACACCTTTCCAAGACTTCTGTGCGGCCATAACAACAAAGATAAGGGGAATCAACAAGAAAGCTAAGGACGGGATCCCGAGATGGATCTTGAACCCTGCTCCACATGGAATAGTAATTATGGCATCAGTAACCAGGTGTAGAAGCCTGGTAACAACAGGAAACTGGGGAAAATGATGAAAGAATGTGGGCAAGGCGGAGAGAAAGTTACAGAAGAGGGACAGCAGTGTCAACAGGTCATGACTATCACTGAGGGCCACGAAACATATCCCTGACAGCACACCACAGAGAATACAGATCTCAGAGCAGGGGATGTAACTCTTGTTTGACAGCGAGAAACTGACCACTAACAATGGCAGAGCTCCAAAGAAAACTAGATATGGCGTCAGGGAGTTCCAGCTGAACTGCGACTTTGTCTGTTCAACATCAACCCCGACATTGTACGTCTTTAGGACATCAGCCAGCTTGCTTGCTTCGTTCAGTTTCTTCTTCTTGTAAAACATCTGGAGGGTCGTAACACCCATGACGGCCAGGGAGAGATAGAAGACGACCAGGGGCGCCACCTGGAAGACCAGGGCGGCGCTGATGAAGCTGTAGAGGAAGAAGACGGACAGCAGATAGATCTGGTTACTGGGGATCATCCTCATCACAAAGTCCAGGCCCTCCCTGGAGACGTACTCCATGCTTGTCTCGTACACCGCCACGACCGTCTCTTTGGGGTACTTGGTTACCTAAAGGTAAAACAATGGGACTTACCAATCAAATTAAGACATGTATGTATACAGTTGAATAATACTACAGGTCATCTTTACTATGTGCAATGTAATGTTTGTGGACTGATACTATAAAAATGAGCATCAGTGAGGCTACAATCATGTGATTTAAAAATATACACAATCAAACATGCTCAGACAGACTTTTACTGGTACACATTCCAAGGCCTCTATGAAATATCTTAGTGCTTTAGCCAAAGTATCGTAACATCAAATCAACAACAGTGGCAATCTAATTACGATTAGACTTGTAGAACCACTCCTCTACCATACACAACACAAAATCTAACAACGAGACAACATCGCACAGGATGTTGTTAAATCTTGTATTACTACTAGTATGGCGTATCATAGAGGAGCAGTTTTACAAGTCTTAGTTTAATTACCAGGTAGACTTTAAGAGTAGAAAAATATCCTTTGTGAGAGTTTACATATTTACAATGTACTTTGTTCCTGAACCCTGATGGGGTCAGTAATAATTTCTATTTCAGCAGAACATCCTCTGTCCAGCTTATCACTACAATGAACTCTGTCTCCAGATTCTCAGAAGTTATGAAGATGTATGTTGTACAAAGAATTCAATATGATGCACTTTCATTACCTGAACATGATCGATAGGGCCTGAATCTACAAGTAATCACCCCATTAACAGTCAAAACTAACCCAATTTCAGTGAATATTTTCTTACAAATGTTCTAGAGCAGAAAGATTTTAACAATTCATCCCTTACCATGACCATCTGCAATACTTTCTGTACCAATAAAACAAGCGCTAACTTTAAAGATAATCAACTATGAGATTGTAATTTCTTGTGTATTAAAACAGGGACATTGGGGTAATTGAGTTGCCTAGCATGAGAATCAGCTATAGTACATTCATACATACCAGACATGAAAGATATATTTATAGATATGCAACATCAGGAAAAAAGGATTGGTTAAATACGTTAGGGCATCAACTTTTATTGAGAATCAAATTGGAAACATTTGTTGTGGAATTTCATACTAAACAACCTAAAATGAATTTCCAAAGCTAAAACGAGCTTCATTTCACCACATTTACCGGTAGTTAAGATTTGGCTCATATATTTCTGAGTCAAAAGTTGAAAAGAATTTTTCAATGGATGCAATGGGAATTGACATTCATTGCTTGCTTAAGTCACCTAAGTAATTGTAAATCAAGGACCAGCAATAATGTCACCCTAAAAAGTCAGCAAATAATAGATACTCAGATTATGTGGTTTCCATATATACATACCTTCTCATATATTACATACTAAGATTACATGGTTTTTACATATACATACGGTACCTCTTCATATATTACATACTAAGATTACGTGGTTTCTGTATATACGTACCTTCTCATATAAACCAGCATGCTTGTATTCTACAGACATCTCACTGCTTTCCTCTGGTGACAGAGTTATCTGACCTTGAATCTTCTTTGAAAGAACTTTGACAAATTCAGTTTCATTTATTCTGTCTCCTATCTTTTTACCTGCAACCAGTGAGTGAAATCAAATATTATATATTTATCTTTGAAAAATTATTTACCAGCATACATGTACATTTGCTGACTTACTCCATCATATATGACAGCAGTAAATTTAGGACAAAATTAGATTAGTGGTTTCATCAATATTTGTTGAGTACCAATTTTTGTGGATTTTATTGTTGAGATGATCCACAAAATTTAATGTTCACTGAAATGCTATAATGTACATGCATTGTATTAAAATGATCATTGGCTATAAATCTATGCATGCATCTCTAAAAAGTGTTTTTCACTTCTTCCACGAAAATTAATGCCCACAAATATAAATGACACCATAGAAGTTGTGCCTTTTAGAAGCGTCCTTCCTCTTTCTTGAATTTATCACAAAAAACATTAATGCTTCAAATTTTCAAGAATGAAAAAATACAAGAAGATTTGGTATTTAACTTATCTTCAAGAATTTTTGTAGTTTACTAGTTTGTTACCATAAAGGTTTACATATAATTTACATGCAGAAATACTTCAGTAGCTCTTTTAGCAGCAAAATCAAAATTCCTAGAATTACAAGCTCATTGTCATACAGTAAATATCTTCTTGATCTATCATATCTTATACACTGACTATAGATTCCTTACTTTATACAGGTACCTAATTTCATGATCCCACCATTTTGTATCAAATTGTGAGTTTGAAGAACATAAAATCGCAAGCTCTAAATTTTTGTAATAATTTAGTCTAGTATACAACCACAGGCATTAAAAAATTGAAGTGAGATTCTAGAATCTGTGATGGAAGCTTCTTGAGATTTTACATGGATATTGAATCCTCACTTTTAATTGGAATCTTCAGTACATAGTAACACAGAGAGAACTCACCTGCAGCCAGAAGCAACTTTTCCTCCAACTTGTCGCCCCCAGCAAGTTTCTTTACAGACTCGATGTACTCCGCTCGAGACAGCACTTCCCTGTGAGTCCCATTGATGGCCTGGAACATGTTTCTGGCAGCCCGCCGAATCTTTTTCTCTACATCTGATGTCTCAAGACACCAGTCAATCACTTCTCTGTTGGAGTCGTCAACACCTACGAGTCATCAATAGAGCATTTATTTCTTACTCATTCAAGAACTCTTAAAACCCTCATTTTAGGTTGATTAAAAGAATGGGTTTTTCCCTGCATTGTCTGGGCTTTGCTGAAATTTTCTTTGAAATCACAGTTCATATTAGCTAATCAACTTATGACAACCACTTTAAGAACTTAAACAAGGAACAGTGACATCTAATGTAACAGAAGTACTTTGGATTGTCTTTACAAAATCTCTTTTTTTCAAATCTACAAGCCTATCTGACTTAATTCTTAAATTTTTTCATTTTTACCGACCCAAAGTCAAAATTCAATGACCTCAATCTTAGGGCCATCGAATGTGAAGACTGTTTGCTCTGTGTATACGTATGCTCATTCATGAGAAGCATCAATTTTGTCATTAAACTTATCTGCCATCGTTTCTGTACTTGAACTGGCAGTTGTTACTTTAGAAATAATGCTGTATTTTACCAGTTTTAGTTTGGAGACATTTCTTGAGGAGTTCGTCGGCTTTGTCATCTCCCTGTTTAGACGCCTCAATCAGCCAGGACACGCCTATTTTCCCGTACCTCTGGCGATCCTCATCTGTTCCAGAGTCTGCCAGTTTAAGGTAGTACTCCCCCAGCAGAACCTGGCTTTTTTCATCACCCTTTGCAGCCAATTCCTCCCACTTCTTAAGATTATCTGCATTAATAATAAACGAAAATTGAAAGGGAAATCTCCCTCTTACTTAATACTTTTGATGAAAAAAAGAAAATTTTAATACAATAAAATGCAATGATTGCAGAACACGCAAACCAACTCTGCCCCCTCACCAACACATGGACTTTGTTTGCCCACCCCTCCTTTAAATTCAACACCTCAGGTTCAGCACAATCTCTTGATTTAGCTTTATAGCTTGAAAAAGCAATATCACTCAGTGATGTGTTAAAACTAATTTTAATTAGGATTGCTTTTTTAATTGTCCATGGCATAAATATTAGCGGTAATTAACTTGCGAATTCTTGTATATTTCTAATAATTAACATTTTTGTGAAAAACGGCATATAAATAGCTTTATCAAGCTATTTTGAAAAGCTTTATTAAGCTATATGGCTTTTTCAAGCTATATTGCTAACACAAAAGATTGTGCTGGACCTGCACCTTTATGATTATGTGTTATAAAGCAGATTTATGAACGAGCTCTTTTACCTATTCCATCGCCTTCCGCCATTTTTTATGTGTTGTAAAGGTCACATGACTTCAAAAACTGTGTCACGTGCAAGCTAAATACAACGCATACGGCGAGGATCTCAATGTAGTGGATGAGAGATACAACAACTAATAAGATAAAAAGAGGAGACGAAGATAAAATCACAATATGTTATATGATAGTGTCGAATATACAATACAACAACAACAAAGCATCAACATGATCGATCGAATTGCCAGTTCATGGCAATGGATCGCAAGTCTTCCAACATTCGGAACCACTTCAATGTTATTATTATTTTGAGTGGACAAATACCGATAGCTACACGCGTATCGAAGCATTATGACGTTAGGGAATTCCGAAATTCTTGCAAGCAAGAACAGGCAAAAGTAAATATATAAACACACAACGCCGACTCTGATCGCACATTTCTGCAAGCTCTCATCAACCTTGTTCAGCAATATCGTATCTATACACTGCAAAGGTAAGCGAAACGAATTTTTCACTTAGATATTGTGACCTGGATAAAGGGGGCGTGTCCACAATAATATTTTGTAGAGCATCTATATGTTATATTCTTCTTTCACTCTTCCTTAATCAATAGTTGTGTTTGGATGCAACCATGACGTGTCGTTTTGTTGAAGCACTAAATTATATTTTAGATACATTTACAATTTAGATCTTTATTTGCGAGGTTTAAATCTGCACCTTGATTCTGCGGTTGTCCCGAAAATATAATTCATCGATACGGCTTATTAAAACACGAACGCATTCAAACATAAGTGCATGCACATGTAAATGTATGCAGGTATATACATGTAACAATGATCAATATATATTCAAAGAAACGTTATACAATTACAATGTATTTTGATTGAATTCCTAATTCAATTTCCATGAAGATTAATTAACGCTTCATGAAAAAGATTACACGTATATATGCCAATAATGTGTACATGTACATACATGTATCATTAATTAGCGAATCACTTTATTAAAACTACATGTTACAATTGGTATGTAGTATATGCATTTCGCAAAATAATAAAAAGTAACTGTATGAAAAAAAATTAAAATAACTCTTGTTTTAGATGCAAATGAAATAATATATGTAATGGTTGTATATATCCGCTTAGATTTATAGAAAGGGGAATATTGATTCTGATCAGAAGTAATTTTAAATTAATTATTTTGATTAATAAATTGTTATGCGTAGGTTTCTTATGCCACCCAAAAGAAAGGCAGCGGCAGCGAAGACGAAGGCAGGAGGCAAAAAGGCGAAGACTAGCGATCCAGTTGCCGACGACAAACCGGCGACCACTCATGACGTCATCGCTAAACTGAAGGCAAGCGAAAACAAGTCTACCAACAAAAAGAGAAAAGTGGACAGCTTCGTCCCTAGTCAAAGCATCTATGAGGTACATACACACATATCTTTTTTTTTAAAATGAACTGGTTTAGAGCCAATGTTTATTAGGTTAATTAAGTAATAATTATGATTCAAACGAGCTCTTCATTGTATTTTGGTTAATTTGGGATAATTTACGTTAAAATTGAGAGCATTAATTCAAAGTTGTATATATTCAAAGAAGTTGTGTCGGTACATAAGGCACATGCAATTACATATTTTGTTGTCTCTGATGCGAAGAAACTAATCAATTTCTCAAAAGTTATATTAATTATTTCTCTAAATTGGCGTTTATAATATCTATATGTTATGGAATATAGCTCGGCATAATTGTTTAATATTTTTCCTATTGAGTTATTGCTTGTATCAATATTGCATATAATTTGCTATATGATGTAATAGAATAATTATAGTGCGTGCAAATTTTAAAACACTTGACACTATATAAGTACTGCTAATATGTAATTTATAGCCTTTCTGCATCGACAGGTTTTCGAGGATTACGACTGTATGCTGAATCAAACAAACATCGGGCACAACAACAACAAATACTACGTCATCCAGGTCCTGAAGGGAGTCGGTATAAACCAGTACCATGCCTGGAACCGCTGGGGTCGCGTGGTGAGTGCATGTCAGATATAACGATCCTATGTGTGATGGGGGCGTGGTGAGGGTGTTAGATATATAACAATCCTCTGTGTGATGGGCGCATGGTGAGTGTGTCAGAGATAACTGACACTCTGTGTGATGGGCGCATAGTGAGTGTGTCAGATACTAGTATATAACGATCCTCTGTGTGATGGGCGCATGGTGAATGTGTCAGATATATAACAATACTCTGTGTGATGGGCGCATGGTGAGTGTGTCAGATATATAACGATCCTCTGAGTGATGGGCGCATGGTGAGTGTGTCAAATATATAACGATCCTCTGTGTGATGGGCGCATGGTGAGTGTGTCAGATATATAACAATACTCTGTGTGATGGGCGCATGGTGAGTGTGTCAGAGATAACGATCCTCTGTGTGATAGGCGCATGGTGAGTGTGTCAAATATATAACGATCCTCTGTGTGATGGGCGCGTGGTGAGTGTGTCAGAGATAACGATACTCTGTGTGATGGGCGCGTGGTGGGTGTGTCAGAGATAACGATACTCTGTGTGATGGGCGCATGGTGGGTGTGTCAGATATATAATGATCCTCTGTGTGATAGGCGCGTGGTGAGTGTGTCAGAGATAACGATACTCTGTGTGATGGGCGCGTGGTGGGTGTGTCAGAGATAACGATACTCTGTGTGATGGGCGCATGGTGAGTGTGTCAGATATATAACGATCCTCTGTGTGATAGGCGCGTGGTGGGTGTGTCAGATATATAACAATACTCTGTGTGATGGGCGCATGGTGACTGTGTCAGATATATAACGATCCTCTGTGTGATGGGCGCATGGTGAGTGTGTCAGATATATAACGATCCTCTGTGTGATGGGCGCATGGTGAGTGTGTCAGATATATAACAATACTCTGTGTGATGGGCGCGTGGTGAGTGTGTCAGATTAATAGAATCATTCATTATTACGAGTGTGGGATAGTGAAATTCCACCGAGGGGACAAGATTCACTGTCTAGGACGAGGCTTTGCCGAGTCCTAGACCGTGAATCTTGGCCCCGAGGTGGAATTTCACTATCCCACACGAGTATATAATGAATGATTATTTTTCTCGCATTATATTAGACTTAAAATGATGTTTGACAACTTTCTGTTATGACGTTCAAAAGATTACTTTCGGTTTAACTCTCCGCGTGCTTCAAATAGTGCAAGTTAAATGAAAGCATACGACAGTTTTTTCAATTAAAATATGAAAAATTGTAATTAACTATGCAACACAATTACTTCATGGATAATCTCATTGCACTATTTTGCATTTCCCTACAGCAGACAACGTTTGTTTACGTTTTAAAACAGCGTAGTAATACACAGTGTAAGACAGAAAAATCTCACACTGCTGTCTCACATCGGACAAACCGATCTCACACCGGTGATAATGCGAGAAATAACAATCCTCTGTGTGATGGGCGCGTGGTGGGTGTGTCAGAGATAACGATACTCTGTGTGATGGGCGCGTGGTGGGTGTGTCAGAGATAACAATACTCTGTGTGATGGGCGTGTGGTGGGGGTGTTAGAGATAACGATCCTCTGTGTGGTGGGCGCGTGGTGGGTGTGTCAGAGATTACAATACTCAGTGTGGTGGTGGTGTCAGAGATAACGATCCTCTGTGTGATGGGCGCATGGTGATTGTGTCAGATATATAACGATACTCATTGTGATGGGCGCATGGTGAGTGTGTCAGATATATAATAATCCTTTGTGTGATGGGCGCATGGTGAGTGTGTCAGATATATAAAACAATCTTCTGTGTGATGGGCGCTTGGTGAGTGTGTCAGATATATAACAATCCTCTGTGTGATGGGCGCATGGTGATGGTGGCAGAGATAACGATACTCTGTGTGATATGCGCGTGGTGAGTGTGTCAGATATATAACAATCCTCTGTGTGATGGGCGCATGGTGAGTGTGTCAGAGATAACGATACTCTGTTTGATGGGCGCATGGTAGGTGTTTTAGAGATAACGATACTCTGTGTGATGGGCGCATGGTGAGTGTGTCAGATATATAACAATACTCTGTGTGATGGGCGCATGGTGAGTGTGTCAGATATATATAGCAATCCTCTGTGTGATGGGGGCGTGGTGAGTGTGTTAGATATATAACAATCCTCTGTGTGATTGGCGCGTGGTGATGGTGGCAGAGATAACGATACTCTGTGTGATATGCGCGTGGTGAGTGTGTCAGATATATAACAATCCTCTGTGTGATGGGCGCATGGTGAGTGTGTCAGAGATAACGATACTCTGTTTGATGGGCGCGTGGTGGGTGTGTCAGAGATAACGATACTCTGTGTGATGGGCGCATGGTGAGTGTGTCAGATATATAACGATCCTCTGTGTGATGGGCGCGTGGTGGGTGTGTCAGAGATAACGATCCTCTGTGTGATGGTCGCGTGGTGGGTGTGTCAGAGATAACGATACTCTGTGTGATGGGCGCGTGGTGGGTGTGTCAGATATAATGATACTCTGTGTGATGGGCGCGTGGTGGTTGTGTCAGATATATAACGATACTCTGTGTGATGGGCGCATGGTGAGTGTGTCAGATATATAACAATCCTCTGTGTGATGGGCGCATGGTGAGTGTGTCAGATATATAACGATACTCTGTGTGATGGGCGCATGGTGAGTGTGTCAGATATATAACAATCCTCTGTGTGATGGGCGCATGGTGAGTGTCTCAGATATATAACGATCCTCTGTGTGATTGGCGCGTGGTGAGTGTGTCAGATATATAACGATACTCTGTGTGATTGGCGCGTGGTGAGTGTGTCAGATATATAACAATCCTCTGTGTGATGGGCGCATGGTGAGTGTGTCAGATATATAACGATCCTCTGTGTGATTGGCGCATGGTGAGTGTGTCAGATATATAACGATCCTCTGTGTGATAGGCGCGTGGTGAGTGTGTTAGATATATAACAATCCTCTGTGTGATGGGCGCATGGTGAGTGTGTCAGATATATAACGATCCTCTGTGTGATTGGCGCATGGTGAGTGTGTCAGATATATAACGATCCTCTGTGTGATAGGCGCGTGGTGAGTGTGTTAGATATATAACAATCCTCTGTGTGATGGGCGCGTGGTGATGGTGGCAGAGATAACGATACTATGTGTGATGGGCGCGTGGTGAGTGTGTCAGATATATAACAATCCTCTGTGTGATGGGCGCGTGGTGATGGTGGCAGAGATAACGATACTCTGTGTGATATGCGCGTGGTGAGTGTGTCAGATATATAACAATCCTCTGTGTGATGGGCGCTTGGTGAGTGTGTTAGATATATAACGATCCTCTGTTTGATGGGCGCGTGGTGAGTGTGTCAGATATATAACAATCCTCTGTGTGATTGGGGCATGGTGTGTGTTAGATATATAACAATCCTCTGTGTGATGGGCGCGTGGTGAATGTATCAGATACAACGATCCTCTGTGTGATGGGCGCGTGGTGAGTGTGTCAGATATATAACGATACTCTGTGTGATGGGCGCGTGGTGAGTGTGTCAGATATATAACGATACTCTGTGTGATGGGCGCGTGGTGAGTGTGTCAGATATATAACAATCCTCTGTGTGATGGGCGCGTGGTGAGTGTATCAGATACAACGATCCTCTGTGTGATGGGTGCGTGGTGATGGTGTCATATATATCGATCCTCTGCGTGAATGGCGGGTGGTGAGTGTGTCAGAGATAACGAACCTCTGTGTGATGGGGGCATTGAGATGGTTTAACATTTTAATCAAATATCTATTTTCTGTTGGGTATACACAAATAATGCCTTGAATGATGATGAATGGTGTTTCAATAATTGGCATTTCTAGCGCAATTATTTTTTTTTTCAAGTTTTTTTAACAACGTAAACTATATGTTAAAACGCATTGGAAAAATAAACTTTATCGTCAATATATTATTCTTTGCTTTGAGTTTTTTTTAATTAGATCTTAGTAATTATTCATATCTAAAGAGAGCAAATATCATTTTAATATTTTTTTAGTTCATTAATTAAAACGTGTTGCAAGAGAATATATATGCGTGCATGAAAAATATATACTGTTATATATATCATGAACGATAGTTATGACATGTTTTAACTATAGTTGCAATAATGTTAATAATGAGTGTATTTCCTCACAAATAATCTTAAATGTATCGGCACATAGAGCTATTTTACACGTTTACATGTACATGTAATTCATGAAGGGAGATTCCGGAGCCACCGCAATAAAAGGACCTTTTGTTTCCCCTGATGACGCCATTAAAGACTTCAAAAAGAAATTCCAGGACAAGACTGGTAATAAATGGGAGAATAGGGACTCGTTCACCCCCAAAACAAAGAAGTACACGATGATAGAGATGTCCCTGGAGGACGACGACGAGGACGAGACGGACGCCTCGGCGCCGGTATGTAACACCACTTCTTTCTGTGGCGCCGGTATGGTCACACCTCTCCTTTCTGTGGCGCCGGTGTGTTCACACTTCTTCTTTCTGTGGCGCCGGTATGTTCACACCTCTCCTTTCTGTGGCACCGGTATGTTCACACCTCTCCTTTCTGTAGCGCCGGTATATTCACACCTCTCGTATCTGTGGCGCCGGTATGTTCACTCCTCTCCTTTCTGTGGCGCCGGTATATTCACTCCTCTCCTTTCTGTAGCGCCGGTATATTCACACCTCTCCTTTCTGTGGCGCCGGTATGTTCACACCTCTCCTTTCTGTGCGCCGGTATGTTCACACCTCTCCTTTCTGTGGCGCCGGTATGTTAACACCTCTCCTTTCTGTGGCGCTGGTATGTTCACAACTGTCCATTCTGTGGCGTCGGATTGTTCACACCTCTCATTTCTGTACGTGCATCGCTTTCGGTTCAGCCTGCGTTTAGCTTAAGGTCTTTTCTGAAGGAAAGTGGGCGAATTGGACATTTGATAAAACTGTATCCACCAAATGTAGTTTTTGACGATCAATTCAATTAGCTTGGCGTAGAAATAAAAGAATTGCATATGGAAAACATATTGTAAAATATTTTTGCAGTTTAAAAGGGGAAAAGTTGTATTTGAACGTTCATGAACTCTAATCATTTAAAAGTAAACTATATGTAATTTTAATAGACAAATCAAATGTTATAAAATTAAGTCTGACTGTATACTTGAGAGTTTTATTATAACTAAATAAATAAAACTTTTGTTGATATGATCTTTGAACAATTAAACAGTCTTTTCTTCTAACTCAGGGAAACTTTATTTCTACAATAATATATTAAATTCTACCGAGTATTACTTAAAGTTTCCCTTGAAAAAGCACGAAAGATCCAAGCTGACAAGTCTGAAGATTAAGAATAAGTGCACATAACTTTTTATTGAAACAAGAAGATATTGTAAACCAAATATTCCCAAGGAAAAGTTTTGTGCTATTCTTGTAACTTATAAGTTGAAAATGGAGAAAAATTTTTTTACTTTACTGTCCTGTATATGACGCTCTTTGATTTCAATATTGTGATATTTTTAATGATAGATTATACTGTACGTGGTAGTGATCCCATTAAAGAAATTGTTAATCCATGTGATTATAATACTATAAAACGTCTATGTGTCTATTTAGATAAATGCTTTATGCAGAGAAAACAGTTTCAGGGACTATAAAGAATTGTATAAGAATGTCTTTCCTTTGATTATATTATAATATTCTTTAATCTGTCATTTGATTTCATTTTGACTGTATGCCAACATTGTGATGTCAATAAACTGAATTAAATTGAAATGATAACATCTATCCTATTATGCTTTATATCAATATGAAGACAAAATCCGCACCCTCTGGACCCGTAGAGAGATGTACCCTGGACGCCCCCACACAGTCCCTGTTGAACCTCATCTTTAACCACGACATGTTCAAAGACGCCATGAAGAGTTTTGACATTGGTAAGGTCGCCAGGCGTTATGTAGGGATTCGTACATGTCAATGACGGACACGCGACGTCGTGGGCCTTTCCTGTTAGCGGAAAAACTTTTCGAGCTCTACCGGTAAGGCCCAAGAAGTTGCTACTTGGTGATAAAATTTTTTTTTATTATTATTATTAATTTTTTTTGCACTTTCTGAATTAGAAATCTCATCAAAGTTTTTTTTCTGATCAATGTTGTATATATCAAAATTTTCATCAGTATATTCAATTAATTCCAACTTTTATTGTGTGTTGATTTTTTTTTCTGAAAAGTTTTCGTAAAACTGGTTAATTGATAACAAAATCAAAACTCATATACAAAGAATACCTGTAAGTTTTTGTTTTTCAATGAATGTTATGGCCGGAATTGTTTTCAGACGTAAAGAAAATGCCACTCGGAAAACTGAGCAAGGCGCAGATTGCTAAAGGGTTTGAAGTCCTGGAGGATCTGGAAAAGGCAGTAGACGCTAGAAACAACGCCCAAATTGTGTCCCTCTCTTCAAAATTTTACACCGTAATTCCTCACGACTTCGGGAGAAAAGTTCCTCCTGTAATGAATACATTAGAAACCATTCGAGAAAAATACGATATGTTGTTGGTACGAATTAATTTTCTCCTTTCATTTACATGTGTTTTTTTACTTAGTTTCTCAAGCCGTTACGAATATCTGTAGATTTTAAAATTAAAGAACTGAAAGAGTTTACAATCAAATCAAATATTTGAGAAATTTAAATACATTAATATTGAACAATATGTTTTTATTTCATTTATATAGGTATTAGGTGACATAGAAATTGCACAGGCGTTAGAAAAGGAAAAAGAGAAAGTTGCCTCGGTAAGTCTGTCTGTCTGTCTGTCTGTGTCCGTCCATCCGTCTCCGTCTCTCTCTCTCTCTCTCTCTCTCTCTCTCTCTCTCTCTCTCTCTCTCTCTCTCTCTCTCTCTGAGTTTTCACGAGTATAACGTACTTTAATATTTGTTACAAGGAATCTGCCAAGCAGCCCCATCCCTTGGACGTTAACTATAACTTGCTGAAATGTGAACTGAAACTGCTGGATCCAAAATCCAAAGAGTACAAGGTAAATTACCATTCATGCAGTGCGAAACCGCAACACGTTTTGAATTTACTTTGAAGATTAAAGGATGGTATTCCATAAAAGTCAGGGGCCCCTCTTTATACAATGAATTATAGAAAAATCTACAATGACTTTGACACTTTTAAAACGAGAGCAAATAAATGTGCCACACCATGGTTAGTGTAAATAGCTTAGAACTTTTTTTCTAATTGTATTGATTGATGTATTATCAATGATTTTGTAGACTCTGTTAATTTTGTTCTGGTTTGTGACCCTGAAGTTTCAATGAATAAAAATGACTAGAATAGTTGGACCTGGACACAATAGACGATATGTTTATGTAAATATCCAGCAGATTGGACAAATTCATTGACATATGACGTGATATTGTTTATTTAAATGCTTTCTTTGGTGATTCATTCGGGATATGAAGGTAGCGACATTGCAGGAAAAATACACAACCCGTGTTAGCGGGATATGTAAATTTTTCCTGCAATGATCGCTACCTTCATAACCCACATGAATCATCAAAGAAAGCATTTTATTATTTATATTAACATCTTGCTTTAACTAATTAATAAACTGATTATGAAAAGTTAGTAAAATTCACTAAATTACTGTTAATGTACAGGTGTACGTTAGCTAAAAGAAACAGCCAAATTGTCTCCCCTGAGACTTTGAGTCTTGTATGTTCATGATTATTTCGTGCAGTCCGATATTTTACTAAGGTCGCTGTAGGTTCAGACCAATCGATAAACAGGGCGTGTCAATTTCAGTCGTGTCAATTTCAGTCATGTCACTTTCAGTCGCTGTAGATTTCGACCAATCGATAAATAGGGCGTGTAGATGTTTCTATAGAGCTATGAATTAAAGTTTCCGTAAAAAATAGAAGAAAAAATGCTTGGTAGATGTAAATATAGCCAAATGAAGGTTAATGTCATATTCATGTAGTCACGTTGAACACGCTTATTGAAATGTATGTCACGGTGCATGGGTAGTAAGCACTAATTTAAACAATAAAATGCTTGCTTTGGTGATTCATTCGGGATATGAAGGTAGCGACATGGCAGAAAAGAATATGTAAATTTTTTCTGTAATGATCGCTACCTTTATAACCCGCATGAATCATCAAAGAAAGCATTTTATTGTTTATATTAACATCTTTCTTTTAACTAATTGATAAATTGATTATGAAAAGTAAGTAAAATTTACTAAATTACTATCAATATACATAAGTATGCTACCTAAAAGAAACAGCCAAATCGTCTCCTGTGAGACTTTGAGTCTGGCATCATCATGATTATTTCATGCAGTCCGTGATTTTTCTTAAGTCGCTGTAGGTTTCGACCAATCGGTAAACAGGGCGTGTCAATTTCAGTCCTGTCAGTTTCAGTCGCTGTAGATTAACGGGACATGTTAATTTCAGTCTGGCTGTTTCTATAGAGCTATGAATTAACTATTAGTTTCCGTAAGAATTAGAGGGAATAATACTTGGTAGATGTAAATATAACATTATGATTTTTTACGCATATAATTATAGATTTCGACACAAAACTATGCCAGCTGAAGAAGAAGTGGGCGGAGCTAAAACTCTATGAGAATCGAATGTAAACAGTCTTCCCCCGCTATACATAAATATAAATATATATATAAACATATATAAAATGCTTTCTTTGGTAACGCGAGTTATGTAATTTTTAATTTCTGCAATGATTCACTCCCTTCATAACCCACATGAATCATCAAAGAAAGCATATTATATTTACAATTTTTTTTTTACAAATTATTTAATTGATCGTAAATAGTAAGAAAAATTAACCAAAATTAATACATGTACATTAGCTGAAAGAAGCAGCCAAATCGTCTCCTATGGGAATTTGGGTCTGACATCATCATGATTATTTCGTGCAGTCCGTGATTTTTCTTAGGTCGCTGTAGATATTGACCAATCGATAAACAGGGTGTGTGCATATAACAGTCCTGTCAGTTTCAGTCGCTGTATATTTCGACCAATCGATACACGATGCCTGTACGAATTAACTTCAAGTATAAGTTTTCGTAATAGAGGGAATCATATTCGCTAAATGTAAATATAATGATGCATGTTTCCCCTGTAATTGTTTAAACCTGGGAAAGAAAGGGTTTCTATGATACATATATCAAAGATTAAGTACATACAAGATTAAACGGTAATTCCGAAATTTAGCTTCTTTTGTCGAGTTACTGGGGTCTTATTTCACATCATCCATTTAATTTTTATAGAAAAATAAAAGCACCTCGCGGGTCTTTTTTAAAGCAATAAGAGCTGCAATTTTCATGATGACATTTTTTTTTAACGAAAATGTACATGTTATTTTCTACTAAAATAACAAAAATATCATGGTTTATAAATTTCTTTTCGCCAAATTTTTGTGAAAAAGGCCTTTAATGCGCCTTAATTGGAGCGAAATTGAATTATTGTCGTCCTGTACAAAAATTGATTTGCTATATGTTCCTTAGAAAAAATATCTTTCCTCTGACAAAAATTAATGATTTTTTCCAACCTTATTTATCATAAAAGTTTAAGTTGCATGGAGACTTAGCATACTAGCAGGTTTTTACAGCAAAATAAATTTTTTAAAAATACAGCTCATATTGCTTTAAACTTAATGGGATTGTTTTCTTTGGCGTCAGAAATGTTCATCATTTTCTTACAACGCTTACACGTATTTTAATGCGTTTAAATTTATTTTTTTCTATAGACTCTGGAAACTTACACAAAAGAAACCGGAAAGGGTTGGAGAGTCGCTAAAATAAAACACATCTGGTCCATGCGGCGAGAAGGAGAGGTAAGAGAGAGAGAGAGAGAGAGAGAGAGAGAGAGAGAGAGAGAGAGATTGGATTTACACTCTGTAGAACATGCATATTTATCTCTTATAGAAATCTTTGAAGTATTTTTAAATTAGTTTCTCACCAGTCCTTTTAATATTGTTATTAAACAAAATTTTTGTTTTCTTGCCCTTCTCGATTTAGGAATAACTACACCTAACTATGAACTGTCAATGAAAATAATCGCCAAACATTGATTGTTTATTTATTCTTAATTGTCATGACTTACCTATAAATGGATTTACAATAAAATAAAGAGCTTAGTTTTCAGTTTTATTATTATTATTTTTTTTTATAAAAGGGAAAACGGTTTGCAGAACACGATAAGATTTCAAACAGAAAACTTCTTTGGCACGGAACCAATGTAGCGGTGGTTGCAGCCATTTTGAAGAGTGGACTTCGGATCATGCCGCACAGTGGGGGTCGGGTGGGAAGCGGAATCTACTTCGCTTCGGAAAACAGCAAATCGGCTGGATATGGTGTGTTGTTGCCGTATAATTCTCTTTTTCTATTATTCCATTCAAAGGCGTTTCAATCATGAAATTTCCGAGTAAAGGTTGGATTTTACATTTTATTTGAAATTGGGTTGTTTTCAGAAACTTAAAAGGAGATCGCCAACTTTTAATATTTTATTTAAAGGGGCATGGTCACGGTTTTGGTCAAAAATTATTTTTCCGATTTTAATGTTTACTATGCTTCAGTAAGACATTTGTAATAGGCAACCAAAATTTGAGTGTCATTTGATGAGTCATAAGCGAGTTACACAGCTTACAATTCTTCGCTATTTAAACAAAGCGTTTGTTTACATTTTGAATGTTGAAGTGCAAATTCCAGTTTTAGACCTAAAATAAATGTGTTAATCGTTAGAAACTGTTTATTTATGCTCAAATGAATAACAAGATAGACAAACCAGCTTTAAAAATATTTTTCAATGGTATATTGAACCTATGAAAACAAAAACAGGGCACGAGCCTTGTTTACATGACGAAGAATTGTAAGCCGTTTCTTGCTTAAAACTCAACGACTGGCACCCAAATTTCATTTGATAATTAGAAATGCATTCCTAAAGCATTGCAAATAATAAAAACAGAAAAATAAAATTTGACAAAAATCATGACCATGCCCCTTTAAAAAGAAATGATGTACTCTTTCTTTCAGTGACATGCGCTGGAACAACTGGCATAATGTTCCTGAATGAAGTTGCGTTAGGAAAGGAGCATCTCATTACCCAAGACGACTGGCAATTAAAGGCAGCCCCAAAAGGCTACGATTGTATCATTGCTAAAGGATGGACGGAACCTGGTGAGAGAAAGACCTTAAAAGGGTTGGATAGTGTGGCCATTTTAAAACTACATGTATATTAATCGGAGACCGGCAAAGAAAATATATTCAAATTGTAATGCCAAACTATTTAATATATACATGTAGTATGTGGCCGAAACTATCATATAAAATTTTCAGTTATATCTACAGGTGGCTAACTTGTTAACCTCCAGCCTCCTTAATTACAAAGACAATAAATTTTATTTTTGTCTTGTCTTGATAAAATTGTGAAATATGGGTCAAATTTGTTCTTCAGACCCAAAGAAGGATACGAAGATAAAATTAGACGGCAAAGACGTGGTCGTCCCCCAGGGGGTCCCCGTCACTCAGCCTGAGTATAACCACCCAATAAGCAGATTCTCACAGAGTGAGTACCTTGTATACAAGGAGAGTCAGAACATGATGCGCTATCTGGTCATGGTCGACTTTAAGTATCCCTTCAAGACATGATGCACTAACTCGTCATGGTCGACTTACAGTAGCCCTTCAGGACATGATGCGCTAACTCGTCATGGTCAACTTACAGTAGCCCTTCAGAACATGATGCGCTAAGTTAAAACTCTTCATGGTCGACTTGTAGCACTCACTTTGTTCCCTTTAAATCATAAAACGTATGTAGCCAAAACTTACAGATACGTACTATTATCTTTTGAGTGTATGCAGTTCTAACTGTTCTCTAAAGACATCACAGGGTAAATCGTTGTTATCACTGACAATAGTTGTACGTGTTGCATTTAATATTAGGTTGTGTTTTTCTTATCCAAACTAATATTGTGATATGAGTGTGTTAATTAGTTATTTTTTATTTGTGTTATCTTCCTCTACTGGAATGTCAGATTAAGGTCATAGTTTGATTAATGTAGTTTTTTATCGTTATTTTTCCTCTTGGGAATTTGATCAAAACAAGGCAGACATTTCATGATTTCATTGTTAAAACATTTCTGCATGTTTAGTAACATTCTTGAAAATCATGCGATTTTCGTTTTTTAAGGCCTGGTTCGCCATTATCTCCTATCAAAAGCGATCCAAGTATTTTTTATACGTTATTCCATTCCATTATATACACAGTCATGCCTGTAGAAGGATGGTGATATCCTATGTGTATGCATTTTGTCTTATATCTGTATTGTGAGATTAGCATTTTTTGCACTATTCATATTTTTTACGATTGGATTATTTAAAAAAATATTCCGTGTTAATTTTCTGGTTTTTTTTTTTAAATTTCTTTTTACATCGCATGTTCGTAAGATTTATGCTCGAGTTTTATCGATTGGAGTGGCTCCAGAAAATGAATTTGGCGATTTGATTGTTTTCCATAACTATCAATTTGCCCACTTTTCAGTGCTTTAAAACTAACCAGGTTTTACATACAGGTATTTAGTTGTTATGCAGTAGTCTTTGTAAACGTCTTGTTGTTACTTTGTCTTTGAATAAAGTATATTGTTATTTTAGAATAACTCTGTGTTGCTTTTTTGATCGATGTTCGAACAATTTAGAGTGTACACTATACATAATTCATCTTCGTACAACCGGTACTTCAAATTGTGTTTAAATAAAGTACTTGGTTGTTTTAGAATATAACTTAACTAATAAATCCACAAACCTCTCCGATCACTTAGCTAATAAAATTGTAAATCCCAGTTTTAATCAGACCGGCACAGATAAGTAGACAGACACCAGAAATTAAATTCTCCTCTGTATAATTCAGTTTTAAGGCACAATCTATTTATTTCCAACTGTTGCCATTCAGTATCCCCAAACTGTTATTGAAATGGATTAATTAAATATGCCAATAATCCAACTTTAACTTAGTACATGCACATGCACCTAACCATCAGATACATTGATATATTTCTCTCCACATGTACCTTACCATCAGATACATTAATTCCCTCTGCATGTACCTAACCATCAGATACATTAATAATTCCCTCCACATGTACCTAACCATCAGATACATTGATATTTCCCTCCACTTGCACCTAACCATCAGATACATTGATATTTCCCTCCATATCTACCTTACCATCAGATACATAGATACATTGATATTTCCCTTTACATCTACCTTACCATCAGATACATTAATAATTCCCTCCACATGTACCTAACCATCAGATACATTGATATTTCCCTCCACATGTACCTAACCATCAGATACATCGATGTTTCCCTCCACATGTACCTAACCATCAGATACATTGATATTTCCCTCTATATCTACCTTACCATCAGATACATTGATATTTCCCTCCACATGTACCTAACCATCAGATATATTGATATTTCCCTCTACATCTACCTTACCATCAGATACGTTGATAATTCCCTCTACATGTACCTAAACATCAGATTTATTGATAATTCTCTGTACATGTACCTAAACATCAGATATATTGATATTTCCCTCCACATGTACCTAACCATTAGATACATTGATATTTCCCTCTACATCTACCTTACCATTAAATGCATTGATATTTCCCTCCACATGTACCTTACCATTAGATACATTGATATTTCCCTCTACATCTACCTTACCATTAAATGCATTGATATTTCCCTCTACATGTACCTAACCATCAGATATATTGATATTTCCCTCCACATGTACCTTACCATCAGATACATTGATATTTCCCTCCACATGTATATGTACCTTACCATCAGATACATTGATATTTCCCTCCACATGTACCTAACCATCAGATACATTGATATTTCCCTCTACATCTACCTTACCATCAGATACATTGATATTCCCCTCTACATGTACCTTACCATCAGATATATTGATATTTCCCTCCACATGTACCTAACCATTAGATACATTGATATTTCCCTCTACATCTACCTTACCATTAAATGCATTGATATTTCCCTCCACATGTACCTAACCATCAGATATATTGATATTTCCCTCCACATGTACCTTACCATCAGATACATTGATATTTCCCTCCACATGTACCTTACCATCAGATACATTGATATTCCCCTCTACATGTACCTTACCATCAGATACATTGATATTTCCCTCCACATGTACCTAACCATTAGATACATTGATATTTCCCTCTACATCTACCTTACCATTAAATGCATTGATATTTCCCTCCACATGTACCTTACCATTAGATACATTGATATTTCCCTCTACATGTACCTAACCATCTGATACATTGATATTTCCCTCCACATGTACCTTACCATCAGATACATTGATATTCCCCTCTACATGTACCTAACCATCAGATACATTGATATTTCCCTCTACATGTACCTAACCATCTGATACATTGATATTTCCCTCTACATGTACCTAACCATTAGATATATTGATATTTCCCTCTACATGTCCCTTACCATTAGATACATTGATATTTCCCTCTACATCTACCTTACCATTAAATGCATTGATATTTCCCTCTACATGTACCTAACAATCAGATATATTGATATTTCCCTCCACATGTACCTAACCATCAGATACATTGATATTCCCCTCCACATGTACCTAACCATCAGATACATTGATATTTCCCTCCACATGTACCTTACCATCAGATACATTGATATTCCCCTCCACATGTACCTAACCATCAGATACATTGATATTTCCCTCTACATGTACCTAACCATCAGATACATTAATAATTCCCTCTACATGTACCTAACCATCAGATATATTGATATTTCCCTCTACATGTCCCTAACCATTAGATACATTGATATTTCCCTCCACATGTACCTAACCATTAGATATATTGATATTTCCCTCTACATGTCCCTAACCATCAGATACATTGATATTTCCCTCCACATGTACCTAACCATTAGATATATTGATATTTCCCTCCACATGTACCTTACCATCAGATACATTGATATTTCCCTCCACATGTACCTTACCATCAGATACATTGATATTTCCCTCCACATGTACCTTACCATCAGATACATTGATATTCCCCTCTACATGTACCTAACCATCAGATACATTAATAATTCCCTAGCTCTACATGAACCTAACCATCAGATATATTGATATTTCCCTCTACATGTCCCTTACCATCAGATAAATTGATACCGTACTCTCAGATACATTGATAATTCCCTCTACATGTGCCTAACCATCAGATACATTAATAATTCCCTCTACATGTGCCTAACCATCAGATATATTGATAATTCCCTCTACATGTACCTAACCATCAGACACATTGATATTTCCCTCTACATCTACCTTACCATCAGATACATAGATAATTCCCTCTACATCTAGCCTAGTAACCGAGGCCTTCCGAGTGCAAGCACGAAGGCCTGGAATCCCTCGTCCAATGGCTGCGCTCAATGTTGAATCCAACATGGCGACTAGAAAGATAAAATAACATACACATACTTATCGTTAGACCTGTTTGGCCTTTTATTACTGGTTCATATGCGAATCAATAACATGGTTAGACTTGATACAACATTTTCTTTGCTGATTTAGCTTTATACGGCCCTGAACCATGAATTGAATGTCCGAACGCGAGTATTAAGCGAGCCCTGTATATCGCACAATATAAACAGTGATACACATCTACACTTTTGCTCATATATCTCCTCATTTTTTAGGTAGACAAACTTTTTAAAAGTTATTTCCAGGTCATGATAACATACAAAACAACATACAATGCATAGATTCAATGGAATGCCTTGGTGTAATTGGTTAGCACACTTCATGCTTCAGACGTTTATCATGGCATTTGAAGAGGTCCAGGTTCAAATCCTGGGGGTATTCCGCTTTACTTAGTGTATGTCAAGCCCCCGATCTGGCTGATTATGGCTGATGATAACATCAAAACAACATACAATGCATAGATTCAATGGAATGCCTTGGTGTAATTGGTTAGCACACTTCATGCCTCAGAAGTTTATCATGGCATTTGAAGAGGTCCAGGTTCAAATCCTGGGGGTATTCCGCTTGCAATTTTATGTATTTTCAGTATTCATAATTATGATCATGATAAAACACTTGGATTGATTTTGGGTAATTGGTTAGTACAGTGCATACCAGCAGTTTTTAGTTATAAAGTGAAGGGCTGCAGGTTCAAACCTTTAAATTATGAACTGGATTTCACAAATTCATAACAAATTTTACTCTAATTGGTATTCTTATGTATTTTGATTTTTTATAACAGCTTAATGAAGATGACATTAACAAGGCACTTGTAAAATTTAATGAAAGAATTGGTTGCAAGATTGACAATCTGAAGCCTAAACAAAATAATGCCCTTCTGGATGTTGTGAATGGACATGATGTCATTGCAGCATTACCAACGGGTTATGGGAAGAGTTTGATTTATGAGCTTATTCCATATGTGCTGCAGGACACTAAAGTTATAGTTGTTGAGCCACTCAATGTGATTATCAATCAGCAAATAAGCAAATTAATAGACGGTATGGCTGTACAACTTAAAGAGCTGAATCTGTGCAAAGCAATTACAGATGGGCATTTCTCCTATAGCTTTATCTACAGCCACCCTGAGAACATATTAGGCAAACCATCAGTGAACAAATTTTTTCAGTGCAGATGTTTTAAAGAGAACAGAGTTGTGATAGTCATTGATGAAGCCCATTGTATTTTGGAATGGGGAGATGATTTTCGTCCGGAATACAGTAAACTAGTTGAACTTCGAGCTGTGCTTCCTGAGGCAACATTTCTCTGTCTTTCGGCAACACTTTCCATCAAAGGTCAGATTGATATCAAAAATTGTTTATCTCTGAAGGACTGTAGGATCCATGGTGAGATTCCAGTGAAGCCTAATATTTCAATTACTGTGTTAAGAAGACCTGCAAGCTCTAAGGATGTGACATTGTCCTACAGACATATTTTGGATGTCTTATTCAATGAACTGAAAGTTAAATTAGGTGCCACTCCACTGACTATTGTGTATTTCAATTCATCACTGAACTATATAGGATTTGCCTATGAACATGCTTGTCGAGTCTTGGGGTTTTTGGTGTACAATGGGGAGAAGAATCAAGAAAATGCCAGAGTTGTTATGTATGCATCTGTGGAATATGGGAGTGAAAAAGTAAGAATAAAAATATGAACTCAATGTCTACCCAAGTTATACGAGTATAACCTGGGTTGAGACAATTTATGCTTTATAATCCAAGAAGCAGCTTATAAAAAAGCGTAAATTGCTCCAACCCAGGTTATACGAGTATAACTTGGGTAGATATTGAGATCATTCCTTATAATTTAATTTTCTGTAATTTATTGTACAAATTGAGTCTGTTTTACTTGATATTAATCTGTTCAAAATTCAAACGTAATGTCAAGCTGATTAGTACGATTTTGACGTTGGTGCATTGTGACGTGTCTTGTGATGTGCAAACCAGGTTATACAATTTTATTTAAACAAGGTCCCCACAACATTTTGTAAATTTACATATGATTTGTTTATGAAGATGGTGTAAAAAGAAAATTTAGAGATGGAAGTGCTATGAATTGTTTTTATAACATATAATGGTTGAACTTGATCGAATGATCCCAAATTTTCAAGATGTCCTATGCTATTGTAAATCATCAAAAAAGTGATATTGGGCTCAAACAAATGAATTTGATTTTCTACTATCAGCTACGGGAATTGATATTTCATCAGATTTCCTCAGATGACAGCCCTCTAAGGATCATATTGGCTTCTTCTGCCCTAGGGATGGGAGCAGATTTTGGCCGTGTGGAAAGAATTGTGCATGCAGGTCCACCTAAGAGTATTGAAGGTAACTTTTTAATGAATTTTATCATCTTAATATGTATAGAAATAAGTATTATTCTTCATCAGAATTATCTGAATATAAAGGGAAGAAACAAGAACTAGTTAATGAAAAGCATGTAAGATGAATGAAAGTCGTGCTTGTGTAATTGTAAAGCATGAATGGTTTAAGGCTTTGTACTGACTGGGTCTTTCACTTCTCTTTATTTTTAATGCAATCAAAATAAAAAACATAATAAATGCAGTCTTCAGGTTTATTGCTAAAAAAATATTTATATCCTGAAAAAGGACAAACTACAAATTATTATGTAAATGACATTCTCCTGCTACATATTTAATACTTTTATTTGACAAATGGCTCCAATTGGTTTTGAGTTCAATTCTGATTCGATTGATAATTCCAACTTTAAATGATATCCTATGATAACACTTATCATAAGTGTTCACAGTAATCGAACACGTTTTTCTTCCAACAGCTTATATTCAGCAAGTGGGTAGAACAGGCAGAACGGGGAAACAGGCAACAGCAATTTTGTTTTTTAACAACAGTGATGTAGGCAGGCCTGAAATGAACAAGACAATGAAGTCTTTCTGCCGAAATGAATCAACTTGTAGGAGAAAAATCCTTAATGATTACTTTGGATTAATGAATGACACCAATGAGAGTGAAAATAAAGCAACTTTGTGCTGTAACATTTGTAATCCAATCTTAAATGAATGGTATTCAGTTTTACCTCTAAGGCAAGAGCTAAAATCTTCCATCCGACAATCATATTAAATAACTTGGAGATATCCCCTTACCAAATAGAATCAGTCATCCACAATTATTCAAGATATGTGGAAACAGACAGTTTAATTCATTCAAGATTTTGGTTTGAATCAAGCACATCAGAAAATTTATGTACCATTATCAAATTAAGTGTGTCATATTATGCCTTTCAATTGTTTTTGCTTTCCAGCACATAATTAAAGTACTTGTAATGAAAAAAAATCAGTTGTCTTTATTTTGGAGTAACTCAAGTGACCTAAAAAAGTGAGTTGGCTATATATTGAATAATAATTCACTTACCAGATTAGATGCCAAAGTCATTGATAATCTCGTATTGATGACTCCTGATCCATTCTTGCAAGTGTACAAAGTTGATATTTGCAAGGGGACTTGTAAGTGGTTTTGTATAGCACTGAAGACTACGACCATCATTATTTTCAAAAGGCCTGACACGCAATAGCCTATGAATGATATTGAGCTCATCCTCTTCTGAGGAAGGTGTGCTATTTCATTTAGCTCTGTAAAGTACTTGTGTTGTTTTATCATAATTTGCTGATATTTGTCTCATTCCTGCTATGGCAGACGATCGAGACTGTTCTGATGACTCTGTCTTATTTGCATGAAGATCGAGACTTCAGATGCTCTTTTATCTCTTTCACAAAGTGTTCCATGTGTAGATCAGCTGGAATGTTTGTGTCTGCTTTGCCTTTCTGGTTAACAAAGAGTCCATAGAATGTTTCTTTAGCAGTCTTTAGGTCCAGCAGGGAAGTTTGCAAGAAAAGGAATCTTAATATTTCTAAAGCATACTTAGATCGGTTATTGTTCCCTTTTAAAACACACATGATATATTTCATAAGTGATAAGACAATTTCTCGATTGGGCATCTTGATATTTAGATTTAAACACTGATATAAAAGGCCAGTTTCTAAAACAGTTTTTCCATAACCTAACACAGAGTCATTTCTATTTTCTGAAACACACCTATCAACAGTAACTGGAACATTCAATATCAATTTTCCTCCATCAGGAAGAACATATGTAACTTGTTGGTAAAAGTTCATTGGCTCTGTAAGGTAAGCTTTAGCTTCATTCAGTATGAGAGTATCTATGAACTCTCCTAGAGAACTTGCAATTACTCTTTCTTTTTCTCCCTCTGTTGCAGAGGAAATATCTAATGCTGCAAATGCATGGTTAGGTTATGAGTTGATCGTATCCATTTCAAAGAAATGCATAACAGCGTTAACTACATAACCTGAAATGAAGGAATCTGCGAGTTCTTTACAATCATTGTAATGATTTTTTACATCGTCTCCATTTGCTTTGGTCCTTCCCAATGTGATTTTCTCCGCATTTAGTGTTCCTAAAGCAGTACCACTTTTTCTGTAGAGAACTTTGTAGAAAAGAGTTAATACTGACATCTGCAAATGGAAAAATTCAAAAGTAATTGGAGTAAGATGTTCGAATCTATCCTTTGGTGTGATGGATGCTGCACGGAGTCTTTTTGCACCATAGAACCTCTCTCTTGTAAGCTGACCCCCCCCCCCCCTATATGAATCAAAATGTTGTTTCCTCCACACACATTTTCCACAACATTCTCATAAAAGTCCAAGATTTCTATTACATCGGAGTACTTCTGTTCATTTTTTGGCAGAGATGTCGTAGTCAGAGTTTTTGTTTCATGTTCTCTTTGACAGATTTAAAATTCTTGAAATACTTGCAGAATTTACATAGAATTTCAAGAATTACAACAATGTTGCAGTTTTTAATATTCTCCCAGTCTTTTTCTTGAGGTAAAAAAGTAGTTGGTCCTAGCTCCAACAATGGCACTTGTGGTTTTGCAGTAGAAAGTAGGCTGAAGTTGCTGTGCTGAATAATGGCCATGGATGCAAACCAGTGTTCCATATGTGACTTCATTGGTTCTCTTTGATGACGAACATCAATCATAAAGTTCACATTATCTCCAATAAATCGAAATTTCCGACCTTCCTGGACAGCATTGATAAGTTGTGAGTTAAAGTGTCCTCCAATCTGTTTTTGTGTTCGAAGCATGACACAGTGGGATGTTGTGATCCCTAGTGGTTGCAATCTGTCATACACCTTAAAAAAGAAAGGAAAGAGGATGCTCACATTTTTATTTATTTTTAGCTCACCTGAGCTGAAAGCTCAAGTGAGCTATTCTGATCACATTTTGTCTGTCGTCCGTCTGTCTGTCCGTCTGTCCGTCTGTCCGTAAACTTTTCACATTTTCAACATCTTCTCAAGAACTACTGGGCCAATTTCAACCAAACTTGGCACAGTCATCCTTAGGCAAAGGGGATTCAAAGTTGTGAAAATTAAGGGCCACACCCGTTTTCAAGGGGAGATAATTAGAAATTAAAGAAAAATTTCGAGAAATTTTCAAAAATCTTCTTCTCAAGAGCCAGAAAGCCAGGAAAGCTGAAACTTGTGTTGAAGCATCATCAGGTAGTGTAGATTCAAAGTTGTGAAATTCATGACCCCCGGGGGTAGGGTGGGGCCACAATGGGGGTCAAAATTTTACATAGGAATATATAGAGTAAATCTTTAAAAATCTTCTTCTCAGAAACTAATCAGCCAGGAAAGCTGAAACTTGTGTCGAAGCATCCTCAGGTAATGTAGATTCAAAGTTGTGAAATTCATGACCCCCGGGGGTAGGGTGGGGCCACAATGGGGGGGGGGTCAAAGTTTTACATAGGAATATATAGAGTAAATCTTTAAAAATCTTCTTCTCAGAAACTAATCAGCCAGCAAAGCTGTTACTTGTGTGGAAGCATCCTCAGGTAGTGTAGATTCAAAGTTGTGAAATTCATGACCCCCGGGGGTAGGATTGGGCCATAATGGGGGGTCGAAGATTTACATAGGAATATATAGAGTAAATCTTTAAAAATCTTCTTCTCAGAAACTAATCAGCCAGGAAAGCTGAAACTTGTGTGGTAGCATCCTCAGGTAGTGTAGATTCAAAGTTGTGAAAATCATGACCCCTGGGGGTAGGATGGGGCCACAATGGGGGGGGGTCGAAATTTTACATAAGAATATATAGAGTAAATCTTTATAAATCTTCTTCTCAGAAACTAATCAGCCAGTAAAGCTGAAACTTGTGTGGAAGCATCCTCAGGAAGTGTAGATTCAAAGTTGTGAAAATCATGACCTCTGGGGGTAGGGTGGGGCAACAATAGGGGGTCGAAGTTTTACATAGGGATATAGAGAGTAAATCTTTAAAAATCTTCTTCTCAGAAACTAATCAGCCAGATGATTCTTTATAATTGTGAAGACTTTGGCTCCAGGACAATTCTTTGGCCTCACAAGAAGGTTCAGAGTTTGATGTAGCTTTATATCCCATATATAAACAATTGTTAAGGATCTTTTTGAGAACTGCAATACTCAACATGTGATATGACTTTAAAATCATTCTGTTAGAAAAGGGACTAATGATTATAAACATAAGAATATCCAGGGGGAAAAGTGGATTTTATTGATACAGGATCTACATGTATTATTGTACATTGTCCAGATTGTTTGTATTATAACTCCATTAAGCTGATTTTATCATACCTATTGTTCCTCAGGTGAGCGATGTGGCCCATGGGCCTCTTGTTTTAGTTAGTTTTAGTCTGTTTTCATACAAGTAAATATCATTTTTGATGGGGCATTATAAAATACATATACTTTTATTTTTAATTTAGTACTTATTTACATTAATTACCTGCGATCAAATTGCCATCAAGATTGAAAGTAAAACTTATCTTACCTTAGTCTACTTACCAGATTTTGCTTTAAAACTCAACAGAAATAAAACTTAATATAAAACATTATAATTAGTAATCAAGATCCAATTTCATCATATAAAGGCATACTCATCATTTAGTACAAAGAATGCACAGTAAATGATTGAATGGATCTTTGAAAGAACAGGATAAACATCAGCAGGGTTTGTCTGAAACGTATTTAAAATGTAAATAAAATATATCAATTCTGCTCAGTGCATAAAAATAACTGTTGGAAAGAATAGAATAAGCAAAATATGAAAAAAATAAGCAATAATTGTCAAACCTGAAAACTTTCAACAACATTTCAAAAATTGTGAAAATAAGAACTTTCAACAGTAGTTAATTAAACATGAGAACTTTCAACAATAACAAGTATTCATATGTAAATTTCTTTTAATCCTTCTGGTGTACTTGTTCATCAGCCCGGGAGATGGACACTACTTGTTGCACTCTTGAAAGGGAATTACATCTCCTCTTCATGAGAATGCCACACATCAGTCCTACTTCTTTTACCACATGCATGTAGTGTTCATCATCCTCAGATTTGTTAGTGCTTGTACAAACAGTCAGCAAGACCTGGAGAAGCTGCCTCTGCTGAACATACATTTCTTCAATAATTTTTTCCCACTGAAAACTCCTCAAAGCTTCAAAATCAATTTGACTTAAATAACTGTGTCCTTTGATACACATATATTTGGTATTTTCATGAATTTCTGCAAAGAAGAGTTTCCATAAGCACATTTTAAATGCGTTTACTTCAAGGATTGCCCTACAAAAAAGGAGGGTGATGAGGTTAAGAATTTCTTTCCCTTGAAAGTCTGAGTAGATATCTGTTTCTAAGGGTCTTGTCTGGTTTAAAGCACATTTTAAAAGTCTTTGTGGTGTAGTCCCTTCCTCCAACAAATGATCACAGTCAGCAATAACTTCAGCTGGTCGGGTAGAAGTAGTTCTAAAACAGTCAAGTTCAAAAGATAATAGGGGCATATCACTCATCTTTAAATGGAAACAATTTCATTTATTTCTAAAAACTGCAAATTCTCCAATGGAGTGTTCACTGCTTAATTCAATATTGCATGTACATGTTTTTTTTTACTTTACAGCCATCCTATTAAGGTTATTTAAATGCACTATGTCTAAAGACAAGTAATTAACAAGCCAACTGAACAACCTAACTTTATACTGTTTGCAACACATACAATGTACAACATGAAAAAAAACCTCATAACTGGAAATGAAAGATCAGTTTGACAGTATCGGTCAATTTCCTGCTCTATTGGTTTAGCCAAAATTTCTTTCTCAACTTCAGATATACTGGTATGTAAGGTGTCCGAGGCAATGAATCTGCGGTAAAAACTTTTACAGGAAGCACCTGTCATAAATTGCATTCATAAGAATATGTTAATAAAAAAAACTTTAAGAGAGCAACAGCTAGTAGGGAATCAATTTTTGGAACTGCCTCTTATGAATTTCAAGTAGCCCTTTTTCACAATACATATGTAAATCTTAAGATTTTAACTGTAATAAAGAATCTCTTACAACAAATTGTTATTCATTATCAGGATCAGGATTTGGTTAATGTTTCTTTAGCTCTTATATTTTGAAACCTTTTAATCATATTTTTAACACAGTACTTTCATATATTTTACAACCTCACCAGTTTGGTTTGTGCCCAAGTCTGCATTCATATCTTGAGCACAGTTTTTCCAATATTCATTGGAAATAGGGTAATCAGGAACTTTTTCCTGCACATAACTAGCCACATTTATAATTTTTCTCTTCATCATTCCATCTGGAAGACTATTTGAAAGAGAACCTAATGAACATTGTGATATTCGCTGTGTGGCTAAGTGAATACTTTAAATCATTATACCACAGTTTATTCTTTTCTTATCTGAAAGTAGCAAGATAGCAGAAAGAAGAACACCTGACTAGAGATTCAAGTTGCCCTGATAAGAATCCTAATTGGGTTTGTCCTATTTTCTTTTTTTTCACAAATGCATGAAATATATATATTGATTCATACATAACTAAGTATACATGCAGTATTTAATATTTAAATATATTAATACAGCAAATCATCCTACAATTGGGGCTTTTTTTGGAAGCTTGAACGGGGGTCTCTCCGGTAGGTGTCCCTCTACAGCTCTTTCGCTGTTACTTGTGTAGGAATGTTCCACATGCATAAACGAGGGCATCTTTTCCTGACATTGATGAAAATGATTGTGTATTTCCTCCTGTGTATTGTAATGAAACAGAAAAACTCTGCTGTATAAATTTGCTGCAGTGCTCAAAGAAACACAAGTGCATGAACTTGCATGTGTTAGAGTTTCTATCAGTATATGAGGTATTTAATATCAAAATATGTTACAACTTGTCCTACCACTGGGGCTTTTTTTGATGCTTGACCGTAGGTCTTCCCCTTGAGTGTCCTTTTGCATCTCTTTCTGCTGTTACATGCACTAGTGTATGAATGTTCCACATGCATAAATGAGGGCAACTTTTCCTGACATTGGTGGATATAATTTTCCTCTGTCTAAGATTAAAACACACAACAAACTATACTGTATAGCAATGCACATGGACATCATAACTAACTAATCAGCTATATCGGGGGCTTGACATACACTAAGTAAAGCGGAATACCCCCAGGATTTGAACCTGGACCTCTTCAAATGCCATAATAAACTTCTGAAGCATGAAGTGTGCTAACCAATTACACCAAGGCATTCCATTGAATCTATGCATTGTCTGTTGTTTTGTATGTTATCATCAGCCATAATCAGCCAGATCAGGGGCTTGACATACACTAAGTAAAGCGGAATACCCCCAGGATTTGAACCTGGACCTCTTCAAATGCCATAATAAACTTCTGAAGCATGAAGTGTGCTAACCAATTACACCAAGGCATTCCACTGAATCTATGCATTGTCTGTTGTTTTGTTTATTATCATGACCTGTAAATAACTTTTAAAAAGTTTGTCTACCTAAAAAATGAGGAGATATATGAGCAAAAGTGTAGATGTGTATCACTGTTTATATTGTGCGATATACAGGGCTCGCTTAATACTTGCGTTCGGACATTCAATTCATGGTTCAGGGCCGTATAAAGCTAAATCAGCAAAGAAAATGTTGTATCAAGTGTAACCATGTTATTGATTCGCATATGAACCAGCAAGAAAAGGCCAAACAGGTCTAACGATAAGTGTGTGTATGTTATTTTACCTTTCTAGTCGCCATGTTGGATTCAACATTGAGCGCAGCCATTGGACGGGGGATTCCAGGCCTTGGTGCTTGCACTCGGAAGGCCTCGGGTACTAGGCTAATGTAGAAACAAGTGCAAATAAAGTAGACACAGATTTCACAAAACAAGAAAACATGTTTAATATTTTTTTTATAAGCAACACATTAAAATAAAGATAATAAAAATTTATAATTATTATTAAGTACATTTCCCTATTTTAGAGAATATCTAAATTGTAAAAGAGAAAAAAAATGACAGTTTATATCTTCATAACTTGGAAATAGGTTTCTATTCTACGATCTACCAGAGACATAAATAACATCTGGATCTACAGATTCCGTCTACATGAATATTTGACACTAAGCTAAATTCCGAAACATATAATTATTCCAAAATGAAATAATACCAGCACCTTTATGATTATGTGTTATGAAGCAGATTAAGAAAGAGCTCTTTTACCTAATCCATCTCCTTCCGCCATTTTTTATGTGTTGTAAAGGTCACATGACTTCAAAAACTGTGTCACGTGCAAGCTAAAAACAATGCATACGGCGAGGCCAGGATCTCAATGTAGTGGATGAGAGATACAACAAGTTAACTAATAGATAAAAAGAGAAGACGTAGATAAAATCACAATATGTTATATGATAGTGTCGAATATACAATACAACAACAACAAAGCATCAACATGATCGATCGAATTGCCAGTTCATGGCAATGGATCGCAAGTCTTCAAACATTCGGAACCACTTCAATGTTATTATTATTTTGAATGGACAAATACCGATAGCTACACGCGTATCGAAGCATTATGACGTTAGGGAATTCCGAAATTCTTGCAAGCAAGAACAGGCAAAAGTAAAAATATAAACACACAACGCCGACTCTGATCGCACATTTCTGCAAGCTCTCATCAACCTTGTTCAGCAATATCGTATCTATACACTGCAAAGGTAAGCGAAAAGAATTTTTCACTGAGATATTGTGACCTGGATAAAGGGGGCGTGTCCACAATAATATTTTGTAGAGCATCTATATGTTATATTCTTCTTTCACTCTTCCTTAATCAATAATTGTGTTTGGATGCAACCATGACGTGTCGTTTTGTGGAAGCACTAAATTATATTTTAGGTACATTTACAATTTAGATCTATATAATATTATTAAGCGAAGTTCAAATCTGCACCTTGATTCTGCGGTTGTCCCGAAAATATAATTCATCGATACGGCTTATTAAAACACGAACGCATTCAAACATAAGTGCATGCACATGTATATGTATGCAGGTATATAACAATGATCAATATATATTCAAAGAAACGTTATACAATGTATTTTGATTGAATTCCTAATTCAATTTCCATGAAGATTAATTAACGCTTCATGAAAAAGATTACACGTATAAATGCCAATTATGTATATACATGTATCATTAATTAGCAAATCACTTTATTAAAACTACATGTTTGTTAGAATTGGTATGTAGTGTATGCATTTCGCCAAAAAATAAAAAGTAACTGTATGAAAAAAAAAATTAAAATAACTCTTGTTTTAGATGCAAATCAAATAATATATGTAATGATTGTATATATCTGCTTAGATTTATAGAAAGGGGAATATTAATTCTGATCAGAAGTAATTTTAAATTAATTATTTTGATTAATAAATTGTTATGCGTAGGTTTCTTTTTCATTTTATAGATGCCACGCAAAAGAAAGGCAGCGGCAGCGAAGACGAAGGCAGGAGGCAAAAAGGCGAAAACTAGCGATCCAGTTGCCGACGACAAACCGGCGACCACCCATGACGTCATCGCTAAACTGAAGGCAAGCGAAAACAAGTCTACCAACAAAAAGAGAAAAGTGGACAGCTTCGTCCCTAGTCAAAGCATCTATGAGGTACATACACACATATCTATTTTTTTTTAAATGTTTATTAGGTAAATTAATTAATAATTATGATTCAAACGAGCTCTTCATTGCATTTTGGTTAATTTGGGATAATTTAGTACGTTAAAATTGAGAGCATTAATTCAAAGTTGTATATATTCAAAGAAGTTGTGTCGGTACATAAGGCACATGCAATTACATATTTTGTTGTCTCTGATGCGAAGAAACTAATCAATTTCTCAAAAGTTATACTAATTATTTCTCTAAATTGGCGTTTATAATATCTATATGTTATGGAATATAGTACCGGCTCGGCATAATTGTTTAATATTTTTCCTATTGAGTTATTGCTTGTATCAATATTGTATATAATTTGCTATATGATGTAATAAAATAATTATAGTGCGTGCAAATTTTAAAACACTTAACACTGTATAAGTAATTTATTTGCTAATATGTATTTTATAACATTTCTGCATCGACAGGTTTTCGAGGATTACGACTGTATGCTGAATCAAACAAACATCGGGCACAACAACAACAAATACTACGTCATCCAGGTCCTGAAGGGGGTCGGTATAAACCAGTACCATGCCTGGAACCGCTGGGGTCGCGTGGTGAGTGTCAGAGATAACGATCCTCTGTGTGAAGGGCGCGTGGTGAGTGTGTTCGATATAACGATCCTTTGTGTGATGGGAGCGTGGTGGGTGTGTCATAGATAACGAACTCTGTGTGATGGGCGCGTGGTGGGTGTGTCAGATATAACGATCCTCTGTGTGATGGGCGCATGGTGAGTGTGTCATAGATAACGAACTCTGTGTGATGGGCGCGTGGTGGGTGTGTCAGATACATAACAATCCTGTGTGATAGGCGCATGGTGAATGTTTCAAATATTTAACGAACCTCTGTGTGGAGGGCGCGGGTTTGGGTGTGTCAGATATAACGATACCCTGTGTGATGGGCGCGTGTATGGACGTCAGAGATAACGAACCTATGTGTGATGGGCACATGGTGGATGTGTCAGATATATATAACGACCCTATGTGTGATGGGCGTGTGGTGGGTGTATCAGAGATAACGATCCTCTGTGTGATGGGCGCGTGGTGGGTGTGTCAGAGATAACGATACTCTGTGTGATGGGGGCGTGGTGAGTGTGTCAGAGATAACAAACTCTGTGTGATGGGCGCGTGGTGAGTGTTTCAAATATTTAACGATCCTCTGTGTGAAGGGCGCGGGTTTGGGTGTGTCAGAGATAACGATACCCTGTGTAATGGGCGCGTGGTGGGGTGTCAGATATATATAACGATCCTATGTGTGATGGGCGTGTGGTGGGTGTGTCAGAGATAACGATCCTCTGTGTGATGGGCGAGTGGTGGGTGTGTCAGATATAACGAACTCTGTGTGATGGGGGCGTGGTGAGGGTGTCAAAGATAACGATACTCTGTTTGATGGGCGCTTGGTGAGTGTTTCAAATATTTAACGATCCTCTGTGTGAAGGGCGCTGGTTTGGGTGTGTCAGAGATAACGATCCTCTGTGTGATGGGCGCGTGGTGGATGTGTCATAGATAACGATCCTCTGTGTGATGGGCGCGTGGTGAATGTTTCAGGTATTTAACAATCCTCTATGTGAAGGGCGCGTGGTGGGTGTGTCAGAGATTACGATGCTATGTGTGATGGGCGCGTGGTGAGTGAATCAGATATAACGAACTCTGTGTGATGGGGGCATGGTGGATGTGTCAGAGATTACGATACTCTGTGTGATGGGCGCGTGGTGAGTGTGTCAGATATATAACGATCCTCTGTGTGATGGGCGCGTGGTGAGCGTGTCAGATATATAACGATACTCTGTGTGATGGGCGCGTGGTGGGTGTGTCAGATATATAACGATCCTCTGTGTGATGGGCGCGTGGTGAGTGTGTCAGATATATAACGATCCTCTGTGTGATGGGCGCGTGGTGGGTGTGTCAGATATATAACGATCCTCTGTGTGATGGGCGCGTGGTGAGTGTGTCAGATATATAACGATCCTCTGTGTGAGTGGCGCGTGGTGGGTGTGTCAGATATATAACGATCCTCAGTGTGATGGGCGCGTGGTGAGTGTGTCAGATATATAACGATCCTCTGTGTGATGGGCGAGTGGTGGGTGTGTCAGATATAACGAACTCTGTGTGATGGGGGCGTGGTGAGGGTGTCAAAGATAACGATACTCTGTGTGATGGGCGCGTTGTGAGTGTTTCAAATATTTAACGATCCTCTGTGTGAAGGGCGCTGGTTTGGGTGTGTCAGAGATAACGATCCTCTGTGTGATGGGCGCGTGGTGGATGTGTCATAGATAACGATCCTCTGTGTGATGGGCGCGTGGTGAATGTTTCAGGTATTTAACAATCCTCTATGTGAAGGGCGCGTGGTGGGTGTGTCAGAGATTACGATGCTATGTGTGATGGGCGCGTGGTGAGTGTATCAGATATAACGAACTCTGTGTGATGGGGGCGTGGTGGATGTGTCAGAGATTACGATACTCTGTGTGATGGGCGCGTGGTGAGTGTGTCAGATATATAACGATCCTCTGTGTGATGGGCGCGTGGTGAGCGTGTCAGATATATAACGATACTCTGTGTGATGGGCGCGTGGTGGGTGTGTCAGATATATAACGATCCTCTGTGTGATGGGCGCGTGGTGAGTGTGTCAGATATATAACGATCCTCTGTGTGATGGGCGCGTGGTGGGTGTGTCAGATATATAACGATCCTCTGTGTGATGGGCGCATGGTGAGTGTGTCAGATATATAACGATCCTCTGTGTGAGTGGCGCGTGGTGGGTGTGTCAGATATATAACGATCCTCTGTGTGATGGGGGCGTGGTGAGTGTGTCAGATATATAACGATCCTCTGTGTGATGGGCGCATGGTGGGTGTGTCAGATATATAACGATCCTCTGTGTGATGGGCGCGTGGTGAGTGTATCAGATATATAACGATACTCTGTGTGATGGGCGCGTGGTGAGGGTGTGTCATATATATAATGATCCTCTGTGTGATGGGCGCGTGGTGAGTGTGTCAGATATATAACGATACTCTGTGTGATGGGCGCGTGGTGAGGGTGTGTCAGATATATAACGATCCTCTGTGTGATGGGCGCGTGGTGAGTGTATCAGATATATAACGATCCTCTGTGTGATGGGCGCGTGGTGAGGGTGTGTCAGATATATAACGATCCTCTGTGTGATGGGCGTGGGATGGGTGTGTCAGAGATAACGAACTCTGTGTGATGGGCGCGTGGTGAGGGTGTTAGAGATAACGATACTCTGTGTGGTGGGGGCGTGATGGGTGTATAAGATATAACGAACCTTTGTGTGAAGGGTGCGTGGTGGGATGTCAGAGATAACGATACTCTGTGTGAAGGGCGCGTGGTGGGTTTGTCAGAGATAACGATACTCTGTGTGATGGGCGCGTGGTTGGTTTGTCAGAGATAACGATCCTCTGTGTGATGGGCGCGTGATGGGTTTGTCAGAGATAACGAACTCTATGTGATGGGGGCGTGGTGGGTGTGTCAGATATAACGAACCTCTGTGTGATGGGGGCATGGTGGGTTTGTCAGAGATAACGAACTCTGTGTGATGGGCGCGTGGTGGGGTGTCAGATATAACGATCCTCTGTGTGAAGGGCGCGTGATGGGGTGTCAGAGATAACGATCCTCTGTGTGATGGGCGCGTGGTGGGTTTGTCAGAGATAACGAACCTCTGTGTGATGGGTGCGTGGTAGGTGTGTCATAGATAACGATCCTCTGTGTGATGGGTGCGTAGTGAGGGTGTCAGATATAACGATCCTCTGTGTGGTGGGCGCGTGGTGAGTGTATCAGATATATAACGATCCTCTGTGTGATGGGCGCGTGGTGAGTGTATCAGATATATAACGATCCTCTGTGTGATGGGCGCGTGGTGAGTGTATCAGATATATAACGATCCTCTGTGTGATGTGCGCGTGGTGAGTGTTTCAGATATATAACGATACTCTGTGTGCTGGGCGCGTGGTGAGTGTGTCAGATATATAACGATACTCTGTGTGATGGGCGCGAGATGAGTGTGTCAGATATATAACGATACTTTGTGTGATGGGCGCGTGGTGAGTGTATCAGATATAACGATACTCTGTGTGATGGGGGCGTGGTGAGTGTATCAGATATATAACGATCCTCTGTGTGATGGGCGCGTGGTGGGTGTGTCAGATATATAACGATCCTCTGTGTGATGGGCGCGTGGTGAGTGTATCAGATATATAACGATACTCTGTGTGATGGGCGCGTGGTGAGGGTGTGTCATATATATAACGATCCTCTGTGTGATGGGCGCGTGGTGAGTGTGTCAGATATATAACGATACTCTGTGTGATGGGCGCGTGGTGAGGGTGTGTCAGATATATAACGATCCTCTTTGTGATGGGCGTGGGATGGGTGTGTCAGAGATAACGAACTCTGTGTGATGGGCGCGTGGTGAGGGTGTTAGAGATAACGATACTCTGTGTGATGGGCACGTGGTGGGTGTGTCAGATATAACGAACCTCTGTGTGATGGGCGCGTGGTGAGTGTTTCAGACATAAAACGATCCTCTATGTGAAGGGCACGTGGTGGATGTGTCAGAGATTACGATACTCTTTGTGATGGGGGCGTGATGGGTGTATAAGATATAACGAACCTCTGTGTGAAGGGTGCGTGGTGGGATGTCAGAGATAACGATACTCTGTGTGAAGGGCGCGTGGTGGGTTTGTCAGAGATAACGATACTCTGTGTGATGGGCGCGTGGTTGGTTTGTCAGAGATAACGATCCTCTGTGTGATGGGCGCGTGATGGGTTTGTCAGAGATAACGAACTCTGTGTGATGGGGGCGTGGTGGGTGTGTCAGATATAACGAACCTCTGTGTGATGGGGGCATGGTGGGTTTGTCAGAGATAAAGAACTCTGTGTGATGGGCGCGTGGTGGGGTGTCAGATATAACGATCCTCTGTGTGAAGGGTGCGTGATGGGGTGTCAGAGATAACGATCCTCTGTGTGATGGGCGCGTGGTGGGTTTGTCAGAGATAACGAACCTCTGTGTGATGGGTGCGTGGTAGATGTGTCATAGATAACGATCCTCTGTGTGATGGGCGCGTAGTGAGGGTGTCAGATATAACGATCCTCTGTGTGGTGGGCGCGTGGTGAGTGTATCAGATATATAACGATCCTCTGTGTGATGGGCGCGTGGTGAGTGTTTCAGATATATAACGATACCCTGTGTGCTGGGCGCGTGGTGAGTGTGTCAGATATATAACGATACTCTGTGTGATGGGCGCGAGATGAGTGTGTCAGATATATAACGATACTTTGTGTGATGGGCGCGTGGTGAGGGTGTGTCAGATATATAACGATCCTCTGTGTGATGGGCGCGTGGTGAGTGTATCAGATATATAACGATCCTCTGTGTGATGGGCGCGTGGTGAGGGTGTGTCAGATATATAACGATCCTCTGTGTGATGGGCGTGGGATGGGTGTGTCAGAGATAACGAACTCTGTGTGATGGGCGTGTGGTGAGGGTGTTAGAGATAACGATACTCTGTGTGATGGGCACGTGGTGGGTGTGTCAGATATAACGAACCTCTGTGTGATGGGCGCGTGGTGAGTGTTTCAGACATAAAACGATCCTCTATGTGAAGGGCATATGGTGGGTGTGTCAGAGATAACGATACTCTTTGTGATGGGGGCGTGATGGGTGTATAAGATATAACGAACCTTTGTGTGAAGGGTGCGTGGTGGGATGTCAGAGATAACGATACTCTGTGTGAAGGGCGCGTGGTGGGTTTGTCAGAGATAACGATACTCTGTGTGATGGGCGCGTGGTTGGTTTGTCAGAGATAACGATCCTCTGTGTGATGGGCGCGTGATGGGTTTGTCAGAGATAACGAACTCTATGTGATGGGGGCGTGGTGGGTGTGTCAGATATAACGAACCTCTGTGTGATGGGGGCATGGTGGGTTTGTCAGAGATAACGAACTCTGTGTGATGGGCGCGTGGTGGGGTGTCAGATATAACGATCCTCTGTGTGAAGGGCGCGTGATGGGGTGTCAGAGATAACGATCCTCTGTGTGATGGGCGCGTGGTGGGTTTGTCAGAGATAACGAACCTCTGTGTGATGGGTGCGTGGTAGGTGTGTCATAGATAACGATCCTCTGTGTGATGGGCGCGTAGTGAGGGTGTCAGATATAACGATCCTCTGTGTGGTGGGCGCGTGGTGAGTGTATCAGATATATAACGATCCTCTGTGTGATGGGCGCGTGGTGAGTGTATCAGATATATAACGATCCTCTGTGTGATGGGCGCGTGGTGAGTGTATCAGATATATAACGATCCTCTGTGTGATGTGCGCGTGGTGAGTGTTTCAGATATATAACGATACTCTGTGTGCTGGGCGCGTGGTGAGTGTGTCAGATATATAACGATACTCTGTGTGATGGGCGCGAGATGAGTGTGTCAGATATATAACGATACTTTGTGTGATGGGCGCGTGGTGAGTGTATCAGATATAACGATACTCTGTGTGATGGGGGCGTGGTGAGTGTATCAGATATATAACGATCCTCTGTGTGATGGGCGCGTGGTGGGTGTGTCAGATATATAACGATCCTCTGTGTGATGGGCGCGTGGTGAGTGTATCAGATATATAACGATACTCTGTGTGATGGGCGCGTGGTGAGGGTGTGTCATATATATAACGATCCTCTGTGTGATGGGCGCGTGGTGAGTGTGTCAGATATATAACGATACTCTGTGTGATGGGCGCGTGGTGAGGGTGTGTCAGATATATAACGATCCTCTGTGTGATGGGCGTGGGATGGGTGTGTCAGAGATAACGAACTCTGTGTGATGGGCGCGTGGTGAGGGTGTTAGAGATAACGATACTCTGTGTGATGGGCACGTTGTGGGTGTGTCAGATATAACGAACCTCTGTGTGATGGGCGCGTGGTGAGTGTTTCAGACATAAAACGATCCTCTATGTGAAGGGCACGTGGTGGATGTGTCAGAGATTACGATACTCTTTGTGATGGGGGCGTGATGGGTGTATAAGATATAACGAACCTCTGTGTGAAGGGTGCGTGGTGGGATGTCAGAGATAACGATACTCTGTGTGAAGGGCGCGTGGTGGGTTTGTCAGAGATAACGATACTCTGTGTGATGGGCGCGTGGTTGGTTTGTCAGAGATAACGATCCTCTGTGTGATGGGCGCGTGATGGGTTTGTCAGAGATAACGAACTCTGTGTGATGGGGGCGTGGTGGGTGTGTCAGATATAACGAACCTCTGTGTGATGGGGGCATGGTGGGTTTGTCAGAGATAAAGAACTCTGTGTGATGGGCGCGTGGTGGGGTGTCAGATATAACGATCCTCTGTGTGAAGGGTGCGTGATGGGGTGTCAGAGATAACGATCCTCTGTGTGATGGGCGCGTGGTGGGTTTGTCAGAGATAACGAACCTCTGTGTGATGGGTGCGTGGTAGATGTGTCATAGATAACGATCCTCTGTGTGATGGGCGCGTAGTGAGGGTGTCAGATATAACGATCCTCTGTGTGGTGGGCGCGTGGTGAGTGTATCAGATATATAACGATCCTCTGTGTGATGGGCGCGTGGTGAGTGTTTCAGATATATAACGATACCCTGTGTGCTGGGCGCGTGGTGAGTGTGTCAGATATATAACGATACTCTGTGTGATGGGCGCGTGGTGAGGGTGTGTCAGATATATAACGATCCTCTGTGTGATGGGCGCGTGGTGGGTGTGTCAGATATATAACGATCCTCTGTGTGATGGGCGCGTGGTGAGTGTATCAGATATATAACGATACTCTGTGTGATGGGCGCGTGGTGAGGGTGTGTCATATATATAACGATCCTCTGTGTGATGGGCGCGTGGTGAGTGTGTCAGATATATAACGATACTCTGTGTGATGGGCGCGTGGTGAGGGTGTGTCAGATATATAACGATCCTCTGTGTGAAGGGCGTGGGATGGGTGTGTCAGAGATAACGAACTCTGTGTGATGGGCGCGTGGTGAGGGTGTTAGAGATAACGATACTCTGTGTGATGGGCACGTGGTGGGTGTGTCAGATATAACGAACCTCTGTGTGATGGGCGCGTGGTGAGTGTTTCAGACATAAAACGATCCTCTATGTGAAGGGCACGTGGTGGATGTGTCAGAGATTACGATACTCTTTGTGATGGGGGCGTGATGGGTGTATAAGATATAACGAACCTCTGTGTGAAGGGTGCGTGGTGGGATGTCAGAGATAACGATACTCTGTGTGAAGGGCGCGTGGTGGGTTTGTCAGAGATAACGATACTCTGTGTGATGGGCGCGTGGTTGGTTTGTCAGAGATAACGATCCTCTGTGTGATGGGCGCGTGATGGGTTTGTCAGAGATAACGAACTCTGTGTGATGGGGGCGTGGTGGGTGTGTCAGATATAACGAACCTCTGTGTGATGGGGGCATGGTGGGTTTGTCAGAGATAAAGAACTCTGTGTGATGGGCGCGTGGTGGGGTGTCAGATATAACGATCCTCTGTGTGAAGGGTGCGTGATGGGGTGTCAGAGATAACGATCCTCTGTGTGATGGGCGCGTGGTGGGTTTGTCAGAGATAACGAACCTCTGTGTGATGGGTGCGTGGTAGATGTGTCATAGATAACGATCCTCTGTGTGATGGGCGCGTAGTGAGGGTGTCAGATATAACGATCCTCTGTGTGGTGGGCGCGTGGTGAGTGTATCAGATATATAACGATCCTCTGTGTGATGGGCGCGTGGTGAGTGTTTCAGATATATAACGATACCCTGTGTGCTGGGCGCGTGGTGAGTGTGTCAGATATATAACGATACTCTGTGTGATGGGCGCGAGATGAGTGTGTCAGATATATAACGATACTTTGTGTGATGGGCGCGTGGTGAGTGTATCAGATATAACGATACTCTGTGTGATGGGGGCGTGGTGAGTCTATCAGATATATAACGATCCTCTGTGTGATGGGCGCGTGGTGGGTGTGTCAGATATATAACGATCCTCTGTGTGATGGGCGCGTGGTGAGTGTATCAGATATATAACGATACTCTGTGTGATGGGCGCGTGGTGAGGGTGTGTCATATATATAACGATCCTCTGTGTGATGGGCGCGTGGTGAGTGTGTCAGATATATAACGATACTCTGTGTGATGGGCGCGTGGTGAGGGTGTGTCAGATATATAACGATCCTCTGTGTGATGGGCGTGGGATGGGTGTGTCAGAGATAACGAACTCTGTGTGATGGGCGCGTGGTGAGGGTGTTAGAGATAACGATACTCTGTGTGATGGGCACGTGGTGGGTGTGTCAGATATAACGAACCTCTGTGTGATGGGCGCGTGGTGAGTGTTTCAGACATAAAACGATCCTCTATGTGAAGGGCACGTGGTGGATGTGTCAGAGATTACGATACTCTTTGTGATGGGGGCGTGATGGGTGTATAAGATATAACGAACCTCTGTGTGAAGGGTGCGTGGTGGGATGTCAGAGATAACGATACTCTGTGTGAAGGGCGCGTGGTGGGTTTGTCAGAGATAACGATACTCTGTGTGATGGGCGCGTGGTTGGTTTGTCAGAGATAACGATCCTCTGTGTGATGGGCGCGTGATGGGTTTGTCAGAGATAACGAACTCTGTGTGATGGGGGCGTGGTGGGTGTGTCAGATATAACGAACCTCTGTGTGATGGGGGCATGGTGGGTTTGTCAGAGATAAAGAACTCTGTGTGATGGGCGCGTGGTGGGGTGTCAGATATAACGATCCTCTGTGTGAAGGGTGCGTGATGGGGTGTCAGAGATAACGATCCTCTGTGTGATGGGCGCGTGGTGGGTTTGTCAGAGATAACGAACCTCTGTGTGATGGGTGCGTGGTAGATGTGTCATAGATAACGATCCTCTGTGTGATGGGCGCGTAGTGAGGGTGTCAGATATAACGATCCTCTGTGTGGTGGGCGCGTGGTGAGTGTATCAGATATATAACGATCCTCTGTGTGATGGGCGCGTGGTGAGTGTTTCAGATATATAACGATACCCTGTGTGCTGGGCGCGTGGTGAGTGTGTCAGATATATAACGATACTCTGTGTGATGGGCGCGAGATGAGTGTGTCAGATATATAACGATACTTTGTGTGATGGGCGCGTGGTGAGGGTGTGTCAGATATATAACGATCCTCTGTGTGATGGGCGCGTGGTGAGTGTGTCAGATATATAACGATACTCTGTGTGATGGGCGCGTGGTGAGGGTGTGTCAGATATATAACGATCCTCTGTGTGATGGGCGTGGGATGGGTGTGTCAGAGATAACGAACTCTGTGTGATGGGCGCGTGGTGAGGGTGTTAGAGATAACGATACTCTGTGTGATGGGCACGTGGTGGGTGTGTCAGATATAACGAACCTCTGTGTGATGGGCGCGTGGTGAGTGTTTCAGACATAAAATGATCCTCTATGTGAAGGGCACGTGGTGGATGTGTCAGAGATTACGATACTCTTTGTGATGGGGGCGTGATGGGTGTATAAGATATAACGAACCTCTGTGTGAAGGGTGCGTGGTGGGATGTCAGAGATAACGATACTCTGTGTGAAGGGCGCGTGGTGGGTTTGTCAGAGATAACGATACTCTGTGTGATGGGCGCGTGGTTGGTTTGTCAGAGATAACGATCCTCTGTGTGATGGGCGCGTGATGGGTTTGTCAGAGATAACGAACTCTGTGTGATGGGGGCGTGGTGGGTGTGTCAGATATAACGAACCTCTGTGTGATGGGGGCATGGTGGGTTTGTCAGAGATAAAGAACTCTGTGTGATGGGCGCGTGGTGGGGTGTCAGATATAACGATCCTCTGTGTGAAGGGTGCGTGATGGGGTGTCAGAGATAACGATCCTCTGTGTGATGGGCGCGTGGTGGGTTTGTCAGAGATAACGAACCTCTGTGTGATGGGTGCGTGGTAGATGTGTCATAGATAACGATCCTCTGTGTGATGGGCGCGTAGTGAGGGTGTCAGATATAACGATCCTCTGTGTGGTGGGCGCGTGGTGAGTGTATCAGATATATAACGATCCTCTGTGTGATGGGCGCGTGGTGAGTGTTTCAGATATATAACGATACCCTGTGTGCTGGGCGCGTGGTGAGTGTGTCAGATATATAACGATACTCTGTGTGATGGGCGCGAGATGAGTGTGTCAGATATATAACGATACTTTGTGTGATGGGCGCGTGGTGAGTGTATAAGATATAACGATACTCTGTGTGATGGGGGCGTGGTGAGTGTGTCAGATATATAACGATCCTCTGTGTGATGGGCGCGTGGTGAGTGTGTCAGATATATAACGATCCTCTGTGTGATGGGAGCGTGGTGAGTGTGTCAGATATATAACGACCCTATATGTGATGGGCGCGTGGTGAGTGTGTCAGATATATAACGATCCTCTGTGTGATGGGCGCGTGGTGAGTGTGTCAGATATATAACGATCCTCTGTGTGATGGGAGCGTGGTGAGTGTGTCAGATATATAACGATCCTCTGTTTGATGGGCGCGTGGTTGGTGTGTCAGATATATAACGATCCTCTGTGTGATGGGCGCGTGGTGAGTGTGTTAGATATATAACGATCCTCTGTGTGAAGGGCGCGTGGTGAGTGTGTCAGAGATAACGATCCCCTGTGTGATGGGCGCGTGGTGAGGGTGTCAGAGATAACGAACCTCTGTGTGATGGGCGTGTTAGATGTGTCAGATATAACGAACCTCTGTGTAATGGGCGCGTGGTGGGTTTGTCAGAGATAACGAACCTCTGTGTGATGGGGGCGTGGTGAGGGTGTCAGAGATAACGATACTCTGTGTGATGGGTGCGTGGTAGATGTGTCATAGATAACGATCCTCTGTGTGATGGGCGCGTGGTGAGGGTGTCAGAGAAAACGATCCTCTGTGTGATGGGCGCGTGGTGAGTGTATCAGATATAACGATCCCCTGTGTGATGGGCGCGTGGTGAATGTTTCAGATATATAACGATACTCTGTGTGATGGGGGCGTAGTGATTGTGTCAGATATATAACGAACCTCTGTGTGATGGGCGTGGGTGAGTGTGTCAGATATATAACGATACTCTGTGTGATGGGCGCGTGGTGAGTGTGTCAGATACATAACGATCCTTTGTGTGATGGGCGCGTGGTGAGTGTGTCAGATATATAACGATACTCTGTGTGATGGGCGGGTGGTGAGTGTGTCAGATATATAACGATACTCTGTGTGATGGGCGCGTGGTGAATGTTTCAGATATATAACGATACTCTGTGTGATGGGCGCGTAGTGAGTGTGTCAGATATATAACGATACTCTGTGTGATGGGCGCGTGGTGAATGTTTCAGATATATAACGATACTCTGTGTGATGGGCGCGTGGTGAGTGTGTTAGATATATAACGATCCTCTGTGTGATGGGCGCGTGGTGGGTGTGTCAGATATATAACGATCCTCTGTGTGATGGGCGCGTGGTGAGTGTATTAGATATATAACGATCCTCTGTGTGATGGGCGCGTGGTGGGTGTGTCAGATATATAACGATCCTCTGTGTGATGGGCGCGTGGTGGGTGTGTCAGATATATAACGATACTCTGTGTGATGGGCGCGTGGTGGGTGTGTCAGATATAGAACGATCCTCTGTGTGATTGGCGCGTGGTGGGTGTGTCAGATATATAACGATCCTCTGTGTGATGGGCGCGTGGTGAGTGTGTCAGATATATAACGATCCTCTGTGTGATGGGCGCGTGTTAGATTTGTCAGATATAACGAACCTCTGTGTGAATGGCGCGTGGTGGGTGTGTCAAAGATAACGATACTTTGTGTTAATGGCGGGTGGTGAGTGTGTCAGAGATAACGAACCTCTGTGTGATGGGGGCATTGAGATGGTTTAACATTTTAATCAAATATCTATTTCTGTTGGGTATACACAAATAATGCCTTGAATGATGATGAATGGTGTTTAAATAATTGGCATTTCTAGCGCAATTATTTTTTTACGTCAACTTTTTTTTTTAACAACGTAAACTATATATTAAAACGTATTGAAAATGAACTTTATCGTCAATATATTATTCTTTGCTCTAAGTTTTTTTTTTAAAATAGCTCTTAGTAATAATTCATATCTAAAGAGAGCAAATATAATTTTATTATTTTATTAGTTCATTAATTAAAACGTGTTGCAAGAGAATATATATGCGTGCATGAAAAATATATACTGTTATATATATCATGAACGATAGTTATGACTTGTTTTAACTATAGTTGCAATAATGTTAATAATGAGTGTATCTCCTCACAAATAATCTTAAATGTACCGGCATATAGAGCTATTTTACATGTTTACATGTTTTTCATCAAGGGAGATTACGGAGCCACTGCAATGAAAGGACCTTTTGTTTCCTCTGATGACGCCATTAAGGACTTCAAAAAGAAATTCCAGGACAAGACTGGTAATAAATGGGAGAATAGGGACTCGTTCACCCCCAAAACAAAGAAGTACACGATGATAGAGATGTTCCTGGATGACAACGACGAGGACGAGACGGACGCCTCGGCGCCGGTATGTAACACCTCTTCTTTCTGTGGCGCCGTTATGTTAACATCTCTCCTTTCTGTGGCGCCGGTATGTTAACACCCCTCCATTCTGTGGCGCCGGTATGTTCACACCTCTTCTTTCTATGGCGCCGGTATGTTCACACTTCTTCTTTTTGTGGCGCCGGTATGTTCACACTTCTCCTTTCTGTGGCACCGGTATGTTCACACCTCTCCTTTCTGTGGCGCCGGTATATTCACACCTCTCCTTTCTGTAGCGCCGGTATATTCACACCTCTCGTATCTGTGGCGCCGATATGTTCACACCTCTCCTTTCTGTGGCGCTGGTATGTTTATACCTCTCCTTTCTGTGGCGCTGGTATGTTCACATTTCTTCTTTTTGTGGCGCCGGTATGTTCACACCTCTCCTTTCTGTGGCGCCGGTATGTTCACACTTCTTCTTTTTGTGGCGCCGGTATGTTCACACCTCTCCTTTCTGTGGCACCGGTATGTTCACACCTCTCCTTTCTGTGGCGCCGGTATATTCACACCTCTCCTTTCTGTAGCGCCGGTATATTCACACCTCTCGTATCTGTGGCGCCGGTATGTTCACACCTCTCCTTTCTGTGCGCCGGTATGTTCACACCTCTCCTTTCTGTGGCGCCGGTATGTTTATACCTCTCCTTTCTGTGGCACCGGTATGTTCACACCTCTCCTTTCTGTGGCGCCTGTATATTCACACCTCTCGTATCTGTGGCGCCGGTATGTTCACACCTCTCCTTTCTGTGCGCCGGTATGTTCACACCTCTCCTTTCTGTGGCGCCGGTATGTTTACACCTCTCCTTACTGTGGCGCTGGTATGTTCACACTTCTTCTTTCTGTGGCACCGGTATGTTCACACCTCTCCTTTCTGTGGCGCCGGTATGTTTACACCTCTCCTTTCTGTGGCGCTGGTATGTTCACACTTCTTCTTTCTGTGGCGCCGGTATGTTCACACCTCTCCTTTCTGAAGCACCGGTATGTTCACACCTCTCGTATCTGTGGCGCCGGTATGTTCACACCTCTCCTTTTTGTGGCGCCGGTATGTTCACACTTCTCCTTTCTGTGGCACCGGTATGTTCACACCTCTCCTTTCTGTGGCGCCGGTATATTCACACCTCTCCTTTCTGTAGCGCCGGTATATTCACACCTCTCGTATCTGTGGCGCCGATATGTTCACACCTCTCCTTTCTGTGGCGCTGGTATGTTTATACCTCTCCTTTCTGTGGCGCTGGTATGTTCACACTTCTTCTTTTTGTGGCGCCGGTATGTTCACACCTCTCCTTTCTGTGGCACCGGTATGTTCACACTTCTTCTTTTTGTGGCGCCGGTATGTTCACACCTCTCCTTTCTGTGGCACCGGTATGTTCACACCTCTCCTTTCTGTGGCGCCGGTATATTCACACCTCTCCTTTCTGTAGCGCCGGTATATTCACACCTCTCGTATCTGTGGCGCCGGTATGTTCACACCTCTCCTTTCTGTGCGCCGGTATGTTCACACCTCTCCTTTCTGTGGCGCCGGTATGTTTATACCTCTCCTTTCTGGGCACCGGTATGTTCACACCTCTCCTTTCTGTGGCGCCTGTATATTCACACCTCTCGTATCTGTGGCGCCGGTATGTTCACACCTCTCCTTTCTGTGCGCCGGTATGTTCACACCTCTCCTTTCTGTGGCGCCGGTATGTTTACACCTCTCCTTACTGTGGCGCTGGTATGTTCACACTTCTTCTTTCTGTGGCGCCGGTATGTTCACACCTCTCCTTTCTGTGGCGCCGGTATGTTTACACCTCTCCTTTCTGTGGCGCTGGTATGTTCACACTTCTTCTTTCTGTGGCGCCGGTATGTTCACACTTCTTCTTTCTGTGGCGCCGGTATGTTCACACCTCTCCTTTCTGAAGCACCGGTATGTTCACACCTCTCCTTTCTGTGGCGCCAGTATATTCACACCTCTCCTTTCTGTGGCGCCGGTATATTCACACCTCTCGTATCTGTGGCGCCGGTATGTTCACACCTCTCCTTTCTGTGCGCCGGTATGTTCACACCTCTCCTTTCTGTGGCGCCGGTATGTTTACACCTCTCCTTACTGTGGCGCTGGTATGTTCACACCTCTCCTTTCTGTGGCGCCAGTATATTCACACCTCTCCTTTCTGTGACACCGGTATATTCACACCTCTCGTATCTGTGGCGCCGGTATGTTCACACCTCTCCTTTTTGTGGCGCCGGTATGTTTACACCTCTCCTTTCTGTGGCCCTGGTATGTTCACACTTCTTTCTGTGGCGCCGGTATGTTCCCACCTCTCCTTTCTGTGCGCCGGTATGTTCACACCTCTCCTTTCTGTGGCGCCGGTATGTTTACACCTCTCCTTTCTGTGGCACCGGTATGTTCACACCTCTCCTTTCTGTGACACCGGTATATTCACACCTCTCCTTTCTGTGCGCCGGTATGTTCACACCTATTCTTTCTGTGGCGCCGGTATGTTCACACTTCTTCTTTCTGTGGCGCCGGTATGTTCACACCTCTCCTTTCTGTGGCACCGGTATGTTCACACCTCTCCTTTCTGTGGCGCCGGTATATTCACACCTCTCCTTTCTGTAGCGCCGGTATATTCACACCTCTCGTATCTGAGGCGCCGGTATGTTCACACCTCTCTTTTCTGTGCGCCGGTATGTTCACTATTCTCCTTTCTGTGGCGCCGGTATGTTTACACCTCTCCTTTCTGTGGCGCTGGTATGTTCACACTTCTTTCTGTGGCGCCGGTATGTTCACACCTCTCCTTTCTGTGGCACCGGTATGTTCACACCTCTCCTTTGTGTGGCGCCGGTATATTCACACCTCTCCTTTCTGTGACACCGGTATATTCACACCTCTCGTATCTGTGGCGCCGGTAGGTTCACACCTCTCCTTTTTGTGGCGCCGGTATGTTTACACCTCCCCTTTCTGTGGCCCTGGTATGTTCACACTTCTTTCTGTGGCGCCGGTATGTTCACACCTCTCCTTTCTGTGCGCCGGTATGTTCACACCTCTCCTTTCTGTGGCGCCGGTATGTTTACACCTCTCCTTTCTGTGGCGCTGGTATGTTCACACCTGTCTATTTTGTGGCGCCGGTATGTTCACACCTCTCCTTTTTGTGGCGGCGGTATGTTTACACCTCTCCTTTCTGTGGCGCTGGTATGTTCACACTTCTTCTTTCTGTGGCACCGGTATGTTCACACCTCTCCTTTCTGTGGCGCCGGTATATTCACACCTCTCCTTTCTGTGGCACCGGTATGTTCACACCTCTCCTTTCTGTGCGCCGGTATGTTCACACCTCTCCTTTCTGTGGCGCCGGTATGTTTACACCTCTCCTTTCTGTGGCGCTGGTATGTTCACAACTGTCTATTCTGTGGCGTCGGATTGTTCACACCTCTCCTTTCTGTACGTGCATCGCTTTCGGTTCAGCCTGCGTTTAGCTTAATGATCAATTCAATTAGCTTGGCGTAGAAATAAAAGAATTGCATATGGAAAACATATTGTAAAATAGTTTTGCAGTTTAAAAGGGGAAAAGTTGTATTTGAACGTTCATAAACTCTAATCATTTAAAAGTAAACTATATGTAATTTTAATAGACAAATCAAATGTTAGAAAATTAAGTCTGACTGTATACTTGAGAGTTTTATTATAACTAAATAAATAAAACTTTTGTTGATATGATCTTTGAACAATTAAACAGTCTTTTCTTCTAACTCAGGGAAACTTTATTTCTACAATAAAATATTAAATTCTACCGAGTATTACTTAAAGTTTCCCTTGAAAAAGCACGAAAGATCCAAGCTGACAAGATTAAGAATAAGTGCACATAACTTTTTATTGAAACAAGAAGATATTGTAAACCAAATATTCCCAAGGAAAAGTTTTGTGCTATTCTTGTAACTTATAAGTTGAAAATGGAGAAAAATTTTTTTTACTTTACTGTCCTGTGTATGACGATCTTTGATTTCAATATTGTGATATTTTTAATGATAGATTATACTGTACGTGGTAGTGATCCCATTAAAGAAATTGTTAATCCATGTGATTATAATACTATAAAACGTCTATGTGTCTACTTAGATAAATGCTTTATGCAGAGAAAACAGTTTCAGGGACTATAAAGAATTGTATAAGAATGTCTTGCCTTTAATTATATTATAATATTCTTTAATCTGTCATTTGATTTCATTTTGACTGAATGCCAACATTGTGATGTCAATAAACTGAATTAAATTGAAATGATAACATCTATCCTATTATGCTTTATATCAATATGAAGACAAAATCCGCACCCTCTGGACCCGTAGAGAGATGTACCCTGGACGCCCCCACACAGTCCCTGTTGAACCTCATCTTTAACCACGACATGTTCAAAGACGCCATGAAGAGTTTTGACATTGGTAAGGTCGCCAGGCGTTATGTAGGGATTCGTACATGTCAATGACGGACACGCGACGTCGTGGGCCTTTCCTGTTAGCGGAAAAACTTTTCGAGCTCTACCGGTAAGGCCCAAGAAGTTGCTACTTGGTGATAAAAAATTTTTTTATTATTATTATTAATTTTTTTTGCACTTTCTGAATTAGAAATCTCATCAAAGTTTTTTTTCTGATCAATGTTGTATATATCAAAATTTTCATCAGTATATTCCATTAATTCCAACTTTTATTGTGTGTTGATTTTTTTTTCTGAAACGTTTTCGTAAAACTGGTTAATTGATAACAAAATCAAAACTCATATACAAAGAATACCTGTAAGTTTGTTCTTGTTTTTGTTTTTCAATGAATGTTATGGCCGGGATTGTTTTCAGACGTTAAGAAAATGCCACTCGGAAAACTGAGCAAGGCGCAGATTGCTAAAGGGTTTGAAGTCCTGGAGGATCTGGAAAAGGCAGTAGACGCTAGAAACAACGCCCAAATTGTGTCCCTCTCTTCAAAATTTTACACCGTAATTCCTCACGACTTCGGGAGAAAAGTTCCTCCTGTAATGAATACATTAGAAACCGTTCGAGAAAAATACGATATGTTGTTGGTACGAATTAATTTTCTCCTTTCATTTACATGTGTTTTTTTACTTAGTTTCTCAAGCCGTTACGAATATCTGTAGATTTTAAAATTAAAGAACTGAAAGAGTTTACAATCAAATCAAATATTTGAGAAATTTAAATACATTAATATTGAACAATATGTTTTTATTTCATTTATATAGGTATTAGGTGACATAGAAATTGCACAGGCGTTAGAAAAGGAAAAAGAGAAAGTTGCCTTGGTAAGTCTGTCTGTCTGTGTCCGTCCATCCGTCTCCGTCTCTCTCTCTCTCTCTCTCTCTCTCTCTCTCTCTCTCTCTGAGTTTTCACGAGTATAACATACTTTAATATTTGTTACAAGGAATCTGCCAATCAGCCCCATCCCTTGGACGTTAACTATAACTTGCTGAAATGTGAACTGAAACTGCTGGATCCAAAATCCAAAGAGTACAAGGTAAATTACCATTCATGCAGTGCGAAACCGCAACACGTTTTGAATTTACTTTGAAGATTAAAGGATGGTATTCCATAAAAGTCAGGGGCCCCTCTTTATACAATGAATTATAGAAAAATCTACAATGACTTTGACACTTTTAAAACGAGAGCAAATAAATGTGCCACACCATGGTTAGTGTTAATAGCTTAGAACTTTTTTTCTAATTGTATTGATTGATGTATTATCAATGATTTTGTAGACTCTGTTAATTTTGTTCTGGTTTGTGACCCTGTAGTTTCAATGAATAAAAATGACTAGAATAGTTGGACCTGGACACAATAGACGATATGTTTATGTAAATATCCAGCACATTGGACAAATTCATTTACATATGACGTGATATTGTTTATTTAAATGCTTTCTTTGGTGATTCATTCGGGATATGAAGGTAGCGACATTGCAGGAAAAATACACAACCCGTGTTAGCGGGATATGTAAATTTTTCCTGCAATGATCGCTACCTTCATCACCCACATGAATCATCAAAGAAAGCATTTTATTATTTATATTAACATCTTGCTTTAACTAATTAATAAACTGATTATGAAAAGTTAGTAAAATTCACTAAATTACTGTTAATGTACAGGTGTACGTTAGCTAAAAGAAACAGCCAAATTGTCTCCCCTGAGACTTTGAGTCTTGTATGTTCATGATTATTTCGTGCAGTCCGATATTTTACTAAGGTCGCTGTAGGTTCAGACCAATCGATAAACAGGGCGTGTCAATTTCAGTCGTGTCAATTTCAGTCATGTCACTTTCAGTCGCTGTAGATTTCGACCAATCGATAAATAGGGCGTGTAGATGTTTCTATAGAGCTATGAATTAAAGTTTCCGTAAAAAATAGAAGAAAAAATGCTTGGTAGATGTAAATATAGCCAAATGAAGGTTAATGTCATATTCATGTAGTCACGTTGAACACGCTTATTGAAATGTATGTCACGTGTCATGGGTAGTAAGCACTAATTTAAACAATAAAATGCTTGCTTTGGTGATTCATTCGGGATATGAAGGTAGCGACATGGCAGAAAAGAATATGTAAATTTTTTCTGTAATGATCGCTACCTTTATAACCCGCATGAATCATCAAAGAAAGCATTTTATTGTTTATATTATAATCTTTCTTTTAACTAATTGATAAATTGGTTATGAAAAGTAAGTAAAATTTACTAAATTACTATCAATATACATAAGTATGCTACCTAAAAGAAACAGCCAAATCGTCTCCTGTGAGACTTTGAGTCTGGCATCATCATGATTATTTCATGCAGTCCGTGATTTTTCTTAAGTCGCTGTAGGTTTCGACCAATCGGTAAACAGGGCGTGTCAATTTCAGTCCTGTCAGTTTCAGTCGCTGTAGATTAACGGGACATGTTAATTTCAGTCTGGCTGTTTCTATAGAGCTATGAATTAACTATTAGTTTCCGTAAGAATTAGAGGGAATAATACTTGATAGATGTAAATATAACATTATGATTTTTTACGCATATAATTATAGATTTCGACACAAAACTATGCCAGCTGAAGAAGAAGTGGGGCGGAGCTAAAACTCTATGAGAATCGAATGTAAACAGTCTTCCCCCGCTATACATAAATATAAATATATATATAAACATATATAAAATGCTTTCTTTGGTAACGCGAGTTATGTAATTTTTAATTTCTGCAATGATTCACTCCCTTCATAACCCACTTGAATCATCAAAGAAAGCATATTATATTTACATTTTTCTTTTTACAAATTATTTAATTGATCGTAAATAGTAAGAAAAATTAACCAAATACATGTACATCAGTGCATTAGCTGAAAGAAGCAGCCAAATCGTCTCCTATGGGAATTTGGGTCTGACATCATCATGATTATTTCGTGCAGTCCATGATTTTTCTTAGGTCGCTGTAGATGTTGACCAGTCGATAAACTGGGTGTGTGCATATTACAGTCCTGTCAGTTTCAGTCGCTGTATATTTCGACCAATCGATACACGATGCCTGTACGAATTAACTTCAAGTATAAGTTTTCGTAATAGAGGGAATCATATTCGCTAAATGTGAATATAATGATGCATGTGTCCCCTGTAATTGTTTAAACCTGGGAAAGAAAGGGTTTCTATGATACATATATCAAAGATTAAGTACATACAAGATTAAACGGTAATTCCGAAATTTAGCTTCTTTTGTCGAGTTACTGGGGTCTTATTTCACATCATCCATTTAATTTTTATAGAAAAATAAAAGCACCTCGCGGGTCTTTTTTAAAGCAATAAGAGCTGCAATTTTCATGATGACATTTTTTTTAACGAAAATGTACATGTTATTTTCTACTAAAATAACAAAAATATCATGGTTTATAAATTTCTTTTCGCCAAATTTTTGTGAAAAAGGCCTTTAATGCGCCTTAATTGGAGCGAAATTGAATTATTGTCGTCCTGTACAAAAATTGATTTGCTATATGTTCCTTAGAAAAAATATCTTTCCTCTGACAAAAATTAATGATTTTTTCCAACCTTATTTATCATAAAAGTTTAAGTTGCATGGAGACTTAGCATACTAGCAGGTTTTTACAGCAAAATAAATTTTTTAAAAATACAGCTCATATTGCTTTAAACTTAATGGGATTGTTTTCTTTGGCGTCAGAAATGTTCATCATTTTCTTACAACGCTTACACGTATTTTAATGCGTTTAAATTTATTTTTTTCTATAGACTCTGGAAACTTACACAAAAGAAACCGGAAAGGGTTGGAGAGTCGCTAAAATAAAACACATCTGGTCCATGCGGCGAGAAGGAGAGGTAATAGAGAGAGAGAGAGAGAGAGAGAGAGAGAGAGAGAGAGAGAGAGAGAGATTGGATTTACACTCTGTAGAACATGCATATTTATCTCTTATAGAAATCTTTGAAGTATTTTTAAATTAGTTTCTCACCAGTCCTTTTAATATTGTTATTAAACAAAATTTTTGTTTTCTTGCCCTTCTCGGTTTAGGAATAACTACACCTAACTATGAACTGTCAATGAAAATAATCGCCAAACATTGATTGTTTATTTATTCTTAATTGTCATGACTTACGTATAAATGGATTTACAATAAAATAAAGAGCTTAGTTTTCAGTTTTATTATTATTTTTTTTTTTATAAAAGGGAAAACGGTTTGCAGAACACGATAAGATTTCAAACAGAAAACTTCTTTGGCACGGAACCAATGTAGCGGTGGTTGCAGCCATTTTGAAGAGTGGACTTCGGATCATGCCGCACAGTGGGGGTCGGGTGGGAAGCGGAATCTACTTCGCTTCGGAAAACAGCAAATCGGCTGGATATGGTGTGTTGTTGCCGTATAATTCTCTTTTTCTATTATTCCATTCAAAGCTGTTTCAATCATGAAATTTCCGAGTAAAGGTTGGATTTTACATTTTATTTGAAATTGGGTTGTTTTCAGAAACTTAAAAGGAGATCGCCAACTTTTAATATTTTATTTAAAGGGGCATGGTCACGATTTTGGTCAAAAATTATTTTTCCGATTTTAATGTTTACTATGCTTCAGTAAGACATTTGTAATAGGCAACCAAAATTTGAGTGTCATTTGATGAGTCATAAGCGAGTTACACAGCTTACAATTCTTCGCTATTTAAACAAAGCGTTTGTTTACATTTTGAATGTTGAAGTGCAAATTCCAGTTTTAGACCTAAAATAAATGTGTTAATCGTTAGAAACTGTTTATTTATGCTCAAAATGAATAACAAGATAGACAAACCAGCTTTAAAAATATTTTTCAATGGTATATTGAACCTATGTAAACAAAAACAGGGCACGAGCCTTGTTTACATGACGAAGAATTGTAAGCCGTTTCTTGCTTAAAACTCAACGACTGGCACCCAAATTTCATTTGATAATTAGAAATGCATTCCTAAAGCATTGCAAATAATAAAAACAGAAAAATAAAATTTGACAAAAATCATGACCATGCCCCTTTAAAAAGAAATGATGGACTCTTTCTTTCAGTGACATGCGCTGGAACAACTGGCATAATGTTCCTGAATGAAGTTGCGTTAGGAGAGGAGCATCTCATTACTCAAGACGACTGGCAATTAAAGGCAGCCCCAAAAGGCTACGATTGTATCATTGCTAAAGGATGGACGGAACCTGGTAAGAGAGAAAGACCTTAAAAGGGTTGGATAGTGTGGCCATTTTAAAACTACATGTATATTAATCGGAGACCGGCAAAGAAAATATATTCAAATTGTAATGCCAAACTATTTAATATATACATGTAGTATGTGGCCGAAACTATCATATAAAATTTTCAGTTATATCTACAGGTGGCTAACTTGTTAACCTCCAGCCTCCTTAATTACAAAGACAATAAATCTTATTTTTGTCTTGTCTTGATAAAATGTGATATATGGGTCAAATTTGTTCTTCAGACCCAAAGAAGGACACGAAGATAAAATTAGACGGCAAAGACGTGGTCGTCCCCCAGGGAGCCCCTGTCACTCAGCCTGAGTATAACCACCCAAAAAGCAGATTCTCACAGAGTGAGTACCTTGTATACAAGGAGAGTCAGAACATGATGCGCTATCTGGTCATGGTCGACTTTAAGTATCCCTTCAAGACATGATGCACTAACTCGTCATGGTCGACTTACAGTAGCCCTTCAGGACATGATGCGCTAACTCGTCATGGTCAACTTACAGTAGCCCTTCAGAACATGATGCGCTAAGTTAAAACTCTTCATGGTCGACTTGTAGCACTCACTTTGTTCCCTTTAAATCATAAAACGTATGTAGCCAAAACTTACAGATACGTACTATTATCTTTTGAGTGTATGCAGTTCTAACTGTTCTCTAAAGACATCACAGGGTAAATCGTTGTTATCACTGACAATAGTTGTACGTGTTGCATTTAATATTAGGTTGTGTTTTTCTTATCCAAACTAATATTGTGATATGAGTGTGTTAATTAGTTATTTTTTATTTGTGTTATCTTCCTCTACTGGAATGTCAGATTAAGGTCATAGTTTGATTAATGTAGTTTTTTATCGTTATTTTTCCTCTTGGGAATTTGATCAAAACAAGGCAGACATTTCATGATTTCATTGTTAAAACATTTCTGCATGTTTAGTAACATTCTTGAAAATCATGCGATTTTCGTTTTTTAAGGCCTGGTTCGCCATTATCTCCTATCAAAAGCGATCCAAGTATTTTTTATACGTTATTCCATTCCATTATATACACAGTCATGCCTGTAGAAGGATGGTGATATCCTATGTGTATGCATTTTGTCTTATATCTGTATTGTGAGATTAGCATTTTTTGCACTATTCATATTTTTTACGATTGGATTATTTAAAAAAATATTCCGTGTTAATTTTCTGGTTTTTTTTTTTAAATTTCTTTTTACATCGCATGTTCGTAAGATTTATGCTCGAGTTTTATCGATTGGAGTGGCTCCAGAAAATGAATTTGTCGATTTGATTGTTTTCCATAACTATCAATTTGCCCACTTTTCAGTGCTTTAAAACTAACCAGGTTTTACATACAGGTATTTAGTTGTTATGCAGTAGTCTTTGTAAACGTCTTGTTGTTACTTTGTCTTTGAATAAAGTATATTGTTATTTTAGAATAACTCTGTGTTGCTTTTTTGATCGATGTTCGAACAATTTAGAGTGTACACTATACATAATTCATCTTCTTATAACCGGTACTTCAAATTGTGTTTAAATAAAGTACTTGGTTGTTTTAGAATATAACTTAACTAATAAATCCACAAACCTCTCCGATCACTTAGCTAATAAAATTGTAAATCCCAGTTTTAATCAGACCGGCACAGATAAGTAGACAGACACCAGAAATTAAATTCTCCTCTGTATAATTCAGTTTTAAGGCACAATCTATTTATTTCCAACTGTTGCCATTCAGTATCCCCAAACTGTTATTGAAATGGATTAATTAAATATGCCAATAATCCAACTTTAACTTAGTACATGCACATGCACCTAACCATCAGATACATTGATATATTTCTCTCCAAATGTACCTTACCATCAGATACATTAATTCCCTCTACATGTACCTAACTATCAGATACATTGATATTTCCCTCCACATGTACCTAACCATCAGATATATTGATATTTCCCTCTTCATGTACCTAACCATCAGATACATTGATATTTCCCTCCATATCTACCTTACCATCAGATACATAGATACATTGATATTTCCCTCTACATCTACCTTACCATCAGATACATTAATAATTCCCTCTACATGTATCTAACCATCAGATACATTGATATTTCCCTCTGCATGTACCTAACCATCAGATTTATTGATACCATACTCTCAGATACATTGATAATTCCCTCTACATATACCTAACCGTCTGATACATTGATAATTCTCTCTACATGTACCTAAACATAAGATATATTGATATTTCCCTCTACATGTACCGAACCATCAGATACATTGATAATTCCCTCTACATGTACCTTACCATCAGATACATTAATAATTCCCTCTACATCTACCTTACCATAAGATACATTGATATTTCCCTCCACATGTACCTAACCATCAGATACATTGATAATTCCCTCCACATGTACCTTACCATCAGATATATTGATATTTCCCTCTACATGTACCTTACCATCAGATACATTAATATTTCCCTCCACATGTACCTAACCATCAGATACATTGATATCTCCCTCAACATGTACATGTACCTAACCATCAGATATATTGATATTTCCCTCCACATGTACCTAACCATCAGATACATTGATATTCCCCTCTACATCTACCTTACCATCAGATACATTAATAATTCCCTCTACATGTATCTAACCATCAGATACATTGATAATTCCCTCTGCTTGTACCTAACCATCAGATACATTGATAATTCCCTCTGCTTGTACCTTACCATCAGATACATTGATAATTCTCTCTATATGTACCTAAACATCAGATATATTGATAATTCTCTGTACATGTACCTAAACATCAGATATATTGATATTTCCCTCCACATGTACCTAACCATTAGATACATTGATATTTCCCTCTACATCTACCTTACCATTAAATGCATTGATATTTCCCTCTACATGTACCTAACCATCAGATATATTGATATTTCCCTCCACATGTACCTTACCATCAGATACATTGATATTTCCCTCCACATGTACCTAACCATCAGATACATTGATATGTCCCTCTACATCTACCTTACCATCAGATACATTGATAATTCCCTCTACATGTACCTAACCATCAGATACATTAATAATTCCCTCTACATCTACCTTACCATCAGATACATTGATAATTCCCTCCACATGTACCTAACCATCAGATATATTGATATTTTCCTCCACATGTACCTTACCATCAGATACATTGATATTCCCTAGCTCTACATGTACCTAACCATCAGATACATTAATAATTCCCTCTACATGTACCTAACCATCAGATATATTGATATTTCCCTCTACATCTCCCTTACCATCAGATAAATTGATACTGTACTCTCAGATACATTGATAATTCCCTCTACATGTGCCTAACCATCAGATACATTGATAATTCTCTCTACATGTACCTAACCATCAGATACATTGATATTTCCCTCTACATGTACCTAACCATCAGACACATAGATATTTCCCTCTACATCTACCTTACCATCAGATACATGAATAATTCCCTCTACATCTAGCCTAGTAACCGAGGCCTTCCGAGTGCAAGCACGAAGGCCTGGAATCCCCCGTCCAATGGCTGCGCTCAATGTTGAATCCAACATGGCGACTAGAAAGATAAAATAACATACACACACTTATCGTTAGACCTGTTTGGCCTTTTATTACTGGTTCATATGCGAATCAATAACATGGTTAGACTTGATACAACATTTTCTTTGCTGATTTAGCTTTATACGGCCCTGAACCATGAATTGAATGTCCGAACGCGAGTATTAAGCGAGCCCTGTATATCGCACAATATAAACAGTGATACACATCTACACTTTTGCTCATATATCTCCTCATTTTTTAGGTAGACAAACTTTTTAAAAGTTATTTTCAGGTCATGATAACATACAAAACAACAGACAATGCATAGATTCAATGGAATGCCTTGGTGTAATTGGTTAGCACACTTCATGCCTCAGAAGTTTATCATGGTATTTGAAGAGGTCCAGGTTCAAATCCTGGGGGTATTCCGCTTGCAATTTTATGTATTTTCAGTATTCATAATTATGATCATGATAAAATACTTGGATTGATTTTGGGTAATTGGTTAGTACAGTGCATACCAGCAGTTTTTAGTTATAAAGTGAAGGGCTGCAAGTTCAAACCTTTAAATTATGAACTGGATTTCACAAATTCATAACAAATTTTACTCTAATTGGTATTCTTATGTATTTTGATTATTTATAACAGCTTAATGAAGATGACATTAACAAGGCACTTGTAAAATTTAATGAAAGAATTGGTTGCAAGATTGACAATCTGAAGCCTAAACAAAATAATGCCCTTCTGGATGTTGTGAATGGACATGATGTCATTGCAGCATTACCAATGGGTTATGGGAAGAGTTTGATTTATGAGCTTATTCCATATGTGCTGCAGGACACTAAAGTTATAGTTGTTGAGCCACTCAATGTGATTATCAATCAGCAAATAAGCAAATTAGACAGTATGGCTGTACAACTTAAAGAGCTGAATCTGTGCAAAGCAATTACAGATGGGCATTTCTCCTATAGCTTTATCTACAGCCACCCTGAGAACATATTAGGCAAACCATCAGTGAACAAATTTTTTTCAGTGCAGATGTTTTGAAGAGAACAGAGTTGTGATAGTCATTGATGAAGCCCATTGTATTTTGGAATGGGGAGATGATTTTCATCCGGAATACAGTAAACTAGTTGAACTTCGAGCTGTGCTTCCTGATGCAACATTTCTTTGTCTTTCGGCAACACTTTCCATCAAAGGTCAGGCTGATATCAAAAATTGTTTATCTCTGAAGAACTGTAGGATCCATGGTGAGATTCCAGTGAAGCCTAATATTTCAATTACTGTGTTAAGAAGACCTGCAAGCTCTAAGGATGTGACATTGTCCTACAGACATATTTTGGATGTCTTATTCAATGAACTGAAAGTTAAATTAGGTGCCACTCCACTGACTATTGTGTATTTCAATTCATCACTGAACTATATAGGATTTGCCTATGAACATGCTTGTCGAGTCTTGGGGTTTTTGGTGTACAATGGGGAGAAGAATCAAGAAAATGCCAGAGTTGTTATGTATGCATCTGTGGAATATGGGAGTGAAAAAGTAAGAATAAAGAAATGAACTCAATATCTACCCAAGTTATACGAGTATAACCTGGGTTGGGACAATTTATGCTTTATAATCCAAGAAGCAGATTATAAAAAAGCGTAAATTGCTCCAACCCAGGTTATACGAGTATAACTTGGGTAGATATTGAGATCATTCCTTATAATTTAATTTTCTGTAATTTATTGTACAAATTGAGTCTGTTTTACTTGATATTAATCTGTTCAAAATTCAAACGTAATGTCAAGCTGATTAGTACGATTTTGACGTTGGTGCAGTGTGACGTGTCTTGTGATGTGCAAACCAGGTTATACAATTTTATTTAAACAAGGTCCCCACAACATTTTGTAAATTTACATATGATTTGTTTATGAAGATGGTGTAAAAAGAAAATTTAGAGATGGAAGTGCTATGAATTGTTTTTATAACATATAATGGTTGAACTTGATCGAATGATCCCAAATTTTCAAGATGTCCTATGCTATTGTAAATCATCAAAAAAGTGATACTGGGCTCAAACAAATGAATTTGATTTTCTACTATCAGCTACGGGAATTGATATTTCATCAGATTTCCTCAGATGACAGCCCTCTAAGGATCATATTGGCTTCTTCTGCCCTAGGGATGGGAGCAGATTTTGGCCGTGTGGAAAGAATTGTGCATGCAGGTCCACCTAAGAGTATTGAAGGTAACTTTTTAATGAATTTTATCATCTTAATATGTATAGAAATAAGTATTATTCTTCATCAGAATTATCTGAATATAAAGGGAAGAAACAAGAACTATTTAATGAAAAGCATGTAAGATGAATGAAAGTCGTGCTTGTGTAATTGTAAAGCATGAATGGTTTAAGGCTTTGTACTGACTGGGTCTTTCACTTCTCTTAATTTTTAATGCAATCAAAATAAAAAACATAATAAATGCAGTCTTCAGGTTTATTGCTAAAAAAATATTTATATCCTGAAAAAGGACAAACTACAAATTATTATGTAAATAACATTCTCCTGCTACATATTTAATACTTTTATTTGACAAATGGCTCCAATTGGTTTTGAGTTCAATACTGATTCGATTGATAATTCCAACTTTAAATGATATCCTATGATAACACTTATCATAAGTGTTCACAGTAATCGAACACGTTTTTCTTCCAACAGCTTATATTCAGCAAGTGGGTAGAACAGGCAGAACGGGGAAACAGGCAACAGCAATTTTGTTTTTTAACAACAGTGATGTAGGCAGGCCTGAAATGAACAAGGCGATGAAGTCTTTCTGCCGAAATGAATCAACTTGTAGGAGAAAAATCCTTAATGATTACTTTGGATTAATGGATGACACCAATGAGAGTGAAAATAAAGCAACTTTGTGCTGTAACATTTGTAATCCAATCTTAAATGAATGGTATTCAGTTTTACCTCTAAGGCAAGAGCTAAAATCTTCCATCCGACAATCATATTAAATAACTTGGAGATATCCCCTTACCAAATAGAATCAGTCATCCACAATTATTCAAGATATGTGGAAACAGACAGTTTCATTCAAGATTTTGGTTTGAATCAAGCACATGCAGAAAATTTATGTACCATTATCAAATTAAGTGTGTCATTTTATATTGCCTTTCAATTGATTTGCTTTCCAGCACATAATTAAAATACTTGTAATGAAAAAAAAATCAGTTGTCTTTATTTTGGAGTAACTCAAGTGACCTAAAAAAGTGAGTTGGCTATATATTGAATTATGATTCACTTACCAGATTAGATGCCAAAGTCATTGATAATCTCGTATTGATGACCCCTGATCCATTCTTGCAAGTGTACAAAGTTGATATTTGCAAGGGAACTTGTAAGTGGTTTTGTATAGCACTGAAGACTACGACCATCATTATTTTCAAAAGGCCTGACACGCAATAGCCTATGAATGATATTGAGCTCATCCTCTTCTGAGGAAGGTGTGCTATTTCATTTAGCTCTGTAAAGTACTTGTGTTGTTTTATCATAATTTGCTTATATTTGTCTCATTCCTGCTATGGCAGACGATCGAGACTGCACTGATGACTCTGTCTTATTTGCATGAATGTTTGTGTCTGCTTTGCCTTTCTGGTTAACAAAGAGTCCATAGAATGTTTCTTTAGCAGTCTTTAGGTCCAGCAGGGAAGTTTGCAAGAAAAGGAATCTTAATATTTCTAAAGCATACTTGGATCGGTTATTGTTCCCTTTTAACACACACACATGATATATTTCATAAGTGATAAGACAAAGTATTGGGCATCTTGATATTTAGATTTAAACACTGATATAAAAGGCCAATTTCTAAAACAGTTTTTCCATAACCTAACACAGAGTCATTTCTATTTTCTGAAACACACCTATCAACAGTAACTGGAACATTCAATATCAATTTTCCTCCATCAGGAAGAACATATGTAACTTGTTGGTAAAAGTTCATTGGCTCTGCAAGGTAAGCTTTAGCTTCATTCAGGATGAGAGTATCTATGAACTCTCCTAGAGAACTTGCAATAACTCTTTCTTTTTCTCCCTCTGTTGCAGAGGAAATATCTAATGCTGCAAATGCATGGTTAGGTTGTGAGTTGATCGTATCCATTTTAAAGAAATGCATAACAGCATTAACTACATAACCTGAAATGAAGGAATCTGCGAGTTCTTTACAATCATTGTAATGATTTTTTACATCGTCTCCATTTGCTTTGGTCCTTCCCAATGTGATTTTCTCCGCATTTAGTGTTCCTAAAGCAGTACCACTTTTTCTGTAGAGAAGTTTGTAGAAAAGAGTTAATACTGACATCTGCAAATGGAACTAGAACTGTCCTAATGGGACTAATACCCCCGCTAGGCTAATTTCAAATGGGACAAATAATTTAATTGAATAATAAAGGTTTGGAACACAAAAAAAAATAATTTCTAGAATTGTAAAAAAAATAAAAGTTAGTTAACAAAGAAAATTAAAATCAAAATTGTCAGAATTTCACTGTAAATACATATCTATTACAGTTATACATTTACAAATGTATGTATTTGATGATATATTTTTTTAATTTAATTGATTTAAAGAAAAACCAACAAAATGACAATAACCCCTCCCTTTGCAGTGAATAGAAATACCGGTAGCCAAGCAATGCTCTTCTGTTGATAAAACTTTCAATATCTTTCTAATAAGAGTCTTGACAGATGCAATTAGTTGTTTCAAATTTTCCTCACTTTCTCCTATGGCACAATGGAACTCCATATCAGAAAATTGATCCCATAGGACTATGATTTTCTTTGATGAACTTGTTAAATTTAATAAACTCCAAAAACATTACCATAATTACCATACTATGTAAAAATATGTAAAAAAAAAAAAAAAAGAAAATTTAATATTACAAACAATTTTAAAATTGCCAAAACACTACAATCATATCAGTAATTTTGAATTTCATTTAAATTAATGCCCAATAGGGTCACTTCATCAATTTACTTGACAAATAAATTTAAGCAACCTCTAAAAATAGTTTAACTTCTTTATTAATAATTATATTATTTATTTCCTTATAATGATAGAACTTTTGGTTTACATGAAACAGTTTTAAAATAGCCCCAAAACCATCACCCATTTCACAGATTATCAATTTCCCCTAAACACATGCTCCATCTGAACCATGGCTCAGATAATGGCTCCCTTGGGACAAATGAATTCAGCCACACTTGTCTTTGATGTTCTTATTGGCTCCTAAGAATTTATCATTGACAAACAAAAACTTTGCATTGTCAGTTGATAGAATACTTATAAAAAATAAAATTTTTTTATTAATTAAGACATAAAGACAAAAAACTCCATCTGGATGTACATGTATTTATATAAATATATTTTAGAGTGTTTTCTATTAATTAATTAATAAAATCTGTAAGGATTACCTCCCTTACTTTTCAATATTAGTGTACAATATATAGAATAAGGAAAATGAAAACTGTCATAAAATCATTAAATCTTGTCTGATCTTAAAAAAAATTGCAGGTGCACATCTTCAGATGGTGTTTAACATATGTACAAATTTTCAAACTGTTCCATGCAGTAATAAAAAATTCTATAGGGGGGACAAAGTTGCGTCTACAGACAGACGGACAGACGGACGGACAGACGGACAGGGTGAAACCAATATACCCCCCTAAACTTCGTTTGCGGGGGTATAAAAATTCAAAAGTAATTGGAATAAGATGTTCGAATCTATCCTTTGGTGTGATGGATGCTGCACGGAGTCTCTTTGCACCAGAGAACCTCTCTCTTGTAAGCTGACCCCCCCCCCCCCTTACATGAATCAAAATGTTGTTTCCTCCACACACATTTTCCACAACATTCTCATAAAAGTCCAAGATTTCTATTACATCGGAGTACTTCTTTTCATTTTTTGGCAGAGATGTCGTAGTCAGAGTTTTTGTTTCATGTTCTCTTTAACAGATATAAAATTCTTGAAATACTTGCAGAATTTACATAGAATTTCATGAATTACAACAATGTTGCAGTTTTTAATATTCTCCCAGTCTTTTTCTTGAGGTAAAAAAGTAGTTGGTCCTAGCTCCAACAATGGCACTTGTGGTTTTGCAGTAGAAAGTAGGCTGAAGTTGCTGTGCTGAATAATGGCCATGGATGCAAACCAGTGTTCCATATGTGACTTCATTGTTTCTCTTTGATGACTAACATCAATCATAAAGTTCACATTATCTCCAATGAATCGAAATTTCCAACCTTCCTGGACAGCATTGATAAGTTGTGAGTTAAAGTGTCCTCCAATCTGTTTTTGTGTTCGAAGCATGACACAGTGGGATGTTGTGATCCCTAGTGGTTGCAATCTGTCATACACCTTAAAAAAGAAAGGAAAGAGGATGCTCACATTTTTATTTTTTTTTTAGTTAGTTTTAGTCTGTTTTCATACAAGTAAATATCATTTTTGATGGGGCATTATAAAATGCATATACTTTTATTTTTAATTTAGTACTTATTTACATTAATTACCTGCATTCAAATTGCCATCAAGATTGAAAGTAAAACTTATCTTACCTTAGTCTACTTACCAGATTTTGCTTTAAAACTCAACAGAAATAAAACTTAATATAAAACATTATAATTAGTAATCAAGATCCAATTTCATCATATAAAGGCATACTCATCATTTAGTACAAAGAATGCACAGTAAATGATTGAATGGATCTTTGAAAGAACAGGATAAACATCAGCAGGGTTTGTCTGAAACGTATTTACAAAATGTAAATAAAATATATCAATTCTGCTCAGTGCATAAAAACTTTATACTGTTTGCAACACATACAATGTACAACATGACAAAAAACCTTCATAACTGGAAATGAAAGATCAGTTTGACAGTATCGGTCAATTTCCTGCTCTATTGGTTTAGCCAAAATTTCTTTCTCGACTTCAGATATTCTGGTATGTAAGGTGTCCGAGGCAATGAATCTGCGGTAAAAACTTTTACAGGAAGCACCTGTCATAAATTGCATTCATAAGAATATGTTAATAAAAAAAACTTTAAGAGAGCAACAGCTAGTAGGGAATCAATTTTTGGAACTGCCTCTTATGAATTTCAAGTAGCCCTTTTTCACAATACATATGTAAATCTTAAGATTTTAACTGTAATAAAGAATCTCTTACAACAAATTGTTATTCATTATCAGGATCAGGATTTGGTTAATGTTTCTTTAGCTCTTATATTTTGAAACCTTTTAATCATATTTTTAACACAGTACTTTCATATATTTTACAACCTCACCAGTTCGGTTTGTGCCCAAGTCTGCATTCATATCTTGAGCACAGTTTTTCCAATATTCATTGGAAATAGGGTAATCAGGAACTTTTTCCTGCACATAACTAGCCACATTTATAATTTTTCTCTTCATCATTCCATCTGGAAGACTATTTGAAAGAGAACCTAATGAACATTGTGATATTCGCTGTGTGGCTAAGTGAATACTTTAAATCATTATACCACAGTTTATTCTTTTCTTTTCTGAAAGTAGCAAGATAGCAGAAAGAAGAACACCTGACTAGAGATTCAAGTTGCCCTGATAAGAATCCTAATTGGGTTTGTCCTATTTTCTTTTCTTTCACAAGTGCATGAAATATATATATTGATTCATACATAACTAAGTATACATGCAGTATTTAATATTTAAATATATTAATACAGCAAATCATCCTACAATTGGGGCTTTTTTTGGAAGCTTGAACGGGGGTCTCTCCGGTAGGTGTCCCTCTACAGCTCTTTCGCTGTTACTTGTGTAGGAATGTTCCACATGCATAAACGAGGGCATCTTTTCCTGACATTGATGAAAATGATTGTGTATTTCCTCCTGTGTATTGTAATGAAACAGAAAAACTCTGCTGTATAAATTTGCTGCAGTGCTCAAAGAAACACAAGTGCATGAACTTGCATGTGTTAGAGTTTCTATCAGTATATGAGGTATTTAATATCAAAATATGTTACAACTTGTCCTACCACTGGGGCTTTTTTTGATGCTTGACCGTAGGTCTTCCCCTTGAGTGTCCCTTTGCATCTCTTTCTGCTGTTACATGCACTAGTGTATGAATGTTCCACATGCATAAATGAGGGCAACTTTTCCTGACATTGGTGGATATAATTTTCCTCTGTCTAAGATTAAAACACACAACAAACTATACTGTATAGCAATGCACATGGACATCATAACTAACTAATCAGCCATATCGGGGGCTTGACATACACTAAGTAAAGCGGAATACCCCCAGGATTTGAACCTGGACCTCTTCAAATGCCATAATAAACTTCTGAAGCATGAAGTGTGCTAACCAATTACACCAAGGCATTCCACTGAATCTATGCATTGTCTGTTGTTTTGTATGTTATCATGAACTGTAAATAACTTTTAAAAAGTTTGTCTACCTAAAAAATGAGGAGATATATGAGCAAAAGTGTAGATGTGTATCACTGTTTATATTGTGCGATATACAGGGCTCGCTTAATACTTGCATTCGGACATTCAATTCATGGTTCAGGGCCGTATAAAGCTAAATCAGCAAAGAAAATGTTGTATCAAGTCTAACCATGTTATTGATTCGCATATGAACCAGCAAGTGTGTGTATGTTATTTTACCTTTCTAGTTGCCATGTTGGATTCAACATTGAGCGCAGCCATTGGACGGGGGATTCCAGGCCTTTGTGCTTGCACTCGGAAGGCCTCGGGTACTAGGCTAATGTAGAAACAAGTGCAAATAAAGTAGACACAGATTTCACAAAACAAGAAAACATGTTTAATATTTTTTTTATAAGCAACACATTAAAATAAAGATAATAAAAATTTATAATTATTATTAAGTACATTTCCCTATTTTAGAGAATATCTAAATTGTAAAAGAGAAAAAAAACGACAGTTTATATCTTCATAACTTGGAAATAGGTTTCTATTCTACGATCTACCAGAGACATAAATAACATCTGGATCTACAGATTCCGTCTACATGAATATTTGACACTAAGCTAAATTCCGAAACATATAATTATTCCAAAATGAAATAATACCAGCACCTTTATGATTATGTGTTATGGAGCAGATTAAGAAAGAGCTCTTTTACCTAATCCATCTCCTTCCGCCATTTTTTATGTGTTGTAAAGGTCACATGACTTCAAAAACTGTGTCACGTGCAAGCTAAAAACAATGCATACGGCAAGGATCTCAATGTAGTGGATGAGAGATACAACAACTAATAGATAAAAAGAGGAGACGAAGATAAAATCACAATATGTTATATGATAGTGTCGAATATACAATACAACAACAACAAAGCATCAACATGATCGATCGAATTGCCAGTTCATGGCAATGGATCGCAAGTCTTCCAACATTCGGAACCACTTCAATGTTATTATTATTTTGAGTGGACAAATACCGATAGCTACACGCGTATCGAAGCATTATGACGTTAGGGAATTCCGAAATTCTTGCAAGCAAGAACAGGCAAAAGTAAATATATAAACACACAACGCCGACTCTGATCGCACATTTCTGCAAGCTCTCATCAACCTTGTTCAGCAATATCGTATCTATACACTGCAAAGGTAAGCGAAAAGAATTTTTCACTTAGATATTGTGACCTGGATAAAGGGGGCGTGTCCACAATAATATTTTGTAGAGCATCTATATGTTTAGTCCGAAATATCTGACGTTTTTCTGGCTTTTTTAACGATTTTGATATTTACTGGCTTTTTTAACGATTTTGATATTTACTTGCCAGGAAAACTGGCAAGTAAATATCAAAATCGTTAAAAAAGCCAGAAAAACGTCAGATATTTCGGACTACTATATGTTATATTCTTCTTTCACTCTTCCTTAATCAATAGTTGTATTTGGATGCAACCATGACGTGTCCTTTTGTTGAAGCACTAAATTATAGTTTAGGTACATTTACAATTTAGATCTATATAATATTATTATGCGAGGTTCAAATCTGCACCTTGATTCTGCGTACGTTGTCCCGAAAATATAATTCATCGATACGGCTTAATTATTAAAACACGAACGCATTCAAACATAAGTGCATGCACATGTATATGTATGCAGGTATATAACAATGATCAATATATATACAAAGAAACGTTATACAATGTATTTTGATTGAATTCCTAATTAAATTTCCATGAAGATTAATTAACGCTTCATGAAAAAGATTACACGTATATGCCAATTATGTGTACATGTACATACATGTATCATTAATTAGCAAAACACTTTATTAAAACTACATGTTACAATTGGTATGTAGTGTATGCATTTCGCAAAATAATAAAAAGTAACTGTATGAAATTTTTTTTAAAAATACCTCTAAAAAGACTTGTTTTAGATGCAAATTAAATTAAATAATATATGTAATGATTGTATATATCCGCTTAGATTTATAGAAAGGGGAATATTAATTCTGATCAGAAGTAATTATAAATTAATTATTTTGATTAATAAATGGTTATGCGTAGGTTTCTTTTTCATTTTATAGATGCCACCCAAAAGAAAGGCAGCGGCAGCGAAGACGAAGGCAGGAGGCAAAAAGGCGAAGACTAGCGATCCAGTTGCCGACGATAAACCTGCGACCACCCATGACGTCATCGCTAAACTGAAGGCAAGCGAAAACAAGTCTACCAACAAAAAGAGGAAAGTGGACAGCTTCGTCCCTAGTCAAAGCATCTATGAGGTATATATATACACACATATATTTTTTTTTAAGTGAACTGGTTTAGAGCCAATGTTTATTAGGTTAATTAATTAATAATTATGATTCAAACGAGCTCTTCATTGCATTTTGGTTAACTTGGGATACTTTGTGTTAAAATTGAGAGCATTAATTCAAAGTTGTATATATTCAAAGAAGTTGTGTCGGTACGTAAGGCACATGCAATTACATATTTTGTTGTCTCTGATGCGAAGAAACGAATCAATTTCTCAAAAGTTATATTAATTATTTCTCTAAATTGGCGTTTATAATATCTATATGTTATGGAATATAGCTCGGCATAATTGTTTAATATTTTTCCTATTGAGTGATTGCTTGTATCAATATTGCATATAATTTGCTATATGATGTAATAAGATAATTATAGTGCGTGCAAATTTTAAAACACTTAACACTGTATAAGTACCTCTAATATGTATTTTATAACCTTTCTGCATTGACAGGTTTTCGAGGACTACGACTGTATGCTGAATCAAACAAACATCGGGCACAACAACAACAAATACTACGTCATCCAGGTCCTGAAGAGGGCCGGTATAAACCAGTACCATGCCTGGAACCGCTGGGGTCGCGTGGTGAGTGTCAGAGATAGCGATCCTATGTGTGATGGGCGCGTGGTGGGTGTCAGCGATAACGAACCTCTGTGTGATGGGCGTGTGGTGGGTGCGTCAGAGATAACGATCCTTTGTGTGATGGGCGCGTGGTGGGTGTGTTAGATATATAACGAACCTCTGTGTGATGGGCGTGTGGTGGATGTGTCAGAGATAACGATCCTCTGTGTGATGGGCGCGTGGTGGATGTGTCAGAGATAACGATCCTCTGTGTGATGGGCGCGTGGTGGATGTGTCAGAGATAACGATCCTCTGTGTGATGGGCGCGTGGTGGGTGTGTCAGAGATAACGAACCTCTGTGTGATGGGCGCGTGGTGGGTGTGTCAGAGATAACGAACCTCTGTGTGATGGGCACGGGGTGGGTGTGTCAGAGATAACGATCCTCTGTGTGATGGGCGCGGGGTGGGTGTGTCAGAGATAACGATCCTCTGTGTGATGGGCGCGTGGTGGGTGTGTCAGAGATAACGATCCTCTGTGTGATGGGGGCGTGGTGGGTGTGTCAGAGATAACGAACCTCTGTGTGATGGGCGCGTGGTGGGTGTGTCAGAGATAACGGTCCTCTGTGTGATGGGGGCGTGGTGGGTGTGTCAGAGATAACAAACCTCTGTGTGATGGGCGCGGGGTGGGTGTGTCAGAGATAACGATCCTCTGTGTGATGGGCGCGTGGTGAGAGTGACAGAGATAACGATCCTCTGTGTGATGGGGGCATGGCGATGGATTAACATTTTAATCAAGATTACGTTTTTACAAGTTGGTTCAATGTTTTAAATTAAATCAAATATCTATTTTCTATTGGGTATACACAAATAATGCCTTGAATGATGATGAATGGTGTTTGAATAATTGGCATTTCTAGCGCATTTATTTTTTTTCAAGTTTTTTTACAAGGTAAAGTATAAGTTAAAACGCATTGAAAATGAACTATATCGCTTTGTAATCATTCATATCTTAAGAGAGCAAATATCATTTTTATATTTTATTAGTTCATTAAATAAAACGCAAGAGGATATATATGCGTGCATGAAAAATATATACTGCAGGCACGTAGCATCAGGGGGGCCAAGGGGGGGGGGCTGCCCCCCCCCCCCCGTACACTTTTTCTCGCAGTAATGTAAAAAATTGATATGAAAATAAGGAAATGAGGAGTGAAAATGAATTTATATATTACGCCCCCCCCCCCCCCCCCCCATGGATTAGGATTTTGAAGATTTTGGGAAACTTCGAATTCCCTTTTTTTTTCTTGCTTGTCAAGATTTTTTGGATGAGTCTGCCCCCCCCCCCAATTTAAAAAACGATGATACGTGCCTGTACTGTTATATATCGTGAACGATAGTTATTGCTATAGTTGCAATAATGTCAATAATGAGTGTATCTCCTCACAAATAATCTTAAATGTATCGACATATAGAGCTATTTTACACGTTTACATGTACATGTATTTCATCAAGGGAGAATCCGGAGCCACTGCAATGAAAGGTCCTTTTGGTTCCTCTGATGACGCCATTAAGGACTTCAAAAAGAAATTCCAGGACAAGACTGGTAATAAATGGGAGAATAGGGACTCGTTCACCCCCAAAACAAAGAAGTACACGATGATAGAGATGTCCCTGGAGGACGACGACGAGGACGAGACGGACGCCTCGGCGCCGGTATGTAACACCTCTCCTTTCTGTGGCGCCGGTATGTTAACATCTTTCCTTTTTGTGGCGCCGGTATGTTCACACCTCTCCTTTCTGTGGCGCCGGTATGGTCACACCTCTCCTTTCTGTGGCGCCGGTATGGTCACACCTCTCCTTTCTGTGGCGCCGGTATGGTCACACCTCTCTCAGGGGCTATAAAGAATTGTATAAGAATGTCTTGCCTTTAATTATATTATAATATTCTTTAATCTGTCATTTGATTTCATTTTGACTGTATGCCAACATTGTGATGTCAATAAACTGTGATAACATCTATCATATTGTGTTTTATATCAATATGAAGACAAAATCTGCACCCTCTGGACCCGTGGAGAGATGTACCCTGGACGCCCCCACACAGTCCCTGTTGAACCTCATCTTTAACCACGACATGTTCAAAGACGCCATGAAGAGTTTTGACATTGGTAAGGTCGCCAGGCGTTATGTAGGGATTCGTACATGTCGATGACGGGGACGCGACGTCGTGGGCCTTTCCTGTTAACGGAAAAACTTTTCGAGCTCTACCGGAAAGGCCCAAGAAGTTGCCACTTGGACCAAAAAAATAATAATAACAAAAAACCTGCATCACCAAGTGACTTGGTGATGCAGGTTTTTTGTAATTATTATTTTTTTGCACTTTCTGAATTTAGAAATCTCATCAAAGTTTTTTTTTCTGATCAATGTTGTATATATCAAAATTTTCATCAGTATATTCCATTAATTCCAACTTTTATTGTGTGTTGTTTTTTTTTTACGCTTCCGCTTTTTTTCTGAAAAGTTTTCGTAAAACTGGTTAATTGATAACAAAATCAAAACTCATATACAAAGGATACCTGTAAGTTTGTTCTTGTTTTTCAATGAATGTTATGGTCGGGATTGTTTTCAGACGTAAAGAAAATGCCACTCGGAAAACTGAGCAAGGCGCAGATTGCTAAAGGGTTTGAAGTCCTGGAGGATCTGGAAAAGGCAGTAGACGCTAGAAACAACGCCCAAATTGTGTCCCTCTCTTCAAAATTTTACACCGTAATTCCTCACGACTTCGGGAGAAAAGTGCCTCCTATAATGAATACATTAGAAACCATTCGAAAAAAATACGATATGTTGTTGGTACGAATTGATTTTCTCCTTTCATTTACATGTGTTTTTTAACTTAGTTTCTCAAGCCTTTACGAATATCTGTACAGTAGATTTTAAAATTAAAGAACTGAAAGAGTTTACAATCAAATCAAATATTTGAGAAATTTAAATACATTAATATTGAACAATATGTTTTTAATTCATTTATAATTAGGTATTAGGTGACATAGAAATTGCACAGACGTTAGAAAAGGAAAAAGAGAAAGTTGCCTCGGTAAGTCTGTCTGTCTGTCTGTGTCCGTCCATCCGTGTCTCTCTCTCTCTCTCTCTCTCTCTCTCTCTCTCTCTCTCTCTCTCTCTCTCTCTCTCTCTCTCTCTCTCTGAGTTTTCACGAGTATAACGTACTTTAATATTTGTTACAAGGAATCTGCCAAGCAGCCCCATCCCTTGGACGTTAACTATAACTTGCTGAAATGTGAACTGAAACTGCTGGATCCAAAATCCAAAGAATACAAGGTAAATTACCATTCATGCAGTGCGAAACCGCAACACATTTTGAATTTACTTTGAAGATTAAAGGATGGTATTCCATAAATGTCAGGGGCCCCTCTTTATACAATGAATTATAGAAAAATCTATTATGACTTTGATACTTTTAAAACGAGACCAATAAATGTTAATTTTGTTCTGGTTTGTGACCCTGTAGTTTCAATGAATAAAAATGACTAGAATAGTTGGACCTGGACACAATAGACGATATGTTTATGTAAATATCCAGCAGATTGGACAAACTCATTTACATATGACGTGATATTGTTTATAGCCAAATGAAAGTTAATGTCATATTCATGTAGTCACGTTGAACACGCTTATTGAAATGTATGTCACGTGTCATGGGTAGTAAGCACTAATTTAAACAATAAAATGCTTGCTTTGGTGATTCATTCGGGATATGAAGGTAGCGACATGGCAGAAAAGAATATGTAATTTTTTTCTGCAATGATCGCTACCTTTATAACCCGCATGAATCATCAAAGAAAGCATTTTATTGTTTATATTAACATCTTTCTTTGAACTATTTAATAGATTGATTATGAAAAGTAAGTAAAATTCACTAAATTACTATCAATGTACATAAGTACGCTACCTAAAAGAAACCTGTGAGACTTTGAGTCTGTACATCATCATGATTATTTCATGCAGTCCGGGATTTTTCTTAGGTCGCTGTAGGTTTCGACCAGTCGGTAAACATGGTGTGTCAATTTCAGTCCTGTCAGTTTCAGTCGCTGTAGATTAACGGGACATGTTCATTTCAGTCTGAATGTTTCTGTAGAGCTATGAATTAACTATTAGTTTCCTAAAGAATTAGAGGGAATAATACTTAGTAGACGTAAACATAACATTATGATTTTTTACGCATATAATTATAGATTTCGACACAAAACTATGCCAGCTGAAGAAGAAAAATGTACCTAATTGTGCTCGAGTATTTACAAGCTTTCAAATGTGGGGCGGAGCTAAAACTCTACGAGAATCGAATGTAAACAGTCTACCCCCCCTATACATTTAAACAATAAAATGCTTTCAGTTATGTAATTTTTAATTTTTGCAATGATTCACTCCCTTCATAACCCACATGGATCATCAAAGAAAGCATATTATATTTACATTTTTCTTTTTACAAATTATTTAATTGATCGTTAATAGTAAGAAAAATTAACCAAATACATGTACATCAGTGCATTAGCTGAAAGAAGCAGGCAAATCGTCTCCTATGGGAATTTGAGTCTAACATCATCATGATTATTTCGTGCAGTCCGTGATTTTTCTTAGGTCGCTGTAGATATTGACCAGTCGATAAACAGGGTGTGTGCATATAACAGTCCTGTCAGTTTTAGTCGCTGTATATTTCGACCAATCGATACACGATGCGTGTACGAATTAACTTCAAGTATAAGTTTCCGTATAAGAAATAGAGGGAATCATATTCGCTAAATGTAAATATAATGATGCATGTTTCCCATGTAATTGTTTAAACCTGGGAAAGAAAGGGTTTCTATGATACATATATCAAAGATTAAGTACATGCAAGATTAAACGGTAATTCCGAAATTTAGCTTCTTTTTCCGAGTTACTTGGGGTCTTATTTCACATCATCGCTTCTTTGAATCCATTTAATTTTTATAGAAAAATAAAAGCACCTCGCGGGTCTTTTTTAAACCTAATGGGGTTGTTTTCTTTGGCGTAAGAAATGTTCATCATTTTCCTACAACGCTTACACGTATTTTAATGCGTTTAAATTTTTTTTTCTATAGACTTTGGACACTTACACAAAAGAAACCGGAAAGGGTTGGAGAGGAGCCCCTAAAATAAAACACATCTGGTCCATGCGGCGAGAAGGAGAGGTAAGAGAGAGAGAGAGAGAGAGAGAGAGAGAGAGAGAGAGAGAGAGAGAGAGAGAGAGAGAGAGAGAGAGAGAGAGAGAGAGAGAGAGATTGGATTTACACTCTGTAGAACATGCATATTTATCTCTTATAGAAATCTTTGAAGTATTTTTAAATCAGTTTCTGACCGGTCCTTTTGATATTGTTATTAAGCAAAATTTTTGTTTTCTTGCCCTTCTCGATTTATGAATAACTACACATAACTATGAACTGTTAGGTAATGTCAATGAAATTAATCGCCAAACATTGATTGTTTATTTATTCTAAATTGTCATGACTTACGTATAAATGGATTTACAATAAAATAAAAAGCTTAGTTTTCATTTTTATTATTATTATTATTATAAAAGGGAAAAAGGTTTGCAGAACACGATAAGATTTCAAACAGAAAACTTCTTTGGCACGGAACCAATGTAGCGGTGGTTGCAGCCATTTTGAAGAGTGGACTTCGGATCATGCCGCACAGTGGGGGTCGAGTGGGAAGCGGAATCTACTTCGCTTCGGAAAACAGCAAATCGGCTGGATATGGTGTGTTGTTGTCGTATAATTCTTTTTTTCTATTATTCCATTCAAAGCTGTTTCAATCATGAAATTTCCGAGTAAAGGTTGGATTTTACATTTTATTTGAAAATTGAGTTGTTTTCAGAAACTTAAAAGGAGATCGCCGACTTTGGCATTTTCTCTTTTTAATTTTTTATTTAAAAAGAAATGGACTCTTTCTTTCAGTGACATGCGCTGGAACAACTGGCATAATGTTCCTGAATGAAGTTGCGTTAGGAAAGGAGCATCTCATTACTCAAGACAACTGGCAATTAAAGGCAGCACCAAAAGGCTACGATTGTATCATTGCTAAAGGATGGACGGAACCTGGTGAGAGAGAAAGACCTTTTTAAAAGGGTTGGAAAGTGTGGCCATTTTAAAACTACATGTATATTAATCGGAGACCGGCAAAGAAAATATATTCAAATTGTAATGCCAAACTATTTACTAAATACATGTAGTATGTGGCCGAAACTCTCATATAAAAATTTTCAGTAATATCTACAGGTGGCTAACTTGTTAACCTCCAGCCTCCTTAATTACAAAGACAATAAATTTTATTTTTGTCTTGTCTTGATAAAATTGTGAAATATGGGTCAAATTTGTTTTTCAGACCCAAAGAAGGATACGAAGATAAAATTAGATGGCAAAGACGTGGTCGTCCCCCAGGGGGTCCCCGTCTCTCAGCCAGAGTATGACCAAAAAAGCAGATTCTCACAGAGTGAGTACCTTGTATACAAGGAGAGTCAGAACATGATGCGCTATCTGGTCATGGTCGACTTAAAGTAGCCCTTCAGGACATGATGCGCTAACTCGTCATGGTCGACTTACAGTAGGCCTTCAGAACATGGTGCGCCAACTCGTCATGATCGACTTGTAGCACTCACTTCGTCCACTTTAAATCATAAAACGTATGTAGTCAAAACTTAGATACTATTATCTTTTGAGTGTATGCAGTTCTAACTGTTCTCTAAAGACGTCACAGGGTAAATGTTTGTTATCACTGACAATAGGTGTACGTGTTGCATTTAATATTAGGTTGTGTTTTTCTTATCCAAACTAACACTGTGATATGAGTGTGTTAATTAGTTATTTTTTATTTGTGTTATCTTCCTCTACTGGAATGTCATATTAAGGTCAAAGTTTGATTAATGTAGTTTTTTATCGTTATTTTTCCTCTTGGGAATTTGATCAAAACAAGGCAGACATTTCATGATTTCATTGCTAAAACATTTCTGCATTTTTAGTAACATTCTTCAAAATCATACGATTTTCGTTTATAAGACCCGGTTCGTCATTATCTCCTATCAAAAGCGATCCAAGTATTTTTTATACGTTATTCCATCATATTATATACACAGTCATGCCTGTAGAAGGATGGTGATATATCCTACATGTATGTGTATGCATTTTTTCTTATATCTGTATTGTGAGATTAGCATTTTTTGCACTATTCACATTTTTTACGATCGGATTATTTTTTAAATATTCCGTGTAAATTTTCTGGGTTTTTTTAACATTTCTTTTTACACCGCATGTTCGTAAGATTTATGTTTTATCGATTGGAGTGGCTCCAGAAAATGAATTTGTCGATTTGATTGTTTTCCATAACTATCAATTTGCCCACTTTTAAGTGCTTTAAAACTAACCAGGTTTTACATACAGGTATTTAGTTGTTATGCAGTAGTCTTTGTAAACGTCTTGTTGTTACTTTGTCTTTGAATAAAGTATATTGTAGTTTTAGAATAACTCTGTGTTGCTTTTTTGATCGATGTTCGAACAATTTAGAGTGTACACTATACAAAGATATGAAGGACATAATTCATCTTCTTATTACCGGTACTTCAAATTGTGTTTAAATGAAGTACTTGGTTGTTTTAGAATATAACTTAAGTAATAAATCCGCTAACCTCTCTAATCTAATACAATTGTAAATTCCAGTTTTAATCAGACAGGCACATATAGCCTATGTAGACAGACACAAGAAAATAAATTCTCCTCTGTGTAATTCAGTTTTAAGGCACAATCTATAAATTTCCAACTGTTGCCATTTAGTATCCCCAAACTGTTATTGAAATGGATTAATTAAATATGTTAATAATCCAACTTTAACTTAGTACATGCACATGTACCTAACCATCAGATACATAGATATTTCCCTCCACATGTACCTAACCATCAGATACATTGATATTTCCCTCCACATGTACCTAACCATCAGATACATAGATATTTCCCTCCACATGTACCTAACCATCAGATACATTGATATTTCCCTCCACATGTACCTAACCATCAGATACATGGATATTTCCCTCCACATGTACCTAACCATCAGATACATGGATATTTCCCTCTACATGTACCTAACCATCAGATACATGGATATTTCCCTCTACATGTACCTAACCATCAGATACATACCTAACCATCAGATACATTGATATTTCCCTCCTCATGTACCTAACCATCAGATACATAGATATTTCCCTCCACATGTACCTAACCATCAGATACATGGATATTTCCCTCTACATGTACCTAACCATCAGATACATACCTAACCATCAGATACATAGATATTTCCCTCCTCATGTACCTAACCATCAGATACATAGATATTTCCCTCCACATGTACCTAACCATCAGATACATGGATATTTCCCTCTACATGTACCTAACCATCAGATACATAGATATTTCCCTCCACATGTACCTAACCATCAGATACATTGATATTTCCCTCCACATGTACCTAACCATCAGATACATGGATATTTCCCTCCACATGTACCTAACCATCAGATACATGGATATTTCCCTCTACATGTACCTAACCATCAGATACATACCTAACCATCAGATACATAGATATTTCCCTCCTCATGTACCTAACCATCAGATACATAGATATTTCCCTCCACATGTACCTAACCATCAGATACATGGATATTTCCCTCTACATGTACCTAACCATCAGATACATACCTAACCATCAGATACATAGATAATTCCCTCCACATGTACCTAACCATCAGATACATAGATATTTCCCTCCTCATGTACCTAACCATCAGATATATTGATATTTCCCTCCACATGTACCTAACCATCAGATACATAGATATTTCCCTCCACATGTACCTAACCATCAGATACATAGATATTTCCCTCCACATGTACCTAACCATCAGATATATTGATATTTCCCTCCTCATGTACCTAACCATCAGATATATTGATATTTCCCTCCTCATGTACCTAACCATCTGATACATTAATAATTCCCTCTACATGTACCTAACCATCAGATATATTGATATTTCCCTCCAAATGTACCTTACCATCAGATACATTGATATTTCCCTCTACATATTCCTAACCATCAGATACATAGATATTTCCCTCCACATGTACCTAACCATCAGATACATTGATATTTCCCTCCACATGTACCTAACCATCAGATACATAGATATTTCCCTCCACATGTACCTAACCATCAGATACATTGATATTTCCCTCCACACGTACCTAACCATCAGATACATTGATATTTCCCTCTACATATTCCTAACCATCAGATACATTGATATTTCCCTCCACATGTACCTTACCATCAGATACATAGATATTTCCCTCTACATATTCCTAACCATCAGATACATAGATATTTCCCTCCACATGTACCTAACCATCAGATACATTGATATTTCCCTCTACATATTCCTAACCATCAGATACATTGATATTTCCCTCTTCATGTACCTTACCATCAGATACATTGATATTTCCCTCCACATGTACCTTACCATCAGATACATTAATAATTCCCTCTACATGTACCTAACCATCAGATACATTTATATATCCCTCCACATGTACCTAACCATCAGATACATTGATATTTCCCTCCACATGTACCTTACCATCAGATACATTAATAATTCCCTCTACATGTACCTAACCATCAGATACATTGATATTTCCCTCCACATGTACCTAACCATCAGATACATTGATATTTTCCTCTACATGTACCTTACCATCAGATACATTGATATTTCCCTCTACATGTACCTAACCATCAGATACATTTATATATCCCTCCACATGTATCTAACCATCAGATACATTGATATTTCCCTCCACATGTACCTAACCATCAGATACATTGATAATTACCTCTACATGTACCCAACCATCAGATACATTGATATTTCCCTCTACATGTACCTTACCATCAGATACATTGATATTTCCCTCTACATGTACCTAACCATCAGATACATTTATATATCCCTCCACATGTACCTTACCATCAGACACATTGATATTTCCCTCTACATGTACCTAACCATCAGATACATTTATATATCCCTCCACATGTATCTAACCATCAGATACATTGATATTTCCCTCCACATGTACCTAACCATCAGATACATTAATAATTACCTCTACATGTACCCAACCATCAGATACATTGATATTTCCCTCTTCATGTACCTAACTACAGATACATTGATATTTCCCTCCACATGTACCTAACCATCAGATACATTAATAATTCCCTCTACATGTACCCAACCATCAGATACATTGATATTTTCCTCTTCATGTACCTAACCATCAGATACATTGATATTTCCCTCTACATGTACCTAACCATCAGATACATTGATATTTCCCTCTTCATGTACCTAACCATCAGATACATTGATATTTCCCTCCACATGAACCTAACCATCAGATATATTGATATTTCCCTCCACATGTACCTAACCATCAGATACATTGATAATTCCCTCTACATGTACCCAACCATCAGATACATTGATATTTCCCTCTACATGTACCCAACCATCAGATACATTGATATTTCCCTCCACATGAACCTAACCATCAGATATATTGATATTTCCCTCCACATGTACCTAACCATCAGATACATTGATAATTCCCTCTACATGTACCCAACCATCAGATACATTGATATTTCCCTCCACATGAACCTAACCATCAGATACATTGATATTTCCCTCCACATGAACCTAACCATCAGATATATTGATATTTCCCTCTACATGTACCTAACCATCAGATACATTGATATTTCCCTCTTCATGTACCTAACCATCAGATACATTGATATTTCCCTCTACATGTACCTAATCATCCGATACATTAATAATTCCCTCTACATCTACCTTACCATCAGATACATTGATATTTCCCTCCACATGTACCTAACCATCAGATACATTGATATTTCCCTCTACATGTACCTAACCATCAGATATATTGATATTTCCCTCTACATGTACCTAACCATCAGATACATTGATATTTCCCTCTACATGTACCTAACCATCAGATACATTGATATTTCCCTCCACATGAACCTAACCATCAGATACATTGATATTTCCCTCCACATGTACCTAACCATCAGATACATTTATATTTCCCTCTACATATACCTTACCATCAGATACATTGATATTTCCCTCCACATGAACCTAACCATCAGATACATTGATATTTCCCTCCACATGAACCTAACCATCAGATACATTGATATTTCCCTCTACATGTACCTAACCATCAGATACATTGATAATTCCCTCTACATCTACCTTACAATCAGATACATTGATGTTTCCCTCCACATGTACTTAACGATCAGATACATTGATATTTCCCTCCATATCTACCTAACCATTAGATATTTACCTCCAGTTATGTAACAGTAATTTCACAAGTCAAAAATACAATTTATTAAAAGACAAACTTAAATACATCAAAGGTTTTTACATGTATTGTAGTAAAAAAAAAAAAAAAGCAAAAATTATACAAGTAATATGTCCTTAAAAATAACTTCAGTGATCCCTTTGCATTGACATTAACAGGCAACTGCTATACATGAACAGTCAATAATCATTTTTGCAGGAGCACCATGTTTATATACAGTTTTCACAGTATTTCTATGCTACATTTATAATCCTTATCATTAATATATATAAAATCTTCAATTTGGATCTCTCTTTGCCAATTTAAAAACGAAAGTTAACTCTCATCTTGACACTCTGCACATCACTCTAGTAAGCTGAGGAGTCATTGCGGTACATTGTACATCTCCTTGCTGCAACCTTCAAAACTTTACAATAAATTCCAAACCACATACATTTTAATTGCAGAGAAACATCTAGCTTCTAAAAAGTATTGTGTTCATTTTCCCTTCATATATCGAATTTGATTTTCCAAAGAGATAAATTAAGGAATATGGTCAAAAAAGAATTAAAAATAAACGTAAAATATTGGTCCAAAAACAAAAGTAGGCATCACTCATGTATAAAGCCTATATAAAGGATGGCTTCATGGCATAAATATACATCAGTTACAACTCAAATCATCTGAATAATATCAAATCATACAGTCTTCACTTTAACTAAAACAAGTACAGTATATCTACACCAAAAACTTAAACAATTCCATACAAACATAAACACAATAAACATACAGATTTGCTTTAATTTGCACTTCTGTTTTTTTTGCACTGTGATATTGCTTTAACCCAGGAGAACTTCTTAGATAATACTATAATGCCACATCGACAGCAAACCGAATAGGGGATGTCCGAGTATCAACAGCTTTTCCCAATAATTATCCTAAAACTTCAATTCTGCTATGACTTAAAATGTCTAATGAGCTCTTTGAATGACATAATTTAGAGAAGACAGAACTTCCCATCCTTGAAATTTTACTATAGTGGTACACACAATATTATCTACAGTCTACATACTTTAATACTTTAGGTGTATATAAAAAAAAATTTCTTCATTATTTGCACAAAATAACTTAAAAGTACCCACAGTAAGTCAGAGAATGTTGATATCATTTACATTGGAATTCTCAAGAGTTCATGTACATGGTTTGTTTTAATGATATCTTCAAAAATATGTCAAAAATATGTCATATTTCAATGTTTAAATATTTATATATATATATATATATGAGAGAGGAAGTCTTGGTTATCAAATGACAATCTCCTATAAATATTATGCAAATTGACAACCTGAGTTAATTAAAGTAAAAAATTTTGAACAACATAAAACATTTAAATAAATACTTATTACTTTTGCACTGTGTGTAATATCTATAAATACATGTTTGTTCGATGGGAATCAAGTTATCGTATATTTTTTGACTGTTAGTTATTCCCTTTCATAACATAATAAAAATGTATTGCACTGTTGTGGAGAGACCAAAGTCGTATAAACTAATGGGACAGGCAGCTTCTGTATTCAGTATGCTTACTTCCCAAAATATCATGCACGCCATGGCAAATTTTTAGAATTCTATTCAATCCCTGTGAAATTTAGTGCAATTTATTCATTATTTATTATCCCTTGTTAATTCTACATGTAACTTTTTGGGGAGTTTATTTTTTAAACATATATTGTAAATAAGTTCAAATAAAAAGTTAACATTTTTTATTGTTCTATAAAACTAAATTTTACTTTAACTATTTACCACTGCTTTTTATGTTATTTAAATGGTAATATTTACCGGTACTTTAATATTGATAATTATGAACAGCCTCTTTCATCATATCAAAATTTAATCTTTTAAATATACTGTAGGAAGAATGGACCTAAGTTGAACAAATTTTAGAGTGAGAAAAAATTAGGGTGAACACATTTTAGGGCAAATGAACATACATTCCATGAAATTACATTCTGAAGACTTGCAATAGTTGCATGTCCCATTAGTTAGTATATACGCCCTTGGGAGAGACAGAATTCTGGGAGATGGTGTTCTGTTTAACTTTCCATAGCTTCAAAGTCACATGTCCATGATCTTGGGATCAGATAATCCAGAAAGTTGTCCTGCCATTGAAAAGTATATTATATAACTTAAATGACATGTTTAGTATACTATACCAATGTGTGTTGATCAATCTTAATCAGTATAAGATCTGTATCATTAATAAAGACATTCAGAGGGCTTTACCCAATTCATCATCATAGTGAAGAAACAGTTATTGGTACAACTTAGACTGAATCACAACCATCAGTTATTTTAAGGTATAAAATTACTTCACTGAATACTTTAAACAACATACATTTATGTCTAATAACAAGCAAAAGAGACCCTCTTCAAATGGACACTATTGAAATCCATTTTGCTGACCATTCAGACAGCAATTTTATTTCAAATCAATGACTTAAATAAATCTGATATTTGTTTCAAAATCAACACAAAATACCCCTCTCCAAGCATGGCAGTTTAGAAAGGTTTCACAGTTCATTTAAACCCATTACCCCAAGTACAAATCCCCATATTTACCGTGTTTTCGGGACACCTCTGTCTGGCGTACCATTCCAGACTGTATAGACACATCAACATTCCATTACCCATGATCAACATCAACCACAGGAAGACGTTCCAGCCACGACCAACTCCCTTAAAGAAGATGAAGCCAACTGCAAAAGAAAAGCTCACGGCTGATGTAATCATGACACAGGAACTAAAACTTTTAGGAATTTCTCTCTAACCATTTTATAGTTGTACCTTTAGGTGTGAAAATATCAACCAGATGACTAAATAACACATTTACTAGAGATTTCCTAGTATTACACAAATTCCTTGATTCAACTGTTAATAGTTTCAAATCGTGAGAATTAATATAAAATCATGAGCACTGTAATTCTGTTATAATTTCATAGAATTTACAACTGTCAAAAAAATAAGAAATAAAAAAGATAAAAATCCACAGGAGGTGCTTCTTGCAATTAATTAGGTATCTACAGAATTTAAAATTCATTTGATTAAAATTACAAAATATTTAATGTCAACAAGATTCACTGTCAATATTGCTTCACTTACATCCTGCTCCCATGAACATGACGAATAAGACTGGATAGAAGAACTTGAAGCACATGATCAACACGTACTCGTGGGCCACGGCCGAGATTAAGAACACACACGCCATGGCCAGCGACCGCCTCTGTGGGAAGAGCTGCAAAGGAGGAGCAAGATAAAATTGAAAAAATTGTGTTTCTTATGTGCACAAAGATCAAATATATCATCATAATGTCACTGGTGTAGGCCTTTAAGTAAGATATGGTATACAATAATACACTTTTGTAGGAAACTAGATATAGATATATAATGCCAGAGGATGTCCCTGATCAACGAAAAAATACAAATCCACTTGCAAGGTAACATTATCAACTAAATCATGTTTTCAATAAGCTGGCTGCATCACATGTTCAGTACTGCAAGGTGACCGTTAGTTCACCTTTGAGATGTCCTTGTAGATGTAGGTGTACAGCCAGTCGTGGACCACGATGTTCCACGTCCTGTAGTAGTTGGCAAAAGATGTGGAATTCCACCAATCCTGCAACATAAAATGGTTTCATTTCAATTACATAAGGACTTTATTCTCAGTTTTGTTTCATACAAAGTATCAGTACTGGGCATTAGAAAGCTTAGAAATGAGGAGAACATTTCAGTTGAAATATGTGTTTCGTTTAATTTCAGCAAGTTGCAGGAATTTGATAAAAAGGTACAGACATTTACAAATTACTGGTTAAAGGCCTTAAAACTTATCCTACCTGATCTTCAAGTCACAGAATATATATGAGTAATAATATGTAAACCATAATATATATTGATAAGTATGAACAAACCTTGTAAAACATTCTGTCAGCAAAAGTCATCATTTCGGCAAAGGCATTAAACCATGAATGTAAGATAGCAAAGAAACCTGGAAACCAGAGGACAGAGAACTAATCTACTGTACATGTTACAGAGAGAAAACTACTGATGTATATCACCCCTGTGAATGTGTTCGGAATGTTTTCTTTATCGTTGCTAAGAATGTAATAAATCCAGAGGTGCTCGAATGAAAGTTCACAAGACTTCACCGAGATTTGTTCAGTTCCTGTGAAATTTCGAGCGGAAGTATAAGCAGGATAAGCACGATTTTTACTGCGAAACTGAAAGGGTCAAATAAAACCATGTGGTCTAAACTTTAAATGACAATAACATTCGCAGGGGTGTATATAAATGTATGTAAACTAGGGTTAACTTGTTATCTATACACATCTTAGTTACATGTTTATGAGGGATGAGATTTAAAATAAAGAGTTAAATTGATTCAATTTCCCATAAGAACTCAGTAATACAGCTGTCTACTCACCAAGGACTAGCACCAAAGTAGCGGGTAGCATGGACCCAAAGACGGACAGGATCAGGGCTTTTGCCGTGATGTGCTCACGACCAAAGTTACGGAACACCGGCACCAGGAACCTCTCAAAGATGTAGTAGGTGTAGAAGAGACAGGCCAGGACCTGTCCAAAGTTACTGACCACATAGCTCCACCGAATGCTCTGTGTCCTGGGTACAAAAGAATTTTATTAATATGTACACTGTATATTAAAAGAAGTGCTAACAGTGTAAAACATCTAATGTACATTGTATATTAAAGGGAAGAATATACTATGGGCAGCTGCACACAAATGCAGTTTTCTGAACAATATCTCATCTTGCAAATTGATGTATCAATCAAAAGAGAGAATAAATAATATGAATCAAATTTTATCAGTGTACAAGAAAATTTCTTGATGTTGGACCTTGTTGACACTCTGGTATGACTTGCTGTGAACCATTCTTTCAACAATTCTATATATATTACTTTTTCAATGAAAAAAACATATCATGAAATTGAGTCACCGGAAACCAATTTTTACATCAGCAAATCTCAAAAAAAAGTTGCAGCTAATCAAAATTGGTTTACATTAATTCTATTGAAATGCATTTGTTTACAATAAACCCTTTGAATCATAAACCTATAATGTACGTCACCTTGGGTAGGAATCCCTGTAGACTAGGGTAGGGATAAACAGGAAGTACAGGTATTTGGAGAAATCGGGACACAGGGGGCCCTGGTTATTGTCATCTACATAAAATACAACAAACAGCATGGCGTTAATCTGCTGTGATTATGTAGAAGTTTTGTGAAAATTAGGATGGCTGAGTATAAAACAATTGCAAAGTATCCACTTGTAATAAATAAGCACTCCAAAGAAATCAACTGCAGAGTTTTAGTACGTATTCTGGAAGAAAATTTAAATGCATTAAAACCCTTTTATGTTCTGTCGTAATCCTTTACTGGCATAATCAAATTTTGTTTGATAAACAATTTACAGCATCTAGTTGACAAAGCAAAATAAGAGTTACCTTTTTTGTAAGCTAAGACTTTTGTAATATTTTCTCTCACAAAGGCATGGACCTTCATCATTAATCTGATCTGGATTCAAACAAAAATCACAAATCTTAAAATTAAAAACAAAACAAGAATAGAATTCCTGGGTCCCCCGCCGGTCAAGCAGTATACTAGTATCGAGTCTATCGACCAAGGCTGATTTTCGAACTTGACCAACGTATTAGTGGTATAAACATTTGGTATAAATTTAATGAAAATCCGTCAAAATTTGTAGGCATGAGAGCGCTTACAAGGTCAATTTTTGGATAAACTGGGGTCATTATTGTGGTCAGAGTCCCATAACTCCAACAAAAAGTATTGACCAATGCTGATTTTCGAACTTGACCAAGGTATTAGTGGTATAAACATTTGGTATAAATTTAATGAAAATCCGTCAAAATTTGTAGGCATGAGAGCGCTTACAAGGTCAATTTTTGGATAAACTGGGGTCATTATTGTGGTCAGAGTCCCATAACTCCAACAAAAAGTATTGACCAATGCTGATTTTCGAACTTGACCAAGGTATTAGTGGTATAAACATTTGGTATAAATTTAATGAAAATCCGTCAAAGTTTGTAGGCATGAGAGCGCTTACAAGGTCAATTTTTGGATAAAACGGAGTCATTATTGTGGTCATAGTCCCATAACTCCAACAAAAAGTATCGACCAATGCTGATTTTCGAACTTGACCAAGGTATTAGTGGTATAAACATTTGGTATAAATTTAATGAAAATCCGTCAAAGTTTGTAGGCATGAGAGCGCTTACAAGGTCAATTTTTTCATAAAACGGAGTCATTATTGTGGTCAAAGTTCGATAACTCCAACAAAAAGTATCGACCAATGCTGATTTTCGAACTTGACCAAGATAATAGTTGTATAAACATTTGGTATAAATTTAATGAAAATCTGTCAAAATTTGTAGGCATGAGAGCGCTTACAAAAAAGTGTGACGGACGGACACACGGACGCACGGACCCACGGACACACAGACCCACGGACACACGGACCCACGGACACACGGACCCACGGACGGACGCCCGGCATTTCTATGTCCCCGCACCGCGTTGCGGCGGGGGACAATTAAGAAGTAAACAATGATTCAACAATCTGTGAAAACAAAGCATTTATATATAGCCAGGTATAGAGAGCATTTTATTGAGATAAGTAACACAGTAGCTGTCATACTGTAAATTCCTATTCAAACGCGACGCGTTAATATTCGTGTAAACTTGCAAGAAGCACATCTCGAAAATTTTGAAATCTTGCTTTTATATTTTGTATAAGTATATAAGTAAACTACATAAACTATGACAAAAATTCAACACTAGCGATTTTAAGTTCTCGTGATTTGATAGAAAACAGCTGAATCGCAGTATTAATTTAACCCTTGCTCTGCTGAACACACATATTTGTGCGTATAAGGAAAAAACTACACTTGTCTTGTTCAAAATCATTTAAAACCCTTGCTCTGCTGTATTGTTTTTTTTGTGTTGAATATGTCTCTGGTGAATTGTTTTTAAGTACTCACGTAAAATAAGGAATCTACAGTATTCATCATTTTCTCACAGAAACATTTGCTTTATTAAATACAAGCCCCCCCCCCCGTACACTAAACATACACAACTGTGTTATCACAATGCCTGGTAATAGTTAGGGCCTCACCTGTTCAGCTATGACTTTGGAGACTGGGGGTAGAGCTATGAGCCTGTTCAGCTCTATGTTACTGGAGCTTGGGGGTAGAACTATGGGACTCACCTGTTCAGCTGTGACTATTATACTGGAGCCTGGGGGTAGAGCATTCTCCTTGATGTAGTGTATTGGCCAGACTAGAAAAACCAACTGGTAAAGGACATAGCAACACGCTCCTGCAATGTCATATCCACCTGAAAATATAATCAGCCATAAATAGTAGGACATTATTGAAGGGGCATGGTCACGATTTAGGTTAAATTCTATTTTTCTGTTTTTAATACACTGTATTTCCAATGCTTTAGGAATGCATTACTAATTATCAAATCAAGTTTGAGAGTCATTCATAGTGTTATATTTATACATCTACCAAGTATTATTCCCTGTATTTCTTACGGAAACTTATAGTTAATTCATAGCTCTATAGAAACAGCCAGACTGAAATTGACACGCCCTGTTAATCGATTGGCCTAAATTTGGACTGTACGAAATAATCGTGATGATGTCAGATTCAAAGTCTCACAGGAGATGATTTGCCTGTTTCTTTTAGCTAACGTACTTTTGTAAATTAACAGTAATTTAGTGAATTTCACTTACTTTTCACAATCAATTTATTAATTAACTAAAAGAAAGATTTTAATTAAAAACCATAGAATGCTTTTTTTGATGATTCATGCGGGTTATGAAGTAGTGATCATTGCAGAAAAAATGGTTTTTTTCTGCAATGTCGCTACCTTTATATCCCCCATAAATCACCAAAAAAAAAGCATTTTATTGTTTAAATAAGCAAGGCTCACAACTCTTTGTCATGTAAACAAGGCTTGTGCCCTGTTTTTGCTTACATAAGTTCAATATACCTGTTATAAATCTTTTTCAAGCTGATTTGTCTTTCTTCTAATTCATTTTAAGCATAAATCAACAGTTTCTAACTTTTAATAAATTTATTCCCGGTCTTAACATTCAATTTTTACTTTAAGATTCAAAATGTAAACAAAAGGCTTGTTTGCATAGCAAAGAATTATAAGCTCTGTAACTCACTATAACTCAATGAATGACACTCAAATTTTGGTTGCCTATTAAAAGGCCTTACCAAAGCACTGTTAACATATAAATCAGGAAAAATAATTTTTGACCAAAATCGTGACCATGCCCCTTTAAAATCATAATAGAATTACTGGTAAGTTTATTGCACTCTGGTACCAGGGTGGCAATAGCCATCCTCTGCACCAATACTCCTTCATAAAGTTGCTTGACATATTGTTTGCGTGCACATACTTCCTAGGATACATTGTACCAGGGTTGACTGACCTATTTTTTGGCCGGGTGTCCTATTCATGGACCAGTAGTAGAAGCCCGGGTATACGACCAGCAGCGTGGACAGGTTCATACACATCCACAGCTCCATCACCTTGGAGAACTTTCCCATACCGTACCGGATCAGGTCAAAGTTCAGGTTCAACCTACAAACATACTCATAAATAAAACCATATTGTATCAGGTCAAAGTTCAAAGTAAACCAACAGACATAATCGTACATATGATCATACTGTATCACGCAGCACTGTTAAGTCTTACTATGAAAATATCAACGAATTTAAACATTCATAAAATGATGCATCTATTATTACAAAATATTTATGTATAGTTTTTTTATCTTGATATAAATTTGATATGAAATGAAACAGCATAGTAAATGCTTCTTTGTATGACACGTACTTGACTTATTGTGGTCCCCCTATTTGAAAGTCATGTGATATGTGTTAATAATTCTTCAGAATGGAGGTCATGAACAAACTTCAATATCGCAAGGACATACCCTTATTTAAATTAAAAATCTAAATGATAATTAAATTATACTTATCTAGTATAGTCTGAAAAGTGCTGCTACTTGGTATAGAGTTCATCCTTTATTAGAATAAATATCAAAGAAAGGAGCTCCTGTTGAAATTTATATGACCTTGGATTAATATCTAACACTTGTTAATTCATTCTACAAATTTCATCAATGCAGCAGCACTTTTTGATAAATTAAACATTCCCTTAATATATACCCAAAAGATTATAATGATCTGTTAAGTGTATGCTCTTGTAAAATGTGGATTTAGATAGACTTCCCCATGTCAAACACATCGAACTTGTACGTAAAACTCTCAAGAGAAGAAATAATACACCCTCTAAAAAATAATTACATGCTGGATCAAAACATGCATAGTGAATAGGATTTAATTGTATAATAATTGTTTTAAGATTATGCTTCGTTTATTTTCAAAATGCATTTTTCCACGTTAAAAAATTGATTGATCCGCCTCTCTCTACTTATAATATGCGTCAAAATTCACAGTATGACGTCACATCGACAAGCGCATAGCAATCAGTCAGTTGTTGGACTTATTTGACCAAAAAGTTGCACACAGAGGTAATCTTCAATGTAGTTTAATGTGTTTGTACCCATTACAACCTGGAATTATTTTATTTTTGAGCATTTTGGATGGCTTGTTGTTTTGTGTGATGTCAAAGATTAAGGCTCAACCTGCAAAAATAATCTCACATCTGATAAGTCAAGTACATGATTTCATAAATAAATTACATACATGCAGCGTCCATCCCTTTTTTTTATGTGCTGCAAATTTATACAATATTTGAAGTAAATCTGTTTATATACTTTTTTATTTTTTTTGGTACATGTATATAACCAGTATTAAGTTTTCTATGTTTTATTTTTTGTGAATATGAAATAATAGAGGAAAATGTTCATCAAGACAAAATAATCATGAACAAGAGATGTTTGTGAAACACTTATGCCCCCCCTCCTATGGAAACATCCACAAAGAAAATGAATGTAAACTTCAAATAACTGGAATTTTTCTAAGTCCAAGGGCCATAACTCTGTCAAAAATTGCTCGATCGTACCCCATATCGAACTTAATCTAAATATTATCATGATAAACCTGCATACCAAATTTCATTTCAATATGTTAATCCTCTGCGAAGAAAATGAATGGAAACTGTTTGGTAGACCGACCGACAGACCCGACCGACCGACAGTCAGCAGCAAAGCAATGCCCTCCCTTCTTCGAAGGGGGGCATAATAAGGATACATTTACATTTGTAAAGCTTTCTAATATGAACCTATAGAATAGCGAAAACGTTCAATTCTGTGTGAACGTTTCCGTGACATCACAATGATAACCGCATGCTTGACGGTTGCAATACTGTAAACGCAAAAGCACCTTACATAAATAATTCTGAACGATTTGCCATTCTAAAATGAAAATATTATATATATAATATATTCTTAAATGAACTGCAACACTTCCTGCCTTTAAATTTCCTGATGCGCATACTTAAAATATTTTATGATGCTAACAGCCATTAACTTACTCATTTGAAGTAAAAAATCAGATACATGTAGATGTACATGGATATTCAAACATTTTATATATAATTTTTTAAAAAATCTAACAGTTTTATCAATTTTTGTAGAGAAACGATTCGATTTTCATAAACTTTTATAAATTAAATACATACTTGTTTTTGAGTACAAGATTAATTGTCACTGCAAAGTTGTCAATAAATTAATAGTTAGAAATACACAAGTATGTGATAATGACCCTCACAACTAACAGGTGATCAATATTTGTAGTCCTAGACTTCAATGTCCATTTTTCATTGCGTGAAATCATGTTTGGTTATACAAAAGAAAAGAATGATATTTTTAATTTATTGATTTTGTTAACAAAGAAATATATATATTTTACAAATAAAAAAAAAAGCTCAAGCCTTTTTATCAGTGAACTCAATATATTTTATATCATTTGATAGAGAAAAAGCATGGCTAGTAAAATGATGTTACATAAATTCACTACAAAATGGATAATGCTTGATAACTTTTTAACAACACTTGTATAATATATTGATTTTTTTAAGTTTTTTTTGTTAAATTTTTTCATCATCCAAATACAACTAACATGTATGCATAACAAAGAATGAAAATAATTTCAAAGTGATAAATATACTAGTGTGTAATTTTCTTGTAATGACTTTATACATTTTGAATGTGTGCAAGTGAAAGAGTGTGTGACTGTTTGTCTTCTCTCTCCATGTTTTGTTCAATAATTCATAAAATGTAAATATAAAAAAATATTTGTAGTCCTAGAGGTATGTTTATCTTCATACCATGTATATACAGGTGTCATAACAGTATTTCACTGATGGTTCACGTCAAAACATGGCTGAAGCAAAATAATTTCCGAATTCCCCTTTAAATTCACGACAGAAGCTGAATTTTTTAATGAGATGAAGAACAATGTGTAAGAGGTCTAACTATCCCAGTTTTGTAATAATGCGATGTCATTTGAATTTTTGATGCGTGTTGTTTCCGGAGGGGGGTGAAAAGGCCCATGCTTGAATTTCAAGCACATGTGTAAATTTGAGGTAAACAAAGGCTCATGCCTTGCTGGATGCACGTGTGTATTTTGCTAGAAAATTGTAATGAAGTGTTGTTTAAAAAGATGTCAAGAGAACTTTTTCCAGAAGTTCGTTTTGAATTTTTAATCTGTATCTAAAGTTGGGCAATTTTGGTAAGGATATATAGAAAAATTTAATACTGTAGTGACACCTATATGCATTGACACCACGTCCAGACGTTCTTACCTCCCTTCATTTATCAGGTCGTACACCAGCGTGTTGAGACTGAACACAATCAAGATGGCCACAAAGATATGATATATAGTCTTTACATCTTTTATCTTGAAAAGATCACTGAAAATTAAAAACATTTCAATCTGAGAAAACTACTGTAAGTTATAAATACTTCTTCACTAACAGGAGTATTCATTTTCTTTAACAACTAGAAATAATCTTTAAGATACTTATTAAACTTTAAACAAGCATGTAGAAAGAAATTTCACATATGATTTTATTTTTATCATACAAATTAAGAGCAGAGAAAGATAGTTAACTAAATGACTAACTAACAGTTACATAAGTTAATATACGAACTAAGTTAATAAATGACTGTGTACACATACGTCAGTACAGAGCTCCTGGGCATAAACACTTTGTCTGGGAGTTCTCCATCTTCTCTCTTTTTTCTGCTACAAAGCATAGCTCAGATCAGTTATACATTAAACAATAAAAAACTCATTAGGTCAATTCATGTGAAAAAATTAATATTTCTTAAATCTAACAGTTAATTTTATTCATGGTGCGAAAAAAACAGGTGTGGTTTTTTGTTGGTTTTTTTTATTTGTTTTTGTTTTAATTGCTTCATGATGATAATAAGATTCATGATGATAATCAAGATTCAATCTCTTGATATTAAAAATTAATTAGCAAAATTGATTAACTTAAAAGAAAAATCTCTGGTTGATATGTTTCAAAACTATTTACATTTTTCCACCCCCTTCCCCCCTCCATTTCACTGAATTTTCATTGACCATGCAGTACTAGTAACTTCCAAGGTGAACACCCTCCCCCTAATACCCTGGTACAGACAAACACTGATAAGATTAGCTTATCATACAGAGGCTAGTAACCTTGTCTGTCAATCTTTTACCTTGTAATGGTCAATGAACTTTGATTGGTAAACGTTGTAAAAGGCAAGTGACCTTTTCATAAACAAGCTTGAGCTAGTAAACTTCAGGGTTGTCTCTATGACCCAGGAGACGGGGAATTCCCCCGCCTATAATGCCTTAATTACCCGGCTATTATTGCATTTCAACACAATATAGCTATAAGCAAGACCTTTAGACCCCCCTTCTACTTTTTTATTTCATCCATCTACTTCAATTTTTAAAGACAACCCTGAAACTTTATTGTGAATCTTTTAACTACACAATAAAATGGCAAAACAGTAATAACATGTGCATGCTTATATCTACAACAATTGCTGAATCTTACACAAAATAAGACATGTAATGTTAAACTTGGTATGTGTTCATCCCTCTATAATATCATCATTTTTGCATGCTATACATGTAATAATTATATATACATATATATATAATTATGAAGTACATATATATATAATTATGTCATAAACACACTTGTCTGGTGTTTATTTTTGTACACATTATTAAAAATGTTAACTTGAAGGCAAATTATGTAAAAGGACTATTTGTAAGTGTTGTCAAGTGAATTGTAACACCATGCTGTGTTATATATAAGGAACATCAATTTAACTCTATATTTGAGCTCACAGTTCAGCTGACTTAATTAAGTACTGGTACTGTAATAGCATGGTCTTCATTACCACACACATTCCCCATCATCAAACTGGGATTTCACATTTCATTATAGATACATGTATACATATATTTTTACATCCATTTTTATCTACAACTTATAAATGCTATTGTGAATTTGATATTGTGGAGTAAGGTGCAACAATTAGTTAATAAAATTTGGCTCTATTAAGTAAATCTAAGTTAAAATTTCATACACTTAATATCAAAATGAAAAGTTTATTCAGTATCTTTGATATTTTCTATTATAGCTATTGATATATGCTAGACTTGTTAGAATCATATTTCCTGAAAAAGAAATTCAAAAGACTGCATTTGCCTGTTAGTTGAAAATTAATATAAGCATGTCTACAAAATTTTAAGTGCACAACAAAAACAAAACTACTTGAAGAAAATAGATAAAACATTGCATAGTTATGCCCCAACATGAACACATTCAAGGCCGGGATTTCTATGTATTTGCTAAGCACATCTTGTGGAGAGAGTGGTGCTTGTAAGAACTTGATACCTTATGATATATATATTGAAATGTTTCCCTTTATTGTTAGTTATACATCATGATATTATTTTCCTGTTCTGTACATGTAGGATAAAGAACATAACGGAAGATGACGAAAGTTGGAGTCCAATTAATTGATTAAAGTGAAAAGGTAACACAGATACCATAATCAGGTCAGGGCTTGTTGTCGAAGCTTCAAAACATACCAAAGACTCGGCCCATTTACTCAATTGTTTTTTGGTTTGTGGAATTTAGAAATACCAGGTACCAGGTGCAGCTAGTACATGCATCTGTCATATATTAAACATAATGCACTGTTTTTCATTTAGTACAAATCCATCTATGAATAAGTATAAAATAATCAAAATTAAGCTCTCTATCTGTTTTATGGCACCTGCCTGCCCCCAAAAATATTAGATAAACAGTAAAATGTGACAAAATTTTACATACATCATACTTTCATGCCTAGATTCTGAAACACTAAAATAAAACAGAAATGTATTTTTTAGAAATTACATAAGTCATCAAGACAATTACCAAGTCTCTCGATTAATTAAGCAACTGCCAACACCTACACAGAGATACTAAAACATTAAGAAACACAGAATCTAAAAACTTTTATATACAAGGTTTACTACATGAACAAAACATGCACAGTCTTATTTAGATTTTTGGATGCCAAAAACTGTTACAGTTTACAAGACTGAAGCTTCTTCTTAAACCAACTCTCAAACCAGGCAGCTTTCTTGCCCTTCACAGACTTCCATACTTACAAGTACCACCAGGCTCCTGGACCACAAAATCAAGCGATCATTTGATTGGCCAGTCTTGTTTTTCTACCACATATTCCTTTTGTAAAAGTAAGGCAGAGTTGGAAAGTCACTTTGTTAAAGTTTTATGGCCCCGGGGCCAGGTCTAAGTTTTATGGCCCCAGGTCAAAATTAGTTTTATGGTTTTAGGGTTTGGTCTAGGGTTTTATGGCCTGGGCCGGCCTGCATGGTCTTAGTTTTATGGCCTTGGGGCCTGTTGGTCGTGTCCTACCTGGGTCGGAGTTCTGAGAAGCTGACGTTGTTAGACAGTCCCTCCTTCCCCTCCATCTGCTCCACGTCCTCAAGGAACCCATCCACCAGTGCGTCAAGCTCTTGGAGAACTGTTTGTCTAAGGTCCTGCTTTAGTTGCTGTCAATGAAATGTCAAAGATGGGTTCTGCCTCCAGGATCATGAAGCTGACTTAAATCTTAACTCAGTCAATAAATTTGCACTTAAATTTTAAGATTGTTCTTAAAGGGGCATGGTCATAATTTTGGTCAAATTCTATTTTTATGTATTTATTATTTATAATGCATTTCTAATGATCAAATAAAATTTGAGAGTCATTCGTAGAGTTATAAGCAAGATACAGGGCTCACAATTCTTTGTCATGTTAACAAGGTTCGAGCCCTGTTTTTGTTTACATGCGTTCATTATACAAGTACAAAATTTTTTTCCAGCTTATTTTTACATAGCGAAGAATTTCAAGCTCTGTAACTCGCTTATAACTCAACAAATGACACTCAAACTTTAGTTGCCTATTAAAAATGCATTTCTGAAGCATTGTAAATATTAAAATTGGAAAAATAATTTTTGACCAAAATCGTGACCATGCCCCTTTAAAGTGGATCACAAAAAACTGACTCAGGGTTAAGTCTAACATATTGTCTTAAATTGTAAGACTGCTATTAGGCAGATTGTTACTAAGTTAGTTCAGAATGTTGGATTTTTAAGAAGGAAGGATCAGCAAGGAAGGTCTCTCCCTCGTCCTTGGGTTTTTCGAGACCATCATTGGAGACAGACAGACGACAAACTCTTTATCTACTCCTCTCTCTCTCTCTCTCTCTCTCTCGTTTCCATAACTATATCATTAATATCATTAAATATCACCCATCTCTCTGTTTTTCTATAATGTGAAAGCTATAGAAATAAATTATCATCAGTTTAATCATTGTGGTTGTCCTCTGACTTTTAATGATGTATGCAGTTTAAATGTCACTTAAAAGTTGCATTAATTTGTCTTTTATACACATTCAATAAATCTATTTTAACAAATTCGGTCGAAAAATTGTTTGAGTTACTATGACGTTTAAGCTTAGACAAATCTTAGCTAAGTTTGTTCATAGATCGTTTTGTGATCCACTTAAGTATTAAGCAATCTTATCTAAGTCTAAATCTTAGATTCAAGACAAAATTCTACCTTAAATTTAAGACAGTTTCATGATCCCAGAGCCTGGCCTCTAGGCCATAAAACTTAGACCAGCTCATTTTTTATCTCAGTCTCACTATTCACAAAATTTTTTTTTTGGAAATGTAAGATTTAGATAAAAAGTAAGCTCATTTAAGTTCAGAGTTAATGGTGTAAGAAGAGCTTATAAATATATTGTGTTTTGAAAAATTACAGTTGCCAATAAATGTACTGAGTCCACCTCCACCTTAATGGGTAAGTTCCACAGTTGTTTATTTTCTGCAGTATGTTGCAGGTTTGAAAAATCTGCAGAAATTAAAATTGCAAAATATTCTTATATCGTTTATTAAATTATTCACAAATTGCGATGGTTGCCATATCAACCGGTTTTCAGTTTGTATTCTCAAATGAGGTCGGTATGTTACACACAGTGTTATTGCCCAAAATAACCTCGTAAAATCATCACCTCGTAATATCATTACATTTTACAGACTGATCGATTCTCTCCAAAAGTAAGGAACAGTTTTAGGGGGAAGCAAGCCTATGTATTTTGTAAGACTTTTTTAAAACTTAGAAATATAATATAAATCTCTCTCTCTCTCTCTCTCTCTCTCTCACAAAAATTCTTTGATGTTAGTTAATAACTGTCAAAATATCACTAAGTTGACAATGATGCAAGGTACTGGTATGTGTAATTCTTCAATGCTGCTCTCGCCACAACGGTAGCACAGTAAACTATATTACGGGGTATAATATAAAATGGGGATTTTTACAATTCTAAGAAGTTTAGATATGGAAACACAGTTTTGTGTGTAAGAGTAAGTGATTGGTGTACTGACAGGTTCTCTTCTACAGTTGGTGTTTGACAAGGACCAACCCTCTTTGCTCTGCTCATCAACGATCTCTCAAAAGAAGTTAAAGAAATGGGTATAAGTATAATGGTGAGTGACATCAATTTAAGTATCTTATTGAATGCTGATGACATTGCTCTTTTATTTGACTCTAAAGAAAATACGCAAAACATCCTGGATACTGTGTCTAACTGGTGTGCAAGTGGCGTCTTAATATAAATACGAAGAAAAAAAAACAGCAATTGTACATTTTCAGTAAAAAGTATCCCATAGCAATTTTCATTTCAAACTTAACAACAATATTGTCCATTACATATACAGATTATAAATATCTTAGTGTATAATTTTATGAAAAACTTAATTTCCAAAACAATGCCGATACTTTATCAAAAGCTGGTGGATGCCCTCTCGGAGGCATGGTTTCCAAAATTCGACCATATAGAGAAATAGGAATTTCAACTTTTGAAAAATTCTTAAACTGTGTAGCACCATGAATTCTGGACTATTGTAGTGAAGTGTTGGGACTCCAAAACTTTGATTCTATTAAAACGGCGTCCTTCGTTTTGACTTGGGCATTCACATGCAGATTTACAACTTTACCAGCGCTAAATGGGGAATTAGATGGACGTCTCATCACACATTGAATGATTATTTGAGTTATCCATATAACAGGGGTGCCCTTTTGGCAGCCGCCTGACATTTCACCATTTCAATGATTGGATTTTTCCTTTGGGAAACCCGAAATTTTAAAACTTTGAAAGACTTTGTCCACGCATGTTGAGGAAATAATTATCATGATTATCACAAAACTTTTTGAGAAAGAAATTATTAGTGCACTCTTTTACACTTACATGTATTTATATTTTTCATACTTTACAAATATTTCTTCTGCTCATTGACAAGACAAAGCACATCACTGCAAGATAAATGCTGACATTATATATAACATGTATATGAATAGGTAATCTGAATTGTTGCTATTAATATTTCTTAAATTTGGCATCTGTTAGACTTATGTCATTTGTTTACGTAAGAGTAAATCTGTTTTTGGAAGTCCTTCACAGAATACTTGTGCACGGTTGTATAATCATAACACAGACCTTCCAGAAAAGCAATAAATCTCTTGAGCAAGTATGTTAAAGTATACTTCATATTTGTGATGAAAGATTCTTGTAGATATTATTTTTTTGCATGATTTTACTGACAACTGCATTTTACATTGATACTAAATTATTGGAATTTGTAACGATCAAGAACATCCCTTGTTGTATTTAACTTTGTATTGTTTGAATTGTTTTGTTTTGATGTTCCCTTTCTATAGTGCTGAAACGAATGTTCGAATATTCGCAAATGAATAGTAAATTTCTAATATTCGAATTTATATTTAGCATTTGAATATTCAGTCACATGTTTAACACTCATATTATTAGCACTATAAACTATGCAGCAACCTGTTATTTCATTACGATGGAAAAGAGAATCTGGGTTTGGGAATCGTGATTTTACTCTGAACAAAAGCAAAGACAAAGCCATTTGCAAACTCTGATCAAAGACCGCCATACTTGTTTACATTGAAAGTAAAAGCAGGGTTTACATCGTATGGAGACAAACATTCTGGATTTCTTGATTCATATCAGATGATGAAATATTTGAACGAGTGCAAGTTACGGATTGTTAATATCCAAAAGTACATAGAAAGTTATTCTTTTAAGATACCTCAATATAATTTCTTTTTTGATTTAAAATATACAGGACATTTCCAGAAATAGGTTTGTTATTGGTTTTCGTAATAGTGTAATCCAACATGGAGGAAATATTTGGACTGACTTACGAAGATGCGTATCAGTCGCATACAGGAGTCAGGACTGCAGTATATTATTAAAGAAGTAATAAAGCTTTTGATTGTAATTGATTGAGATTTATAATTTTAAAAAATATGAATATAAATTGCATAAAAAAATAAACGCGCACCTAAATTAATGAATACCCATACATGTCTAAGCAGTCTACACATACTCTCACTTAGTAATATAAACTATCAAACATGCTTAAAATAACTTACAGATGACGTCTACGAATATTCGAATACGAATCTAATAGCACTCACAAATATTCGAATATTGATTTATGGTATTCGTTTCAGCACTATCCCTTTCATTATATGCATTTTCACACAAGCATTTGATATGACCTTTGTAATGTCATATCATATTTTGATTCATGTATAAGGGTCGGGTCTTCTAAGCAAATTTTAAGCACTCCCTCATGTCAAGCATAATTATAAAATACACTGCAACAACTGGATGAAAACAGAAATCAGAAATTGAATACTGACATCAAGCGACTTCAATTAATCAAATGTAAATAAAATTATATACTATTGTTCAGTTCCAACTGATCCACATAAAAATGATCACACTTATCCTAAAAAAATCCACTTTCTATGGGATATAATCAACTTGACCGATGAAAAACCATTGGCAGAAATTGTGAAAAAGGTTTTAAAGATGTTTTCCTATAGACATGTATGGTACTGATCACTGAATACATCTTGAATAGTAGACAATCAATTTATCAGATAACCAACCTGTGCTTGAGATTTGATTCTGTGGTAGCCCATTTGAGACTGCATCTTTAACCAGGTTATATCTGATCAAAAAATTAAATTCTTGTAAGTCTGTATTTATATAGATGACAAACATACCATATATACATGTACGTAGTGAATCATGATTCTTTATACAATAACATGCAACATATATTACATAAGTGATAAGCGATTGGCTGTTCGGTCGCTCTAAAACGCGTTTGCCCTTGACGTCGTTCGCTCTACTTTTCGTTCGCCCTAGGTCCATTCGCTCTTGACGCCGTTCGCACTGTGTCCGTTCGCCTTAATTTTATATAGGATTAATTAATTTATATATTATTGTGTATTCTGGTCAATTTAAACATTTTGAAAGATAAATATATAATTAATGAAAACAATACCGCCCTTTCTACTTCTACATAATAATCACCATGGTTGACAGTAGTTTGATACAGTAACATGTTCCATTTCCGTATATATCTCATTTAGAGATCAAAGGATTGTGTTATGAAACTTCTTTAAAGATAGAATAGGTGATAATCATCTGCTAAGCCTCTGAATGAGCCAATTAAAGTCTCAAATTCTTAAATTGTTTAAAAAACACCAAACAAATCATTATAAAAACAAGAAGACGGTTATCGACAATTTATGGCAATAAAATCTTACAATTATACCAATTACGTCTTTTTCGATGAAGGAAAAACATATTATATACGAATACTGTGGAACTGTGGAACACTTGATCAGGGGTTTCACCCCCCATTTTATACTCCAAAGAGTCTAATGTTTATATTATATTGTAATATGTGAATTATTGTAAACTGATGGGCTGTATTGCCCAAGGTTAAATTTCTGAATAAATAATATTATAATTAATAAAAGTTAAAAAGTTTTAAGTTAAAAGAAAATGAAATAACTTATAATATGGTTTATTTATAAACAAGGAGCGAACGAGGTTTAAGGCGAACGATTATTTGGGCGAACGATAATTAGAGCTAAGGGACCTAAAGCAAACGGACTAAGGTGAACATGTGGATAGGGCGAACGCACCCGATACCGTGATAAGCCCAAAATCAAATTACATAAAACACAAGAATAGAGAACTCTATATATACATTATACATGATCAGAAACAGGAAGAAAAGCTAGAGCATTGATTCAATTCCAAGGATACACACACTTAAAGTTTATAAACAAAAGGAAGTACACATGGACAACATTACACATAAGTTCTACTTCTTAAGTACTTATACTTTGACCTGGAGACATGTATAATTGTACTGTTGGCCTATATTGCTATAATTCATAAGTCTAATAATTATCGTACTATTATTTACCACACTACAGCATCTGAACAGTGATTAATAAAAATCGTATCAACCGAAGATTATTGATTTATCCTAAACATAACATCATCAATCTATCTTAAATGTGAATATTTATAGCAGTGACGCATATTCTACATTTCTGGTTCATTTTGGTACTAAATAAAATTATTTAAAAAACATTCAGAGCAGATCTCTATAAATTTGTCACTAACCTTCTCCACTTTCCCCCATCGTCTTATGAAACCCGTTTTCTGTTGGTCTGTTAGAGTTTCCTTCTGCCATTTCTCGATCCTGCGGGGTAGAAAAAAAATAAACCGTCAACGTGTTTGACAGGGATAAACAACTGATTCAGTGATTGGTCCTCACGTGCTTTCGTAGGACAGGAACCAGGCTAATGAAAAGTTAATCTACAAACCTCTCCGGTAGCTCGATTTTTCCCGGCACTTGAACCAACTATAAAAGTAACGACTCAATATCATGTCTTTCATCTACCATGTTTTCTTAAGGTTTAATGGGACATCTGTCGATATTAATGTGGATAGGTACATTATAATTGAAATACTTTCACTGGTATATATAATTTTCAAATTAAAAAAGTACTTTTAATAGTAATGTGGCATTGAATTAATTAAAACACTTTTTAACATGATTGAAACGGGGGTTTTCAGTGAATTTTTTATTGCAATACACAGAAATACACCTAATATTAAGATTAATTTTAATCAATTTTTCCTTCTGGAACAATAATTAGAAACTTCACTATCCAACAACCAAGCCCCTGTGGTTTAAGAGTGGAAGATTCATTACCCTCGCGGGATGTGCCGAGCATACTTTTTATATATATTTATATTAAGTTCACAAAGTAAAGAATTTCCTCTTTAAAAACGGTTAGTATATACGCAAAACGCTTTACGTCAGCTACAGGAAAATATAGCGCAACCGGATGCTAGACATACAACTGTATATCAAACGCTATGTATTAGATACATTTTACATTTATGTTTAAATAATGAAATACATACTATTTTGAAAATTACTGTTAAATTCATTAATGAATGCTTTGAACACAGATGTTAATTAGTCTAAGGAAATGTTAAACTGCTCTATATAGATCAGTAAAAATATATATACTGCACATGCAGTTATTGTAAACATACAATGATGTTCCTGTATATTCATTGGGCCTTTGCCAATTATTGTAATTGTGTTTGTGCCAATAAAATATTTGTATTTGGGTTCTGTATGAAAAAATATCAGAGAGTTTTGAGGCCCGTTATCAGAGAATTTCGAGGCCTTTTAGGGCCGATAACTGTCTAATATTTTGTTCATTCAGAACTGTTTGAGGCATATATCGTACTTTAAAAACACTTAAAACATTTTCGTTATGCAATCCTTTGTTATTTTAAACTATTATATAGCATAAAGTACTTGTAGATTTGAAAACAAATCCAAAAAGTTACCTGTAAGTGTCCAATAAGTTTAAAAAACTGTCCATTATTATAAAGAATGGACAGTGAAATCTGCCCAGTAAAAAATAATGGATAGTAATTGTAAACTTATTGGACAGGTACAGGTGACGTGAAATAAAACAAATACCATGCAAAGCCATACATCTGAGAACAAAATGAAATTTAATTAAGCATGCTTTGAAATATAATAATCCAAATGAATTGACACAACTCTGTAAAATAATTCAAATGCACTGGTACATGAGTGGAAAATAATCCAACTGCAGTTGTATACATGTGTGGAATCAGGAAAATCCAGATTTGACTTTGCCTCCGTTTTTTTTAGAAAAACCACTCCGTATTAATCATCTAAATCCTGCTGATTCAGAGGTTTTAAAAACCTATTATTGCTCTCTACCTCTTGATTGGCGTTAATCATATCTTCATCAGAGACATCAGAAAAGACACAGATCTGAATTAAATCAAAATCTGGCCCGGGCTCCATATCTAGAATGTCACTTAGAACACCATCCGTGTTTGGATGATTTTCAAAATCATCCTTGCATTTTGACGGAGTTATTTTTTAGAAAATGCTTTCTCCATCAGAGGAAGACATCTCGATACTAAAACACATGTTGTGTGAATGAATAAAAAAATCATGCAGTTCAAGTTATACCTAAAAGTCACCTGTACCTGTCCACTAAGTAGACAATAGAAACAGAATTCTACTCAGGACTGCATTTTTGTTAGGGGTGGTTATAAATAGCTCTATTTTCATTGTCTACTGGTGTACCTGTTGAAGTCCATTCTTAAAACAAAATTCGGGCCTCGATCAGTTCTTTCTCTCACAGAATGGACAGTGTTTGGCTTATATCCTTTACTTCCATTGAATTTCACTGTTTATTTACCTGAGACAGTCCGATTTTGAAGGATATCAGTACTGTAACCACTGGTAACGCTCTGATATTAAGAAGCTCAAAAATTTCGTACTGTTAACATGGTTAAACTGCTTGAACAAAGGAATGACACCACAGCAGTGTTTTCCATAATAATTCCAAGAATAAAGAGTACGAAAAGCTTGATCAGTTACTAGATGTGCATATTTTGAACAAGAATGACAAAATATTCAACTTGAAACTAATTTAATGATTGTTCTTTTTAATGAAGCAAACACTTCGATTGTTTAACTTTCAGGACCTTTTGTTGCCTGATCGCACCCGTCCCCTTATCCTGCCACCATTTTACCATTGTTATGGGTTTTATTGTATTATCACCGTGCAAAATTCACTGTTTAATTATAACTTTATTTTGAATTTTAAAAGTAAAGTTCAAAATAAAGTTATAATTAAACAGTGAATTTTGCACGGTGAAACCACCGTGCAAAATTACGCGGTCACAGTATACTCTGATAATTCTATTTCACAATTTCATCGTGGCTGTTTTGCTATATCCATTTTGACATTAAAACAATCTCCTTTCAAGATGGTTACAACCTTATAGAGTAATATTTTATACGTTATTGATTTTCATGGATCAAGAAAATTTTCCAGAAAGGGCTTGTTCCGAGGGATAATTTTGCTTTCTTGATCGAAGGGAGGGGGGGGGGTTGGGGTTACGAGGCACATTTTTGAAAATTTTAGTATGTAAATGAGATAAATTTGAATTTTCAAGGAAAGGAAACCCCCTCCTGTATGCGCGAATGCCTGGCTGTTGATACATGTACGTCCCTTATAATATTAAAACCTATAATATCCCAGTGTATCAGCCGTAATTCTTTAAATATAGAATAGTAATCTCTGACAGATAATTTTTAATCACTTGACATCTTTCCGTTTCTAACAGTTTGTGTGGACTTCCTTGTAAAAAAACACGATAAAAAGTTTTTAGTCCTTATCCGGTGTATCACGTACAGTGGCGTCGGAAGCAAATTGAAAGTGGGGGCTAGATTAATCCTCAGAAATCTTGACAAGCAGAAAAAAAACTAATTCCCAAAATCATGAAAATCCTAATCCGTGGGGGGGGGGGGGGGGATATATACCTATAGTTCCTATCAAAAAATTCTTACCCACCAAAAATAATTCTTTCCCGAATCTTGAAATTCCTAATCCGGTGGGGGGGGGGGGGTTAGTAGACTCCAACATCTAATATATATCAATATTCCCATCTTTTCAAGGTAAATTTAGGAACAATTATCTTTCCTGGGAGAAAAAAAGGGGGGGGGGGGGGGCTAAACCCTCTATGATGCTATGTGCCTAATGGTTAGGCCTAAGCCCCCATAGCCCCCCCCCCCCCTACCCCACCCCAACCCCCCCCCCCCCCGGTTCCGACGCCTATGACGCACTATAATTATACCCGGCTAAGTATTTTTTAAAGAAAACCGATTGTGATTCATAGCTGTATAGAAAGTAACGATATACACGTGCAAGTTATAACCAGTTTATCAATCGAAACCTTTAGCAACCTAAGAAATATCACAGACTGCTAGAAATAATCAATTCGACATGATGTCAGACTCAAAGCATACAAGAAGACTTGGTTATTTCTTTTATCTAACGTACTTATGTATATTCACAATAATTTAGTCACTCTTAATTACTTTTTATGAGCATTTCATTCATTGTTTACAACAGCGATGTAGAGCAAAATCAATACCGGGTATCAAAAACGCTTTGTAAAAGTCGAACCAATATTGTAAAATCCGTAATATGTTTTACGGTGCGACCGTTGGGGCGAGCGCAGCATGTGATCAAATAATGAATTATGATAAATCAATAAAAATAAAAGTATCAACGTAACTGAATTTGAATGCAAAATAAAATATAAACATGCCTTATTTTCTAGTAAATTTTCATTATTCAGAATTTATAAGATTGTTTATTTATTTAAATATAATTTATCTCAGATACAATGTTGTTGAATAATAAAGATTTTAACATAATGTTTATTGCAGTTTATTTCCTCTTTTCTTGTAGCAGACATTTTTCTTAAACTTAGTACATATAAAAAATTGACTTATCATAGAGTCCCCCCCCCCCCCGTTTAAAAAAAAATGTAATTTACGTATAAAAAAAATTGCTGATCATATAAGAAAAACGGTTTTGGACCCCCCCCCCCCCCCCGGGGAGGATGTAATAAATGTAAAAACAAAGATACCGTTGAGCAGTTAAAGAGCTAAATGCATATTACGCACTCACCATTCCTTACCCGGATTAGAATTTCCCTGATTTTGAGAATTTCTTTTTCATTTTGCTTGTAAATATTTTTTGAATGATGCTGCCGCGCCCCCTTTTAAAAAACGTTCCTGGAAATTACTGTAAATATACATGTATAGTGAATAAAATAAATGTGAGCATTCATCCAAATGAGGGCAAGTTACAACTGTTTTATTTCCTATTCAAAAAAAAATGTCCCCATTCGTTAGCTTTGCAAGATTTTGAGAAGATTTTGGTATTTATATTTCAGCAGATTTACAATAACTACTTAGAGTAATTTCCCCTTATTGTGACGTCAAAGTTCACGTCGGTCAAGTGTCGTCTGTCTCTTTGAAAAAAACCCTGAAAAAAAACTAAGTGAAATATACTGTTTTGTTTACTTAAAAAGCATGATATTCTTGAAATTACACAATTTATCTGTTTCTCAAAAGTTTAACTTTGATTCTCGCGAGAAGGAATCAAGTCTAGTGAGATCGTCCGACATTGATAAATTGCATTGTGGGTCGAAATTTACTGACTCCGAAAAATTCTGTGGGATCAATGTGCAAGAAATCCATTGTGACGTCACTCGAAGGAACGACAACTCTGTTAGTCTTACGTATTGGAATTATTTTATTTACAATGCATTATGTACATGGTCTTTTATCTTGTTCTCGTGAGAGTGTGAAATGGGAAACCATATTTATAGGGAATTACCGGGACGATTAAAACAAGGCATTACTGGTCCGATTTACTGACGCCAAAAAAATCCGTTGAATGAATGTGCAACTAGTCCGAATTTTCTATTCACACACGCCTTGCCGGTAGAGCTCGCTTCGCGCCGGCGCTGCGCGCCGGCGAGCTGCGCTCGCTATTATGACGTAGTGCGATACTCGGACTACTTTAAGATTTTTTTTCTTCTAAACAACTCGTGGTGCCTCATTCGCTTCACGATTATATTGTTTGTTTCGCTTTCAAATTCACAAATACATGTATGTTACCATTTTAAAATTATTTTAGTCTAAGAAAAATTTCTTCAAATTAATGTTTTGATTTTGAAACGTGTATATGCGGTGTTTACTCACAGATCCCTTTTATCTCACTTTCTTCCGCATTTTTTTTTTTTTTATCATTATTGATGCTTGTTCTTAATAAAAATCTGTTGATTATCTTCACATTCGTTCACAACTATTTTTATCAAACAACCGATTTATTTTACCGATACATTTCTAAATCCTTAAATGCCATATTTCCGCGATCTAATTTAATAAAACGTTAATACACGTGTACACAAATTATTTTCTAAAGATATTGCTTTAATATTCCCTTTAAATGTACCAGGCTGAAGCTAGCAGCCACTAACAGCAGCCACTATAAGACCGTAGAAGCTAGCAGCCAATAAGGAAATTCATCAAAGTACTGAGAGTACTCGAACAAACATTTTTATTTTACTCAATTATCGACATATTTTAATTCATATCAAAACGATTAATGCTCAATAATTTGTACGAGCATTGGCGACTTCCGAAGCAGTAAAGCTCGCCTGGATAAGAGTTATAAATGCTCTTTGTTGGATAGAAATGAAGTACGTTTATACGGGTCGTAAGTTATGAAAATAATGTTATCCTAAGTGTAATCTTATTGATACAAATAGAAAAACAATATACATCGTATAAAGTGATATGCAAACGTATTATGATATAAAAGACATGATAAATTAAAGTAAATTAAAAGGCATAAAATGATACAAAAACAATAAAAACCCAAAGCCAATCCAGTGTGGCAAGATAATTTGTTTACATCAAAGTTGAACATGTGTGTTTAAAAATTTAACTTCGGGCCTTTTCATTCCCCGGAAACAACATCAATCGAAAATTAAAAAGACATCGTATTATTACGAATATGAGACAATAGAACACCCAGCATTGTGATTTTATTCTCATAAAAAAAATTATCATATGCCGCAGTCAAAAACAGCGAAAATCATCAAGTGAAATTGGGATTATTTTGTCTCAGCCATGTTTTGACGTGAACCTTCGAAGAATACAACAATGACAATGAAAAAGGTCGGTTTAGCTCACCCGAACTTTGTCATATTTTAGCATTTCACAATGCTATAGGGATGAAAGGCAGGCCATTATCTCTTTTATCTTTGAAGTGTGCATTAAACGGATACCAGGGCAGTGTAGGGGACCAATGGGGCTATTATTTCCCGGTCTCAAATTTGGGCTGTAGGGGTACCACCAAGTGGCTCCCAGGGGTTCTGGCTCATTTCAGGGTTTTATCTCTTACTTGAGATTGACCACAAGAACTTGGTAACACTAGGATTAGGTAGAGGGCCTCAGGAGGTATTCCTAATAAGCAATAGAGGGCACCTATGACCCCTGCAAGGGTCCAGTTAGCTCACCCGAACTTTGTCATATTTAAGCATTTCAGAATGATATAGGGGTTAAAAGTGGTCCATTATCTTCCTAATCTTTGAAGTGTGCATCAAACGGATACCAGGGCAGTGTAGGGGACCAATGGGGCTACTTTTTCCCGGTCTCAAATTTGGGCTGTAGGGGTACCACAAAGTGGCTCCCAGGGGTTCTGGCTCAATTCAGGGTTTTATCTCTCACTTGAGATTGACCACAAGAACTTGCAAACACTAGGATTAAGTAGAGGACCTCACGAGGTATTCATAATAAGCGATAAAGGGCACCCATGACCCCTACAAGGGTTCGGTTAGCTCACCCGAACTTTGTCATATTTTAGCATTTCACAATGCTATAGGGATGAAAGGCAGGCCATTATTAAGGTCTTCCGTTTCCAACGGAAGACCTTATTGTTTTCGTTCGGTTTCTTTTTCCCTATTATTATTATTTTTTTTCTTTTTTTTTCCAACCAATTTTGTGTACGCGATTTCTCTAAAACTACTTGACCGATTTACACGAAACTTTCAGGTCTGATAGATAATGATCTGAACCTTATTGGAAATTTTTTTTAATGATGACGTCACTTCCGGTTTTGAGTTATTTACAATTTAACGATTTTCAGAGGGTCGGCTTGTCCAGGGGTAAACTCCTAAACGATTTAAGATATTGAGTTCAAAATTTTAGGGATTGTAGACGAAAGGTTGTAGATCTGACATGTGGTATATATATTTTTCTGTGACCAAAAGCGCCGAAGCTCGCCCGAGCTTGAAAATTACAGTTGAAAAAGCGTCGTGATTTTTCGTGGTTTTCTTTCAATATCTCTTTCCTCGATTGTATTTTGTTATAACATGTAGAACAAAAAATCTTTATAAAGTCAAGAGCATTTATGTTACATCAAGAAAAAGGGGCTGGCCCTTCAAATGAGGGGCTAAGGGGGCTTTATAGTCTTTTAATGATAACTTTTCACTGTGAAAAAATTGGTGATAAGTTATAGAAGCAATTATGTTCATTCTAACGTTATATACCTAGAGATGGCAATCATTTACTCCTATGTTACGTAATTAGGGATTTTAAGGGGCCAAAAGTCCAAAACTTTGATGCTCAATATCTCAAAATGGAGGAAAATTTTGAAAAGCAATATTGAACAAAAGATGCTCAAAATAATGAGTTTAACAATAATCAACCATAATTTCTTTGTTATGCGGTCCTTAAAAGGAGTTGCAGGGTCGGCCCCTAAAATGACCCTCTCAAGATATCTCGAGAATGGTACAAAATTTGTAAACACTTGTTGAACAAAAAGTGTTTGAATTGATTAGAGCTTTCATTTAAAATCAAGAAAAAGGGGTTGGCCCTTCAAATAAGGGGCTGAGGGGGCTCTAAAGTCTTTTAATGCTAACTTTTTACCGTGAAATATTTTGTGATACGTTATAGAAGCAATTATGTTCATTCTAACGTTATTTACCTATACGTGGCAATCATTTACTTCTATGTTACGTAATTAGGGGTTTTAAGGGGCCAAAAGTCCAAAACTTTGATGCTCAATATCTCAAAATGGAGGACAATTTTAATAATCAATATTGAACAAAAGATGCCCAGAATATTGAGCTTAACAACTTGTAAACATAATTTCTTTGTTATGCAGTCCCTAAAAGGAGTTACAGGGTCGGCCCCTAAAATGACCCTCTGAAGATATCTCGAGAACGGTACAAAATTTGTAAGCACTTGTTGAACAAAAAGTGTTTGAATTGATTAGAGTTTTCATTTAAATCAAGAAAAAGGGGTTGGCCCTTCAAATAAGGGGCTGAGGGGGCTCTTAAGTCTTTTAATGATTACTTGTTACTGTGAAATATTTTGTGATACGTTATAGAAGCAATTATGTTCATTCTAACGTTATTTACCTATACATGGCAGTCATTTACTCCTATGTTACGTAATTAGGGGTTTTAAGGGGCCAGAAGTCCAAAACTTTTGTGCTCAATATTTCAAAATGGAGGAAAATTTCGAAAAGCAATATTGAACAAAAGATGATCAAAATATTGAGCTTAACAATAATCAACCATAATTTCTTTGTTATGCGGTCCTTAAAAGGAGTTGCAGGGTCGGCCCCTAAAACGATCCTCTCAAGATATCTCGAGAATGGTACAAAATTTGTAAACACTTGTTGAACAAAATGTGTTTGAATTGACAAGAATACTCTTATGACATCAAAAAAAGGGGCTGGTCCTTCAAATAAGGGGCTGAGGGGGCTCTAAAGTCTTTTAATAATAAAATTTTACTGTAAAATATTTTATGATACGTTATAGAGGCAATTAAGTTCATTCTAAGGTTATTCATCTATACATCTATACATCATCAATACATGGTAATCATTCACTCCTATGTAATTAGGGATTTTAAGGTGTCAGAAGTCCAACACTTTAATCTTCAATCTGGAAAGCAGTATTTAACAAGATGCTCAAAATGATGTGCTTAACAATTTACAACCATTCATTGTTTGTTATCTGGACCTTAAAATGAGTTTTAGGACCGGATAACAAAACGATTTTTTCCAGATATATCAAACAACGGTAACCAATTTCTAAACACTTATTAGCGGTACACAAAAATACCTTTTCACTAAAATTAATGAAAAGGAGCTGATCCCTCAAAAAGGGACACCAAAGGGATAGATAGTCTTTCACCCGTTACACTCATAGATTCCGCCTCCTTTTCTGGATACGTTTCGTTTAAGAAGATCAAGAGTAAGGTCATTCCCTATTCTAAAAATTGGACGGAAGACCTCCTCGTTGCTCGCAACGAGATCGTGTCTAGTCTCTTTTATCTTTGAAGTGTGCATTAAACGGATACCAGGGCAGGGCAACCCAGATACCCCTACAGCCCAAATTTGAGACCGGGAAATAATAGCCCCATAGGTCCCCTACACTGCCCTGGTATCCGTTTGATGCACACTTCAAAGATAAAAGAGATAATGGCCTGCCTTTCATCCCTATAGCATTGTGAAATGCTAAAATATGACAAAGTTCGGGTGAGCAAACCGAACCCTTGTAGGGGTCATAGGTGCCCTTTATCGCTTATTATGAATACCTCGTGAGGTCCTCTACCTAATCCTAGTATTACCAAGTTCTTGTGGTCAATCTCAAGTGAGATATAAAACCCTGAAATGAGCCAGAACCCCTGGGAGCCACTTGGTGGTACCCCTACAGCCCAAATTTGAGACCAAGAAATAATAGCCCCATAGGTCCCCTACACTGCCCTGGTATCCGTTTAATGCACACTTCAAAGATAAAAGAGATAATGCCCCGCCTTTCACCCCTATATCATTGTGAATTGCTCAAATATGACAAAGTTCGGGTGAGCTAACAACACTCTTGCAGGGGTCATAGGTGCCCTTTAACGCTTATTATGAATACCCCTTGAGGTCCTCTACTTAATCCTTGTGTTTCCAAGTTCTTGTGGTCAATCTCAAGTGAGATATAAACTCCTGAAATGAGCCAGAACCCCCGGGAGCCACTTGGTGGTACCCCTACAGCCCAAATTTGAGACCAAGAAATAATAGCCCCATATGTCCCCTACACTGCCCTGGTATCCGTTTGATGCACACTTCAAAGATAAAAGAGATAATGCCCCGCCTTTCATCCCTATATCATTGTGAATTGCTCAAATATGACAAAGTTCGGGTGAGCTAACAACACCCTTGCAGGGGTCATAGGCGCCCTTTAAAGCTTATTATGAATACCCCTTGAGGTCCTCTACTTAATCCTTGTGTTTCCAAGTTCTTGTGGTCAATCTCAAGTGAGATATAAACTCCTGAAATGAGCCAGAACCCCCGGGAGCCACTTGGTGGTACCCCTACAGCCCAAATTTGAGACCGGGAAATAATAGTCCCCTAGGTCCCCTACACTGCCCTGGTATCCGTTGGATGCACACTTCAAAGATAAAAGAGATAATGCCCCGCCTTTCACCCCTATATTATTGTGAATTGCTCAAATATGACAAAGTTCGGGTGAGCTAACAACACCCTTGCAGGGGTCATAGGTGCCCTTTAACGCTTATTATGAATACCTCGTGAGGTCCTCTACTTAATCCTTGTGTTTCCAAGTTCTTGTGGTCAATCTCAAGTGAGATATAAACTCCTGAAATGAGCCAGAACCCCTGGGAGCCACTTGGTGGTACCCCTACAGCCCAAATTTGAGACCGGGAAATAATAGCCCCATAGGTCCCCTACACTGCCCTGGTATCCGTTTAATGCACACTTCAAAGATAAAAGAGATAATGGCCTGCCTTTCATCCCTATAGCATTGTGAAATGCTAAAATATGACAAAGTTCGGGTGAGCTAACCGAACTCTTGTAGGGGTCATAGGTGCCCTTTATCGCTTATTATGAATACCTCGTGAGGTCCTCTACCTAATCCTAGTATTACCAAGTTCTTGTGGTCAATCTCAAGTGAGATATAAAACCCTGAAATGAGCCAGAACCCCTGGGAGCCACTTGGTGGTACCCCTACAGCCCAAATTTGAGACCGGGAAATAATAGCCCCATAGGTCCCCTACACGGCCCTGGTATCCGTTTGATGCACACTTCAAAGATAAAAGAGATAATGGCCTGCCTTTCATCCCTATATCATTTTGAAATGCTCAAATATGACAAAGTTCGGGTGAGATAAACCGTCGTTTTTCATTGTCATTGTTGTATTCTTCGAAGGTTCACGTCAAAACATGGCTGAGACAAAATAATCCCAATTTCACTTGATGATTTTCGCTGTTTTTGACTGCGACATAGGAGAATTTTTTATGAGAATAAAATCAGAATACTCGGTGTTCTATTGTCTCATATTCGTAATAATACGATGTCATTTTAATTTTCGATTGATATTGTTTCTGGGGGAGTGAAAAGGCCAGAGGATAAATTTTTAAACACGCACATGTTCAGCTTCGATGTAAACAAATTATCCTGTCACAGTGGATTGGCTTGGGTTTTTTATTGTATTTGTACCGTTTTATGCCTTTTAATTTACTTTAATTTATCATGTCTGTTATATCATAATACGTTTGCATATCACTTTATACGATGCATATAGTTTTTTTCTATTTGTATCAATAAGACTACACTTAGGATAACATTATTTTCATAACTTAAAGTATGACCCGTATAGACGTAATTCATTTCTATCCAACAAAGACGCATTTATAACTCTTAACCAGGCGAGCTTTACTGCTTCGGAAGTCGTCAATGCTCGTACAAATTATTAAGCATTAATCATTTTAATGTTAATTAAAATATGTCGATAATTAGTAAAATATAATTTTCTGTTCGAGTACTCTCAGTACTTTGATGAAATTCCTTATTGGCTGCTAGCTTCTACGGGCTTAATGGCTGCTGTTTGTGGCTGCTAGCTTCAGCCTGGTTTTAAATGTAGCTCAATCATTATACGTACCGAAGAAGAAAATGATGTTTCTATTTCAAAAGGATAAGAATAATTCATTAATCAGCTGTTAATGTTGCCTTGGAGCATTTCTTTCGTTGCATTTCCACTGCAGTACGGGATCTTTACTCTGGTGAGAAGCTAATATTAGATTTATTCATTATAACTACCAATTAAAACTAAGTCATCTGTAGGCAGTACTACGAAATCAAATGATCTCATTTGAAAAGAAAGACACATTCATGTATGCAGAAATTACTCAAATTTAATCGATAAACTTCTGTATAATTACACTAGTTTTGATGCATTGTTTACATCGGTGGGTCTGTGTGACGTCATAAATCCACAAAATCAAGAACGATAAGCGGGGAAGAATTTTTTCAGGTGCTCAGTTTTTACGGTTATTTCTCAGTAATGCAAAGGCAAAAAAATCTTACATCACGTATTTTAACATTTGTTTATACCAAGCTTTATATTTATGTGAGAAAATCATAGTGTTAAAAATCGTTTCATATGACCTTTAATATAGTCAATTCATAGCTCCATAGAAACAGCCAGACTGAAATCTACACGCCCCATTTATCGATTGGCATAAATATACAGCGACTGAAACTGGTAAGAAACTGCCGGGACTGAAATTGACACGCCCTGTTTGTCGATTGGTCGAAATCTACAGCGACCTAAGAAAGTCAAGGAGTGCACCAAAAAATCATGATGATATCAGACTCAAAGTCTCACAGGAGACGATTTGGCTGGTTTTTTTAGCTAACGTACTTCAGTGAATTTAGTAAAATCTAGTAAATTTTACTTACTTTTCATAATCATTTTATTTTACAACTAAAGGAAAGATATTGTAATATAAACAATAAAACGCTTTCTTTGGTGATTCATGCGGGTAATGAAGTAGCGATCATTGCAGAAAAAATTAAAATAACCGGGTTATGTATTTTTTCTGCAATGTCGCTACCTTCATATCCCGAATGAATCACCAAAGTAAGCATATTATTGTTTAAATATACACTCTTAGTCAGGTGTATGAAACATACATGGAACAGACATATTAACATGTTATTTAGTTCGCCTCGCGACTAAACATATGGTGCCAGGAACTTTGTCGAAAAAAAAACTTTTTATTGATGAATAGATTTTATTTAACGATTATTTTCCATTAGTACATACTTAGTATATCAAATTGGTTATGTATTAAGTTTGAATATTTCATTTAATCTTACATTTGTAAATATACTCAAAACACGTAATGACGCATGAATAGGTTTATTGTGTTCACATGCAGGAAATTGAACGTTGCAAATTTCCAATGCAATCGAAAGGGGGAAATTTACACTGAATGTAAATATTTGAGATTGTATAAGTTGTAGGGTACTTTAGACATAAAAAGTTGTGTGTGTGTGGTGTGTGGTGTGTGTGTGTTTGGGGGGGGGGGGGGGTATTTTAGGAAAAAGGCTCGACGAATCATGAATTTTGTTTAGGAGGGAAAAGATAGTACAGGAAAAGTTTACAATTTTATTTCAACGATGAGGAAGTGTTTGTTTGTTTTCCGGTTGTTGACAAGTTCAGGGAAGTTATACCTGTTTCCAGACAAAGCTACATGTACATTAGTTTAACTCTTTGATAAGGGTACACAGTGCCAACACAATTGTTTATGGCTATCAAAATCATCTCTTAAATTTTACGGTAGATATGATGGGTATTTTGTTGACCATGGAGCATTTCTTCGTTCATATGTAACTTTTAATTAAAAACAAAAAGAATAATTCCAGTTGGCCTTCAGTTTGTAGTGGTAATAAACTGATAATGTTTTGATGGTGTAAAATAAGCTGTAGCTTTGTTGCTCTATGGGAAAATTCGGAAGGCAGAGCTATGTGCGGATATATAAGCCTAAAACTGTGAGGCAGTAAAGCAGAGATTAGCCAGTTCTCTCACAGAATAAACTAAGCTGGTGTCCGGCTTTTAAAAAGCACTACCTTCTTTGTTTTAAGAATGGATAGTATCTGTTGAAGTTCAAGGTTTTATTTTATGAACTTTTTCTTGGAGGATTTTGGTCCGGATGATCGAGAATTATAACTTTGAAACTTTAGGAATGTGAGAAAATGAGTTTCATATAGTGTATTGAAGTTTGTCGCAATCTACGTTCTGATTCAATCTGATGTGATTTGTGCACGTGGTTATGAGTACTGTAATTCGTACGATCAAGGGGATTAATTTTGATTCGTGATTCTGAATAATGAAATAAATAAATAATATTGGATACTAGTATATATTAGTGTTTGTCTGCTGTATCGCTCTTTGTGTGACACTCTCACGATTTTAAACATAGAATATGTTTCTTTACTGGCAAAGGAATTGTCCTTTTGTTTTCGAACTTACCTGTAGCCGTCCAATTAGTAACATGTTTGACCTGTCTCCGTCAATTATTATTAAGAATGGACACCTACACTACAGGTAAACTTATTGCATTGATTTTAAATTTAAAAGTATTTCATCGGGTATAAAAGCCGGAAAGAGCAAAGAATTATATAACAAAAATGTTTTATGGTGCATTATACTAATATATAAAAATTACAACTGATATCAATGGTTTACAGCCTCAGACCTTCTCTTAAACACGCAAACCGAAAGTGAAGTATATTGAGTCGCCATTTTGACATGTAACAAATCACATTTACTTCACTTTACACCGATTTTCAGAGGTAAGTAAGCTTACGACAACAATAGTAGACTGTCTGAACATTTTTTATCGATTATTTGTACAGAATATGCTAGAAAATCAAAATTAGCTAATCAGCCCTAAACTAGTCTTCTTAATTAAAATAAGATCTCTTGGTCCGCACACGCGATCTCCTGGAACGGCTCAAGGAATCTGATTTCAATAAAATTGGTACGATCTATTATACTGGCATTGATATTCTCTTCATATAGATATATAGTCAATTGTTCTTAATTAGCCCAGCCATTCTTTTCATATTCATTCATAAAAAGCATAGGACCACAAAACAAAAGGAAATTCACTGTTTCCTCTACAAAAAATCCTATACGAGATATTACCACCATTCAGGATGTGTCAATTTTACTCGTTCTTTTGAAAAATTATCAAAATCTGGGTATAGATTTCCAAAAATAGATTTATCGTATAAAACGGATCACTGCCATGTGTAATAGGATCCCTTGCAGTTGAGAATTTTGTATAGATTTTGTATATTTTGAAAGTAATTCCTGTTAACGCACACCACGTAGATGTTAGGCTGTGCTAATCAGGAAGCACCAACGAAGCTGTATAATGAAATCAAGCGAGAGACGACAAACTATTGAATATATACTCAACGTTTAACCCGGAACAAAAAACAACACAAACCGTTTGGAATTCCTTCCTTAAACAGATATATGTTTAACATCAGGGTTCGTGTGCCTCAATATGAAGCTGAGTTGGACGATTTTATTTCTTATCATTAACTGTTTTAAAACGTTGAGGGCCTACAATGTTGACATTAAGAAGCCTTTGATCTTTTTCGGATCTCCAGTTGAACAATTTGGATATGCCACGGAGATTCTGAAAAGCGGCGACACAGAGAGGTAAGTAATTTGCATGTAACTCTTTGTTTGATAAACTCTATTCCAGATAGATATGATAATATAATATATTATACCTATGACTACTGTATATATTAAATATTAATGAACCAAAAATTAAAAGAAAAGGATTAGAAAAACTGTTTATGTGAAAGGCGGTAATCTTATGCAGTGGTACAGTCATTCATCTAAAAAAAATCAAAATGCAGGATTTAATCTAAACAACAAAATATTATTATTTCCTTGAAATTGGGAAGTCATAAAGATATCTACATTTACGTGGTATTGAATGTGTGCAAAACATTTATAATCAATGTCATAAAACATGCAGGGATGAAAAGAGTTACCTTGAATAGAAAATTGTTTTCCTGAGTTGTTTCTTACTCAAACATTTGCCGATTTGGCTGTTTCTTTTATCTAACGTACCGATGTACATTAACAGAAATTTAGTTAATTTAACTTACTTTTTACAATCATTATATTATTTTTTTTTAAAAAGATGTAAATATCAACAATAAAACGCTTTCTTTATGATTCATGCGGGTTATGAAGGTAGCGATCATTGCAGAAAAAAATTACATAACCCGCTGCCGCTAATGCGGGTTATTTATTTTTTCTGCAATGTCGCCACCTTCATATCCTGCATGAATCACCAAAGAAAGCTTTTTATTGTTTAAATAATAAGAAAATTGATGGTTTCTTCAAACAAGAAAAGGTTTGGATAGCCTGATATACTGTAACGTGCCACAAGTATTTCACGTTTTTTGTTTTTTGGGAAATAAAAATACAAAATAGCTTTCAGTAATTCTTGGATCTCTCAACAGTTTTACGCTATATAAAATCTAAAGAACAAAATACGTTACTGGGCGAAATATGTGTTAAGTTTAAACAATATTAATTGATATTTTACAATAGCAAGTACATGTATTTGACATAATGTACAATTAGATTGGGAAACAAGCCAAAAGGCTTATACAAATCCGTCTCTAAGATAAGAAAAAATATATGAGAGGTGGATTATATATGTATGTATGATGAAATAAAGAATCAGAAAGCTTATATAAAATGGAGAAAAAATAAACATGTTTCAAATATGCACAGCACAAAACATTTAATAAGCCTTGAATTTATCAAATCCAATGGTATATAACTTATATATGTGACTTAAACATTTACATCATGAAATTTATGGTGAAGACTGTTCCATTTTTAGCAAATGTCGAAATTCTAAACGCGACGCCATGCATATTTACGCGAAAAACATACCGGTATCTGTGCACGAGTTTCGGGCTTGTGAACCGCAGATCACAAATTTAGATCTGCATGCGGCCTATTTCATTGAACTTTTGAAATTATACTTATTTAAATACAAAATTGTATATATTTTCGCCCATATGACTTACATGTATATACTTCTGATGCATTATGCTACATTGTATCTTTTATAGTCAAGTAATTTTCTGTTGATTTAAGAAACTATTCCAAGTTGTAGTGAGACAGTTAAATACAAGTACCCTACAACTTCCATTGGTTATTCGCCAAAGTTAAATACAAGTACCCTACAACTTCCATTGGTCATTTACCAAAGTTAAATACAAGTACCCTACGGCTTCCATTGGTCATTTACCAAAGGTAAATACAAGTACCCTACGGCTTCCATTGGTCTTTTACCATAGGTAAATACAAGTACCCTACGGGTTCCATTGGTTATTCACCAAAGTTAAATACAAGTACCCTACGACTTCCATTGGTCATTTACCAAAGTTAAATATAAGTACCCTATGGCTTCCATTGGTTATTCACCAAAGTTAAATACAAGTACCCTACGACTTCCATTGGTTATTCACCAAAGTTAACTACAAGTGCCCTACGGCTTCTACTTTATTCACCAAAGTACAGGAAACAAAAAATATTTCTAAAGCTTTCACAACTTTTCTGATCACAATTTTTAATTTTAAATGTATGAACAATGAACTCGAAGAAAGTAAGGGAAAAGGGGGACGGGGGTCCTCGACTGTCAGCAAGTTTGATAAGCAACCTCAATTAAAAATTTTCATTGAACTTGACTTGAAAGATGTTTTAAAAAACAAAGTGGGTCTGTTCATGTTTCACATGTTGTTTGCACACACATATACACTCCTCTCAGTTTCTTCAAACAAATGATGTCTTTAACAACATGTTTAAAGTGTCTTATTAAGATTATATCAAAAGCTTTAAGACAAGATCATGGAAGGAACTTTATCAACCGATTCCCTTAAAAACGAACATACTATATGCACAGTGTAGGAATGGAAGTGAACAGTTTTGGGTAGCACTGTTTGTCAAAGCGAAAACGTAGCTCTGCAAACAGTCGAAGATTTTAATCAAACGAATTGATAAATGGATGTAAAACAAAACTTCCTTAACAATTCAATTCGTTATGGTAATAAACTGGTACAAGAATAAAGAGTTGTTTTCCTTTTGCAACATGATTTTCAATGACCATTTTGACAATCAATATCCAAGGTCACATTCCATGATTATGTACGAAATACAATCATTACGAGTGAATAGGGGACATGTAGAGGTAGATATATACCTCAAGAGAGCAATCTGACCTGGAGTTGATGTCATTGCAAAAAAAAAAAAAAAAAAGAAAGAATATCATGAGTTGTCATTATTTCATAATGTACGCGTAGAGCAGTTTAAAGCATAATTATATTTAAGGAATAACGAATCATTCTTTGAGTATTATGAGGTGATAATTTCGGTCGGGGTGTGGTCAAATTCGGTCTTTATGATAGATTTGACCACGCTTCGATCGAAAGTTTTATGAAGTTATTGGGTTTTAGGGTTCAAAATTGATTCGTAATGTTATCACAGACAAACACAGTTGGAAATGTAAATATTTAGAATTTTACTGTACGCGTATTTTTATGATTAAGCACTGGTTTAGAATGGTAAGTCAACTCAATAGAATGACCATGGTATGAATATTAATGGATCCATTCACAAAAAATTCAATGATGAAAAACTATTATTTTTGTTGCGATTGTTTTAGTAATTAGTAGTTTTTTAATCGACCTTACAGATCCTTTTACATAGCTGCCATATGCACATGAGTGCTAAACTGAAGACAACTATATATGTTTTGGATTAATGAGATTAAAAAGCGGAATACAAGTACAAGTATACTTGTATATATATTGAGAAGCGGACCAGAACCTTTATATAAAATATACTTGCAGTATACGCAGTTGATATCAAAACCCCTAATAAAAATAACTAGATGACATCCCGCGTAAGCGGAGGAAATAACATTATAGAAAAAAGTCAGATTTAAAATTACACAAAATAATAAACTATATATTATTATTTTTGAGAAAGTACAATTGTGTAGTTTCTCTTAATTAAATAAATAAATATTTAAGTTTGTTTGAAATAACTTAATAAAAGCAAAAAAAAATTATTGACATCGGTAAAATATCATTTTCCGTTTCCATCTTTTTTTTAAATTCATATTGCTCATATGTGACAACAAACATCATTTTAATTGTATGAATAAATGATGAAATTATGAGCTTGCACGTAAACTATAAAAGTGGTTGTCGCATGTGAAAGTGTCTAATTTTAATGAAAAATACTCATAAAACATCATATTGTAACGCATTTGAACGAGTATTTCATGTTTAGCGCTCATTAATGACGTCATAAAGAAAAATGACTTCATTTTAGTGCCTGTCGGATTTTTAAAAAAACTAATATCATACTTAGCACAACATCAATAACGGGGACAAAGACGTTGAAATTAGCGTAAATTTTGCTGCCAAATAATGCCAATACCGTATCTTGTTCCTTTGACAGGTGCTTCTTAATGTTATTACGGTATGCGATGTAAATTTTGTTACTCCTCACCATCGCGAATGTTATATTTTCATGCGTTCTCTGCCCCATATGCCAGTTCTAGGAACTAAACAAGGATAACATATTGATTTTATTCAATATGTTGCTTCTTCTTCTGTTCTATTGCCACTGGTCTGCACCCGTCGTCGAGCGATATGCGTCTTGGGTAGGACCAATATGACCACATAGTAAAAATGTATAAGATTTTATAATATTTTCTTCCGTACTTTCACAGTCGTGGAAATAAAGTTAATGCCTTGTTATTATGTTCTGAATGTCCTCTTTTAAAATTGTGTATTTCACTGCCATGGGGCAGAGTTTCAGGCTTTATCGGGAGGACCGGGGTGACAAATCTCGCCATAAAGTAATGAAACATTTTTTCTGAGGTCAATTAAGTCACTAGGGTGTTTCTCTGACTCTTGTCCCTTTAGTGAATTGATGTTTGTAAACATCAAATAATAAGAGCAGGGGTAGCAGTCATTGGAGTCTTGGATTAGGATTAAGACTCCAAAATGAGGGCTAAAATGCAAACATTAGACTCCCTGACAGGTCAGTCTACAGGCTGTGGACCTCAGGTTACCGTCAAGGCCTGTGGGCCCAAGGAGGCTTTCAAGGGGAAGTTTCTGTACACTTGGCGTTTATTAGAGGACAAAGCCAAATAACCCTTGAACATTACATATTGAAAAGAAGTGGTAGTGATTAATACAGCGAACGTCAGAGGGATACTATATTTTTGTCGATAACGTCAATTTTCGAAGAAAAAGAACGAGAAAATGTGTGTATACTTAAAAATTGTTGTTATGTATCAAGAGTAAACTGCACGAATATGTAAATATATACACAAGTATATATCATTTTTATTTGTTTAAGTTTGGACACCTTTGTTCAACCTCAATCTTAAACCTCGAAACCTCAAAATGATATTTAATCTAGATACAAAACCTTTTAAATAGCTTCTTAATCATAAAACAAATAAATTTCATGTACATACACATTTTTAAACTTTGAAATAAATTTCATAATGCTTGTGTATATCTTCTCTTAGGTTTGTAGACTAGATGAAGTACGAAAAAATATGCTTGATAAAAGATAAACCAGGCACGTAGCAGGGGAGGGGGGCTGGCCCACACCCCCACTTTTTCTCCCAGCAAACATTTTTTATATTTTCAAATCGACATTAAGAAACAATTGAATATTTAGGAGCCTCCCACACTTTGGAGGCATGTAAAAAACGGAATTGAAAATAAGGCAATCAGTTTAATTAAATTTAAAGGTACGCGCACCCCCCCCCCTCCCCCCCAACAATAAAAAAATGCCAAATTTAATAAAAAAAATTATGAATGTCTGCATTCCTTGAACATTTTAAAACATAATTTGTTGTTGTTTTTCTACATAGAATTTTGATCGGGGCACCGGCAAATACAAAGTTTAAAGCCGCAGAGAATACGACCGGGACATTATACAACTGTCCGATACAACCCAGCAATCTACACACCAATGGGACTTCTTGTATAGTGATAAAACCAGACAGTAAATAATATTTTTACTTTATCATTTTTATTTTTTATGTATAACTATCGTTATTACCCTCATTTCTTGATACTTTTGGGAAAAAACTTAACAATGTTCAAAACAAAATCGCATTATAATACATCCTTTTCCTTTTTTCTGTGTTCTTTTTTGTTTGGGGGGGGGGGGGGACTTTGATTTTCTTTACAGTTTCTACTAGTTGTCCAACCTATATGCTATTGCAATGAAAACAATATGTATTAATTTGTTTAGTAATTTTATAATTTAATAATATTATAATAAATCAATAATAATTAATAATAGCCACTATTAATAACGATATTAATGATAATAGCTTCTACCTGTTCCGATAGATATCTCGGTCTTGAAAATAGAATTAAGTAATTTAAGGTGGCTCCCTATATGAGTGACGTAATCACTAATAGTTCTGTATACACTGTAATCGAAATATGTAGTTATCATTGCTGTATTATCTGTATTCACAAAATTGTATTGGTAGCAGACCAATGTCTAAATTTCTGAATGTTTAATAAGTTTTGATTTGTATATTTATATTCAAAAATATTATATTTGGACATACATGGTAGTATATAGATGATTTTTCCACATAATTTTTTACAAAAGTACGAATCTTATCACTCTATCTCTTAAAAATAAAATCTTCTGTTTTTCAACTCATACCAATTAACTCACATTATTTAAAGCCTGTTCTACTTGAAAAATATATTTAAGACCCCAAAAAATAGAAATCGGCTGAAATGTTTTTATGAAAAAGAGGTATATATATTATACAAATATTGACTGGGGTTGAGGGCAACATTGATTATACGTATTAGCCCCCGAGGAACGAAATATTGCCCGACGCGAAGCGTAGATATATATATATATATATATATATATATATATATATATATATATATATATATATATATATATATATATATATATATATATATATATATATATATATATATATATATAGAGTGAAGATTCTGGTAAGAAAAGTAAGTACTAGTAGTTAAGACATGATTTATTTTTGGATAATAATTTCAAGAGAAAAAACATCGTTTTAATCAAATTGCTTTGTAGGGACAATAAAGATAATCTAGCATGCAGGGTTTGAAGTAGTGGTGCTACATCTTACTTTACATCGAAATTTATAGAGAAGATCCACTAATTGGTGTTGTTGATTTAATACATTGTCAGATCAAATATTGTGTATCATAAGGGTGTCTTTTTAAAGAAAATGATAAGTGAAAAAAATCCACTATTAATACTTTAATTTTAAAAAAACGGGTATCTTATTACTGTGAAGATTCTTTGGAGAAATTGATCTTGTTCAAATCCTACAAATTACTTTAGTTGATCATTTCAATTCATTTTATGATCGATAGAAACCTTCTTACCGTATGTAAACTTTGCGTTCATATGAAATGTAAAGAGTTTTGAAATACAAGAATTCGTACAATGTCCTTAACTATAACATGGTTTGATTTGAAAAAAAACCTTATATTTTTATAACGATATAGGAGACTAATTAAATTTTAAAGCTAAAATGTATTTGTTTGAATACTGTGGAATCATTAGAATTCGCGGTTGCTCTATTTTCGTGACATTCGTGGGTAAATCCCCCCCCCCCCCATGGTGTCCGGATAGGGCCATTTGCGTTAGCGCGACATCGCGTTCAGATAAACGAGACATCGCGCTAACACACAACACGCCGTCGCACTAACGCAACTTTGCACAACACGCCGTCGCGCTAACGCAACTTTGCACAACACTCCGTCGCGCTAACACACAACACGCCGTCGCGCTAACGCAACTTTGCACAACACGCCGTCGCGCTAACACACAACACGCCGTCGCGCTAACGCAACTTTGCACAACACGCCGTCGCTAACACACAACACGCCGTCGCGCTAACACAACTTTGCACAACACGCCGTCGCGCTAACGCAACTTTGCAAGTTTCAGTCTATTAGGAAGTCGTGTCCGGAAATATCAGACTGAGCATGCTTAAATATGTAGACATGCACGCAAGCATGGATGAAAAATAAATAAAATATACTTTGAAATATATTATTTTCATTTATTATCAATGCATATGAATAAAAATATAGGTACTAGTGTGTCACTGTATGAGGATATGAATTATTATAAAATCTACCAAGTGTGACATGTTATATACTTGTAATTTAACATTTTAAAATGTCTTTGCTTTGGTAATATACAGAGCACCTAATATGAATTTGTGACATGTACATGTTATAAATATATCATTGCTGAATTAATTAATTACATCAAATATTTAAGGTAAATTTATCAATTGGTAGATTCATTAATAATTTATATGCACTCTAGCATATCCTTATACAGTGACATACTAGTAACTATATTTTTATTCATATGTATTGATAATAATTGAAAATAATATATGTATTTCAAAGTACATTTTATTTATTTTTCATCCATGCTTGCATGCAGGCCTACAAATTTCAGCATGCGCAGTCTAATATTTCCGGACAAGACTTCCTACTAGACTGTGAAACTTGCAAAGTTGCGTTGGCGCGACGGCGTGTTGTGCAAAGTTGTGTTAGCGCGACGGCGTGTTGTGCAAAGTTGCGTTAGTGCGACGGCGTGTTGTGTGTTAGCCGATAGTGTATTGTGTGTTAGCGCGATGGCATGTTTGTGCAAAGTTGTGTTAGCGCGACGGCGTGTTGTGTGTTAGGGCGACGGCGTGTTGTGCAAAGTTGCGTTAGCGCGACGGCGTGTTGTGTGTTAGCGCGATGTCTCGTTTATCTGAACGCGATGTCGCGCTAACGCAAATGGCCCTATCCGGACACCATACCCCCCCCCCCCACGAATTTACATTCTCGACGAAATCTAATCTAAATTTGAAAGACTTTTCTTACTGAAACTGAAAACCGATGCATCCACGAAATAACATCCCTCCATGAGTTTAAATGATCCCACAGTAGTTTATAGCATATAATCATGTCCTAAAGTTAAAGGTAGATCTGACGGCTAATTTGTTGACCACCCAGCCTCCTCCACATTATATCCTGATACTCTGATTGACTTGTTTGACTGAGAGCTAAGTGACATCAAAATCAGTTTGTGACATTTTGTATGGAAGTTCATGCTTGCATATTTTCAGCAACTGCAGGTGGCGAAGACAGATTTGCAGCCACATTATATAAAAACAGTGATTCAATAGTGGTAAATATTTCTATTTATCTTCATGTATCCATTTCTCTATCTATCTATCTATCTATCTATCTATCTATCTATCTATCTATCTATCTATCTATCTATCTATCTATCTGTCTGTCTGTCTGTCCGTTCTTCCGTCTATCTATCTATCTATCTATCTATCTATCTATCTATCTATCTATCTATCTATCTATCTATCTATCTATCTATCTAACAGAATAACACAAAAACAAATCTGGTAAACATTTTCAATACATTATCTTATCATGCAAGTTGAAAAGACAGAAAGATTTCCAAACTGAAATTTTATAAAAGCCTAAAATTTTTGTCATTCTCAAAACAAAACCTTACCTTTTATCTAATCCAGTATCCTCAGTTACTTTGATTGATACATAACACTTTCATAACTTTGTCAAGAAGCAGTTGTGCTGGTACAGTAGATTAACCATCTTTTTTTTTCTCGGCATTATACAGATCTGTTCGCCCTTACGTCATCACTTACATGATTATGATGCCATTACTGGAGGATGTGAGTTTTACTTCTTAAATATGACAAAACGAGATATTGCTTACATTCGTGGCAGAGCAAATGAGACTCGGGCTAAGGGGATGTATGGATTCTCTGTGACTGCTGTAAGTATACCTATCACACAGATCAACTTTAAGCATCTTTACTGCCAGATTTCCATTTTATTTGCATTTTAAAGAAAGCAGAATTTTTTAAATGTTGAATTAATTTCTCAGATAAATTTTCATTTGACAGCGAAGGAAGTGTCGTCATAATGAAAACATTTTAAAAAATCTATTATAGAAGATGTGTTCAAAATGTTATATTGCTCAAATTTATAACATAATGAATAAATTATCAAAAAATGGAGCATTATAACTCCTTTAACTCATTCATACTAAAATTTAAGATACCTGAATGTTCATATAATTTTGTAGCACAACCAGTCAACGTTTGTACTAGGTGGACCGAATGCATGTCAGAGTGATGGTAACTATCAGTATGTCAGAGTGATGGTAACTATCAGTATGTCAGATTGATGGTAACTATCAGTATGTCAGAGTGACGGTAACTATCAGTTTGTCAAAGTGATGGTAACTCTCACTATGTCAAAGTGACGGTAACTATCAGTATGTCAGAGTGATGGTAACTATCAGTATGTCAGAGTGACGGTAACTATCAGTTTGTCAGAGTGACGGTAACTCTCAGTATGTCAGATTGATGGTAACTATCAGTATGTCAGAGTGATGGTAACTAACAGTATGTCAGAGTGATGGTAACTCTCAGTATGTCAGAGTGACGGTAACTATCGGTTTGTCAGAGTGACGGTAACTATAAGTATGTTAGATTGACGGTTACTATCAGTATATCAGAGTGACAGTAACTATCAGTATGTCAGAGTGACGGTAACTGTCAGTATGTCAGAGTGACGGTAACTATCAGTATGTCAGAGTGACGGTAACTATCAGAATGTCAGAGTGACGGTAACTATCAGTTTGTCAGAGAGATGGTAGCTCTCAGTATGTCAAAATGATGGTAACTCTCAGTATGTCAGAGTGATGGTAACTATCGGTTTGTCAGAGTGATGGTAACTATCAGTATGTCAGATTGATGGTAACTATCAGTATGTAAGAGAGATGGTAGCTCTCAGTATGTCAAAGTGATGGTAACTCTCAGTATGTCAGAGTGATGGTAACTATCGGTATGTCAGAGTGACGGTAACTATCGGTTTGTCAGAGTGCGAGTAACTATCAGTATGTTAGATTGACGGTTACTATCAGTATGTCAGAGTGACAGTAACTATCAGTATGTCAGAGTGACGGTAACTGTCAGTATGTCAGAGTGACGGTAACTATCAGTATGTCAGAGTGATGGTAACATTCAGTATGTCAGAGTGACGGTAACTATCGGTTTGTCAGAGTGACGGTAACTATAAGTATGTCAGAGTGACGGTAACTATCAGTATGTCAGAGTGACGGTAACTATCGGTTTGTCAGAGTGACGGTAACTATAAGTATGTCAGAGTGACGGTAACTATCAGTATGTTAGAGTGACGGTAACTATCAGTATGTCATAGTGATGGTAACTATCAGTATGTCAGAGTGATGGTAACTCTAAGTATGTCAGAGAGATGGTAACTCTCAGTATGTCAAAGTGATGGTAACTCTCAGTATGTCAGAGTGATGGTAACTATCGGTTGGTTAGAGTGACGGTTACTATCAGTATGTTAGAGTGACGGTAACTATCAGTATGTCAGAGTGACGGTAACTATAGTATGTTAGAGTGACGGTAACTATCAGTATGTCAGAGTGACGGTAACTATCGGTATGTCAGAGTGACGGTAACTATCAGTATGTTAGATTGACGGTTACTATCAGTATGTCAGAGTGACAGTAACTATCAGTATGTCAGAGTGACGGTAACTGTCTGTATGTCAGAGTGACGGTAATTATCAGTATGTCAGAGTGATGGTAACATTCAGTATGTCAGAGTGACGGTAACTATCAGTTTGTCAGAGTGACGGTAACTATCGGTATGTCAGAGTGACGGTTACTATCGGTATGTCAGAGTGATGGTAACTATCAGTTTGTCAAAGTGACTATAACTATCAGTATGTCAGAGTGACGGTTACTATCAGTATGTTAGAGTGACGGTAACTATCAGTATGTCATAGTGATGGTAACTATCAGTATGTCAGAGTGATGGTAACTCTCAGTATGTCAGAGAGATGGTAACTCTCAGTATGTCAGAGTGATGGTAACTATCGGTATGTCAGAGTGATGGTAACTATCGGTTGGTTAGAGTGACGGTTACTAGCAGTATGTTAGAGTGACGGTAACTATCAGTATGTCAGAGTGATGGTAACTCTCAGTATGTCAGAGTGACGGTAACTATCGGTTTGTCAGAGTGACGGTAACTATAAGTATGTCAGAGTGACGGTAACTATCAGTATGTCAGAGTGACGGTAACTATCGGTATGGCTGGACTTATCATGGCTTACTTATTGAGTCAATTTTCGTTGATTTCATGGGTACCCTTTGCCCAATGATAAACATATGCAATGATTTACAAAGCACTTTTTATTTGTATTTTCGTATTGTTTGTGTACAGCTGCAAAACGAAGAAATTGTTCAAATACTTCAAAACAAATCTATTTGGTACTAGAAAAGATACTTTTTTAACGCATTTTATCTTGAATTCCCATAAAACACAAGCAGTAGGACAGAAGTACAGTAAGTGAGTATAATAACAGTGAGACATAGTCATTTATATATTTTCTTCAATATGAAATAATAGACTAAGTATAGTTCCCAAGTGTTGAAATTAAGTACATGATGAATGAAAAAAAATGTCCCATTTATATTAATGTGGAGAGCATGCAAAGTATTTTTGTAAAATTATATTGAGAAGTTTACTTGTTGGTTCGAGGAGTGCAAATCTAAGTCCTTTATGATCGACGAACAACTAGGCTTTTTTCTTCACTCTTTCTGTAAACATTTTCCATTATACTGCAATAAACCCGCCAAACATTGTTTGACAGGCGGAATAGCCATCTCTACCTTGGGAACACGTGGAGTGACTCATTTTGATGAAAACAAAGATTGCCAAAACTGGAATACTGGAAAATACTTTGGTATGTCACTACAAATAATTCTGTGATATGTTGTTGAACAGTGGGGTCATTGACAACGTTTCTCGGACCTGTTGTGGAACAAAGGGAATCTCACGCGATCCCATTTTAAAACCTACTATTGAGTAGAAAAGAAAACCAAACAAGTTCACATTTCATATTGTAATTCGCCATTTTTTAACTGTAATTAGAGATATTAGATGTTTGTCTAATAATAGAAAATAAATTTTATTGAGCAATCAATATAATTATGGTTTTTATCTAGGTTTTGCACTGGAAAGCTTTGGGTCGAATAGATACGTGGTCGGCAAACCTGGCTTTGCAAATGAACATGGGTTGATTGGAATGGTATGTATATATATATATAAATATATATATATATAAAGCACAGAGAAATTCACTTTTGTTGGAGCTCCACCATCCGCCCCGACCGAGGCTTGAACTCACGACCTCTGGAACCCATTCTCCTAGCAGTGAGCGGCCACCGCGCTCCCCACTCGGCTATCTAGGCAAGACAAAAATCTTGCTTTCGATAACGAACGGAACCTAGCGCGCTGGCCGCGCACTACACAGTCGCTTGAGATTCAGGTGGAATACAGTTAAACGACAATCTGAGAGGATCGGAACGATACATATTGCATAGATATATATATATTGTATATATACATATTGTGTATATATATATATATATATATATATATATATATATATATATATATATATATATATATATATATATATATATATATATATATATGCACAGGTTGGAAGCCAATGTACAATACATGATTTTTAAAATTGGGTTTTTTTTTTATATATGAATTAAAATTATGATTTTATGAAATATAAAAAGTTTTACTAATAAAATTCACAATGAATTTTTTGAACATCAAGTATTAAATTTAGTTCATCATTCATCATTCATCATTCCGGATTTCCTTCATCATTTATTTTTTCATTCCATCCATTTTTCCAATATAACAAAAAACTAATAAATAAGAGCCCCAAAAGACTGATTGTCTAAAACTTTTTAATATAACTGTCTTTTTTGTTCCTGTAAAGTTAAGTTAAACATGAAGTATTAATCAATATGATAAATATATATACTTTTAATAGATGGAGGTTATAGCTATTGCTGAGGGGAAATTGGAAAGAATAAAACAGATTAACGGAAAACAGGTAATTACATAAGGAATAAGGAATCCTTCTTTGAGTATTATGAGGTGATAATTTCGGTCGGCGCGTGATCAAATCCAATAAAGCCCGAAGGGCTTTATGATAGATTTGATCACACCCCGACCGAAATTATCACCTCATAATATTCAAAGAATGACTCCTTATTACTTATATTTATATAATTTTAAGCCATCGTACGATTAAATATAAAAAATATAAATAAGTAAACCCCGATGGCGCCTCAATTTGGCGTCATTTGTATTATGGGTTTTATAGTACAAAATCGATACGTAGTGTTATCATAGGCAAAGACACTGGGAAATGTAAATATAAATTGTTAAAAGGTAAAAGCGGTGGTATTCATTTTGTAGTTATCACCTTTTGTGTACAGCCCCTTTCGCCTTCCTTTTAACTGAGTAAATTTAAGACTAGGTGAATTCAAAATCGAAAGAGTACATATTTCTTATTGTGTCTGTGCAAATTCAAGAGAGTGAAAATAAAACGAAGAGAAAATACACGTGTATTCAGTATTCTTACTCCTCGTCTCCAAGACACTGTGACTGATATTGGTGTATCCACTATCCAGCTGATACAGAAAGTAATGCAAAAAGGAATGACATTATTATTAGCTACTTATTGAAGCATGCATGGAAGTACAAGTATTTTTACAACCATATAATAATGGTAAATTTATGCAGTCTAAATGACCTGGCATTTAGTAGCTGAATGTAAATGAAATAATATGCAATATTTGGTACATGCTATTGATTGCGTTTTATTTCATCATTCAAATTCTAAAAAAGATAAACCGAATTCTTCATTCCTATTTGCAAGTAATTTAGTACATGTACATGTACATGTATATTCAAATTCAAAAAAGTAAATGGAAAACTATTTTCTTTAAACCACGTGGTTTTATTTTACCCTTTCAGTTTCGCAGTAAAAATGGTGCCTCGTGTTTATAGTTTATTTCCAAGAATCTAGGTACTTGTAGTCAAAAATAAAATGTAGACGTTTATTGATTTTAAACTTTATCTCCATTTATTGGTGGATAATATGAGTTTTAGAAATAAATATGAAAATAGAAAACATAGGTTTTTTCTGCTATTGCAATAATAAACATGCTTATTATTAGTGATCCCTAAAAGGATTAATTTTCGATCTGCGCCTGACCTAGTAATTGCATCAATAGTGAAACAGACTATACTATTTTATGCAGAATGTTTCTTGAAACTGGCTCGAAATACTATGTATTAATTCAAAACAGACATCCATTCATTTTTTAAAAAGCATGGTAATACACACCAAAAGCACCCAACAAGGCTTTGATTTTATTTAGCAACCCAATGTCTACATTTTCAACCACGTGTAGAGCGGTTAAACACGAACGATAACTGTTCTGAATATCATAGTTTAGTTTAAATAACCGCTAGATGATGAAATAAGACATATATCTTAATATATTTTCATGTTTTAACATAAATCATAATAAGATATGACATGAAAAACAACCAGTACTTACGTATTTAGAGAATATTATCCGAACACTTATACTTCCGCTCGAAATTTCACAGGAACTGAACAAATTTCGGGGAAGTCCCGTGAACTTTCATTCGAGAATTTCTGGATTTATTACATACTTAGAAACGATAACGTAAACATTCCAAACACATTCGCAGGGGTGAAATAGACATCAGTTTGAATATAAATATAAGCACGGTATACGCACGGTATTTAATTTGTCCCCACCGCTTGGTGTGTTATTCACAGGACCGACGACATCTAAAATAAATATTCAATTATATATAAACAGATTGGCGGCGGATTCGCTCGCTCCCTTTCTGTGGCTGACATCAATGGAGATGGGATGTTGGACATCATCGTGGGAGCCCCCTTTGAGTACATAAACATGACCGGTCACTCCTCAGTGAAGGCTGACATTCTGGTCGATGTTGGAAGAATTTATATATTTCTTGGCGATAACACAGTAAGTTCTTGTTTATATTTTATGTTGTATTTATTATAATTCATTTCAACTTAATTGAGCTGGTATATGATTTTCGTTTGAATTAAACAATCAAATCAATTATTTCTGTTACCATAATTATTGGTGTTTAACTGTAAAATAAAACTAGTTATCTCCAATAGCATTTAATTGATATTTTTTAAATATTTGTTCTCAATCAAACTGATGCATTGATAGTTATCATTAATAAATTGGAGTCTAAGTGTTTTTAGCAGATTATGAAAATAATTATGTCTTTATTTTGATTTTGTATGTTAGTTTCTACTTTCCATCGATAGAATATCATCACAGATAAGTACATTGATATCTCGGGTGATCTGGTAGGACTTAGTCGGTTTGGAACATCACTGAGCGCTATTGGAGACATTGATGATGATTCGTTCCAAGGTGTCTAAAATTGACATTACAATTAAAATTACAAATCAAACTGTCTTATCGGAAATCTGTTTTATGTGTTTGAAAAATTGCAGACGCTAACTTGGTAGAAAATGTATTTGGTTTTTTTTCTACTTTTCCAACGATTTCTTAAAACAAACTAAAATCTTAAGGCTGATTTTGATTTTGGTATTTTATTTTGTTTTGTTGTTTTTGTTTTATGACGTTTTTGTAATATATCGTTCACTTTAAGAGTATATTTTTGACATTACGTGTTGTATTTAAAAAAACAATAATAATGTAATGCAAAAAATCAATCAAATTAGTATATACTATGTCATATTTACTACTCACCAGTAATCAAAATTTTCAACCTTTTTTATTTAAAAAGATCTCGCTGTTGGGGCTCCTTTTGAAGATGAAATGAGGGGTGCTGTGTATATTTTCAATGGATGCCATCGTCCGTGCTTGGAAAAGTGGAAATACTCACAAAAGATCACAGCAAGATCACTTAACACCAATCTAAAGGGATTTGGATCCTATGTCTCCAAGACCCAGGAAGATATTGATGCTAATGAATGGAAAGGTTAGTTAAGAATTAGCTATTGAAAAACTATAGCATAATTTCTTATTTTATATAAAAAGATTTTCCGCCCGAATTAAAGACAAAAGGATTTCATGGGTAAATTAATAAAATTTCTTTTGTAAATTACAATGCTAAGTCTTTGCTATGACATTATGCATTTATGTTATTTTTAAATATTCAAATAATTTTGATCTCCCCTACAAACAGTGATCATGAAAAACTATGATCTTAAGACAGTATACTTTATTGCAATAAGAATTTGAAAGTATGTAAGAGGAACCCTTGTCATGGCCATTTTTTTTATCTCCTTTAAAAGAAGAGTTCCGTAAAAAATACCCCAATTGCCTCCCTAATTCAATTAATATTTGACAACCCTGTAAACGAAACTTTCAATCTAATCAGGAAAGTCCATAGTAATTTTGTTTAATGAATTAATGTTAATTGTTTTTCAAACAAGAAATAATAAAAGAAGGAGGTAACAGTGAGAGGAGTCTCAGACTAGGGTTCACTCTCCAAACTGAACCCTAAAATGCAAAAATGAGACCCTTTGACAGGTCAAACTAAAGGCTATGTATTCAAAAGATCATCAAGGCTTGTAGGCGTTTTTTTTTGGGGGGGGGGGGGGCGCTGGTTTTTCTATTTATTGATTACTGTTTTTTATTTTATTTTTTGTGGGGGTGGGTGGGAAGGTTTCAAACCACCAAGTTTAAACCATATTTTATTCTTATAATCATATTACGATCTTCTCCGAAAACACGACTTCCGTAAAATATTTAAAGATAAATGATAATAATGAAAGTATATATATTAACATTTGATCACCTTTTCATCAATTTTTTTCCTTCTTAGTTTAACCCTTTTGAAAATAATATTTTTTTTTAGTTTTTATAATAGCTCATGTACATTTTCTGTAAATAATGCGTTCGCTATTTAGTTTTATATACATTACCAAATGTAAAATAGTTGCTTGTAAACAGACCAGTTTTTGGTATAATCCTAAAACAAGTCTGTTAAGGGGTTTAAATGTCGTGAACAGTCATTGAAGTTCCGTGAATCAAGTATGACACTTATAAAAAACGTTAAATAAGCAACAAAACTTAAAAGAAAAATAACCCTAAAATAAACGAGTAAAAGTTGTTCACATAATATGGTTGTTCCACTTTAGGACTTGATTTCAGATGGTGGTTAATGACTGTATTTTTACTATAATCTGTGGTTTTGCAGATTTTGCGGTTGGAGCATATCGATCTGGAAACGCTGTTGTTTTAAGAACGAGACCAGTTATTTCCATAGAACCTAAAATTCTCTTTAATGAGAATCCCGTGCCGTTAAATTCATCTGGCTTGCCATGTGCTCACCAACTGGATTATCCATGTCTTGAATTTGAAGTTTGCTTCAATATGACCGGAAGGGGCATACACACAGGAATTTGTATGTTGCTAAGGACTCGCATGCTTCAAAAAAAATTACTGCTTGTGCAAATGATAAAATTTCTTAACTAATTTACTCATTTTTACTATACTTCTGTGTAGTATTCATACGATTAGAAATGTGAAAGACATATTTTTTGTTTTTCTTATCAAAGATATAAATTTCGATCTTCGTGGTGACAATTCAATGACAAACTCTAGAATATTGATAAATGGTAATGAAAGCAGCTTTAGGGTTGAAGATTACCTGTTGAATGGAACTGGTACAACTTGTAAAAATTTTACGGGACAGGTCGAGGTACTATTTCTTTTATTTTATATTTTATTTATATTTTATTCTTTTGCGTGGTGTGCATCTCGTAATTCATAGATCTTTAAGCGAATACTAGTAATTGTTTCCATTTTAACCACCTAAAGAGACTGGATAGTCAACAGATTATCCATCAGATTATCCAACAGATTATCCATCAGATTATCCAACAGATTATCCATCAGATCTACCCAAGGTTTTTATATATGATTTAGTAAAGAGTAATTTCTTATATTTCAGCATAAACATTTAATTATTTTTCTATTTCTTTATACACAGCCTCTTTTCTCAAAAAAATTCATATGGTCTAAAAATTTAGTAATAAGTAATTAGTAAATAATTTGTAATAAAATGCATAGTGTTGATTGGTTTAAAAATGTACTTCAATGGATGACCGGGGGCAGGGGTGAGGATGTCTATCCAAATAATATAACACCAGCAAGTTATATCCTACTTTTAAAAAATCTTTACACTGTATAAACATTGCAATGACGTATTTGTGTACCCAAATGTAATGCAAATTGATAGTGTTATCGAGCACTTCTTTTGTGCAATTTTTTACAAAGTTTTTGATTTGATTTGAACATGCTTTTATTGTACAAAATACAATTGGGATTGGGCACAAGTTCTATGACTTAGGCCGCCCTCTCCCAATACAAAGATATAATACAAACTATGTGTACACAACATAAATAAGTTGATAGAATGGACGTATACATAAATGCAATTGACATGTATATAATAAACAACGGTGTACTAGTAGTTATAAGATCAGTTAAATCTTTCAGTATGTTTGATAAAATTATAAACTAATGTAAATAAATGCTTGTTTTCATTGTCACTTATTGAACTGTCACCCCAAAGTAAAACATGAGTATTGACAATGTTAAGATTTACAATTTGAAAAACGTCATTAAATAGAATATTTCTAGCATCTTTATATTTATTACATGTGAAAAAATAATGGTAAGTATCTTCGAGCTTACCACACGAACAGAGTGGACTGTTGAAAATATTACATCGAAATAAATCATTATTTAGTGCACAATTGTGACGAAGTCTGGTATGAATGATATTCAAAAATCTATCCCCATATGTAAAAAAATTAGGTCTAGTTCTACATGTAAGTACATTTTCATTTTTGATAGAAACATGTATTTTTTCCTTAAAAATGCGAACAGAGTCGCTTCCACGGACATCCGTTGAAAGCGCATTCCATTCATCAACAACTACCTGACCCGCTTATGCGGGTTATGCTATTTTTCTGGAATGCTAGCTACCTTCATACCCACACGAAACACAAAAGAAAAGGTTTTTTTTGTTTTGTTCCAAGAATCAGAAATTCTGTTACAAAAATACCGTGTAAAGGGTTTATATGTAAACCATTATGAAAATGCCCACCTTTCCAAAACTTTTCTAAATATGATCGCATTTGTACCAGTGCCAGATGATGTAGCGCACCCATTACAGAGGTCACATCAAGTTCCCTGGGACGACAATAACTTTTACCATTGTATTACACACGTATCATTTATTCAGCAGATAAATTATTCCCATTCTTTTGTCATATCCTATCATTTAGACCTTTATTTAAAACATCAAATCGATCAACAGTTCAGAATTATAAACATCAAAGACATAAAATAAATTACCAAAATATCAATTTTTATAATAGTTTGTCGTAATTATTCTGAGTTATTTTTTGTTTCTTAGTGTTTCTTATTCTTAAACATAGACGCACTTTCTCATTGCTGGAGACTTGATTTTTTTTAGGTTAGATATTATGCAAATCTTCCTTACCTAAACCAAAACGGCAAAACGCTCAATAATGCAGTGCACTCTGCTGTTGAAATAGATGTGAAATAAATAGTGATGAGATAAATGTTTATTAAATACAGTTGTATACGCACGGAAAACGTTCAAAAAGTCCTTGTTTATTGACAAATGATGAATTTTGCACATATTGGTTTTTATCAAATGGACCCCCCCCCCCTTTTTTTTCAAATTGCTGGATCCGCCTCTGCGTTATGGAAGGTTGAAAATGCATAAATATAGGCGCGTTCGATTCTCAGACACAATGTATCTTATTAAACTGTGTTACATTGTTGATTGACTGTTAATTAACTGATTATTTTATATCATTTGTTTCAGGATGTTGGACCTAAGTTTTTTATATATTTGAATGAGCCTATGGTATTTTCTGTTAATTTATCTTTGAGTGGAACGACAGAAGACACCGCTGTTTTACCTATTCTGAGTCATACTGCTCCCGTCTCACATATCAACAATGTATGTATTAATGTTGGAAGTTAACTGTTAAAAATGGAATCATATTTTTTTATTTCTTGTGTGACTGTGAAAAGGCTTTTATACAAATCACACAATTCCTACATTTTTAGAAATTTTTATTGTTTATCCATTACCATTCAATGAAATAAAGTCATACAAAAAATTATTGTAGACTGAATTTTACATGAAAAATCTCTTTGGAAAATTGAGACTATGATTTAAAAAAAAACTACAAGCATATTTGCAGATTTTAAAATTTCGTTAACCTACTCACAAATAATCAGAAAAAAACGACTATCGATTGAAAGCGGAATAATGTTAAAGAATATAAAAAAATGTTTTTAAAAAAGACGTTGACATAAATTATTTAAAACAAGCCCACAGTGAATCAAGGACTGGGAAGTGTTTACAAATTTAGAAAAAAAAATCAATCTTTAAAGAAGTCTAAAGAAAATGAAGGATTATGTTAGTGAACCGTATTCTATGACACAGGGTGTGGTGCGGTGCAAGCTGTTTTAAGGAATTGTAATTAAACTTGGGAAAGGAAATGAACATCAGTAGCTAGGGGGGGTTATATTTCATAAAGACATGTGTGTAAAGGATAGGATATTATAACATAGTATCATAAAATATATTTATTTTTACTAGGTAACTTTCAAGACGTTCTGTTCTAGAGACGAACATTGCCAGCCCCATTTGTCAGGGAATCTAAGCATAAGTGACGACAAATTTGACGGACAATATGAAATATTTACAGCGGACATTTCTGTCAGGAATTTTGGGGATCCTTCGACTGCAACAAAAATTGTGATACACAAAGAAAATTCTGCAGAATGGCAGAAAGGATTTGTCATGGACAGCAATTCTGAAAAGGTGGAGTGCACAGAAAGTAATGAAACCGTCATTATTTGCAAAGTGGAAACAGATCCATTTTATCCACATCAATTGGTGGATATAAGTCTTGATTTTAAGTTAGATCCAAAAAAAGGTGGAGCTAAGGGATATGTTGAATTTAAAATGACCGTCCTGTACATAGCTAGTGGTCAGTCGGATACAGAAGAGGTTACAATATCGTCAGTTCGAAAGAAGAGATCGTCTGTGGTATCGGTCGGTGGGTACGTATGATTACGTTTCATAATCTTAAAACGTTGAATGTAGTGTTTAATTCTAGATCTACCATTACTTTGTTAACTATCATTGCCGAGAAATTATCTTGATAAAATGAATTAGAATAGGTGGCTTTTTAATCGATGTTATTTTTCAATCTTTTACTAATAGTTTATACTAGCACAGAACGTTATTCTATGTTATTTATCGTAAAGTTAGGTTCGAGGTTTTGTTTTATTCCTGTTATTCCTGTTAAGTAAACCATATGAGGATCAGAAAGAAGTGGATCCAAAGGCGGCAGCATTAATCCATAGCATTGTATTTGGCGTCCATAACAGAGGCCCTAGTGCTGTGGACGGCCTGATCCTGCAAATAAGTGTCCCATGGAGAATCGATACAGTAGATGTACTAAATGTAGGTTATAGAACTCAAATAAGTGATATCATCTTGCTGTCATTTTTCTTTGCCATATTTCCTGACAATGCATGTTTTGGTAAAGCTGTTCTTATTTTTTTCAAAATGTTAATTTTATACCATAGAAAGTACTTTTTTCATCAGACCTTTGAATTTTTATTACAATTAAAAACATAATTTCCTTTTCATTTTATTAAGATATTTATATATTTTTTTTCATTTTTAAAGAACGTCAATTTTGACGAGAAAATCTGTAAAGATGGTGCAGTCGTAACAGGTCCAAATGACGTCCAGAAGTTAAAACAAAACGAATTAGCTATTGTAAGAAAATATTTTAAACAAAACTGTTTATATGGTATTTCTTTCTAATAAGAAACAACGATTTATTTCGATTTTTTACACTATTTACCAGAACTGTTCGGAAAAAGGAGTAGACTGTCGTCTGCTAGAGTGTAAAGTAAAGCAACCCCTGAACATCGAAGAATTGGACAGTGTGAATATCGAACTTAACATCTCTTCAAATGTCGTGGGTTTATTAGAGGTAATTGTACGGGATTCGTTTTATCGTCGCTTGAGCTGAAAGCTCAAGTGAGCTTTTCTGATCAAAATTTGTCCATTGTCTGTCGTCGTTGGCGTTGTCGTTGGCGGCGTTGTCGTTGTTGAAAACTTTTCATATTTTCATCTTCTTCTCCAGGACCACTGGGCAGATTTAAACCAAACTTGGCAAAAAGCATCACTGGGTGAAGGGAATTCAAAAATTTTCAAATGAAGGGCAACGCCCTCTTTAAAGGGGAAAAAATTAGAATTTTGAAAATTGTATTTTTCAAAAATCTTCTTCTCAAAACTATTGGGCCAGAAAAGCTGTACCTTGTATGGAAGCATCCTCAGGTAGTGTAGATTTACGTTTGTTCAAATCATGGTCCCCGGGGGTAGGGTGAGGTCACAATGGGGGAATAGATTTTTACATGAGAATGTATAGGGAAAATCTTTTAAGTCTTCTTCTCAAAAACTATCAGGCCAGAAAAGCTTAAACTTGTGTGGAGGCATCCTCAGGTAGTGTAGATTCAAGTTTGTTCAAATCAAATTCCGAGGATAGGGTGGGGCCATAATGAGGGGATCAAGTTTTACGTAGGAATATATATAGAAAAATCTTTAAAAATTTTCTTCACAAAAACTTTTACGCCAGGAAAGCTCAATTTGGCGTGGAAGCATCCTCAGATAGTGTAGATTCAAGTTTGTTCAAATCATGGTCCCTTGGGTTAGGGCAGGGCCACAATGGGGGGTTCAATGTTCTCATTGGAGTATATAGAGAAAATCTTTTAAAATCTTCTTCTCAAAACTATTAGGCCAGGAAAGCCCAAATTAGAGTGGAAGTATCCTCAGATAGTATAGATTCAAGTTTGTTTAAATCATGGTCCCCGGGGGTCAAGGGTGAGGCCACAGTGGGGGAATGGATTTTTTACATTGGAATATATAGAGAAAATCTTTTAGAACCTTCTTTTTAAAAACTAATAGGCCAGAAAAGCTTAACCTTGTGTGGTGGGATCCTCAGGTAGTGTAGATTTAAGTTTGCTAAATCATAGTCCATGGGGGTAGGGCGGGGCCGCAATGGCGGGATGAATTTTTATAAAGGAATATATAAAGAAAATTTCAAAAATATTCTGGGAAATTTTTCAGGCTAAAAAGCAGTAACTTGTATGAAAGCACATATTTTGCAGATTAAAATTTGATTAAATCATGATTCCCTAGAGAAGAGTGGGGGCCTCAAAATGGGGGGGGGGGGTGTTGGTATATAGGGATAGAGAAAAATCTTCTTACAGATACAACAACAAAAGGGGCTTGTTATTTACCCTAAAAATATGTGGATGAAAATTGGCAGATTACATGTACCAAATTTCATTTTGAATAGATCTTTCTGAAAAAAAACTATACATTACAGACTACTGTATTGTACTACTCATTTTCGGCTCACCTGAGCTTTTCTGATCACAATTTGTCCGTTGTCTGTCGTCGTTGTCGTCGTCGTTGTTGTAAACTTTTCACATTTTCATCTTCTTCTCAAGAACCACTGGGCAGATTTCAAGCACATTTAGCACAAAGCACCACTAGGTAAAGGGGAATTAAGTTTGTTCAAATGAAGGGCCACGCCCTCTTTAAAGGGGAGATAATTGAGAATTATTGAAAATTTGTTGATATTTTTCAAAAATCTTCTTCTTTAAAACTAATCGGCCTGAAAAGCTTAAACTTGTGTGAAGGCATCCTCAGGTAGTGTAGATTCAAGTTTGTTCAAATCATGGTCCCCGGGGGTAGGGAGGGGCCACAAGAGGGGGATCAAGTTTTACATGGGAATATATAGAGAAAATCTTTAAAAATCTTCTTCTCAAAAACTATATGGCCAGGAAAGCAGCCCTGATTATCTGTTTTGAGAGGCCCCTGCTACCGCTTCATGTTTCAATACGCAACCCAAAATACATAGTCAATGGGGATTTGCATTGCAAACAAATGAAAAGTACCCAAATGATAACATTAAAAATTGTGCGAGGTGTTATAAATATTTCCGAACGAAAAAGACGTAAACATTATAATCTCCGCAAGAAATTTGTTTTCGTTCATGTTAATTTCTCCGGGTAAAAATAGATGAAGTGTCAATAAACAAACCTTGCATATTTTCCCTTACATCGATTGCAATTCTTATGTGTATTTTCGTTAAAACTCATCAAAAAGTAACGGAAATAGTAACCTTGGCCCTGGGACAGACTATAAACAAACAAGCATGCATATCCCACATGCACATCGAGATCAAATATATGCGTATGTTTCACAATCATGAAATAAATCAACATATAAAACAATGATGATGAGGATGAAGATAAACAGCACAACTTACGGACGATATTTTCTCTTCCTGTCACAAAGATGCGCACGTATTACAAACGTATGCAAATTTCATCTTCCGAAGATGGCCCAGAATTAACTGGGTAGTGAAAATTGGTTATGTTTATGAGGAATTTTCATCGTGTTTGGAGTAGCACAGTAAAACGTTACATGTTATATGGTCTTTATATGATCATTCTCGATAAATTTATTGTATGAACACAGACACTAAATAATATGATTAAGCGGTACCTTTAAATTTTTTAGCAAGATCTTAGTTGTCAAAATATTTTGATTTTGATACTGTAATGCTAATTTGATCAGAGTTGAGGCCATTGTTGCTCAGGTGAGCGATATGGCCCCTGGGCCTCTTGGTAACATTAGAGTCATTACACTAATCAAGATTGGGTATATATGGTACATGATAAGATATAGCTGCTATTTATGCTTTTATAAGGAGAATTGATGAAAATCACTTTTAAAAATGAAACATTTTATTTTCTCACATAATGGAAACTTATCAAAAAATAGAACAAAACAAAGAAGCGTATTAATGATACAAAGAAAGAAATATTAGACCAAATTCTGCTTTGATTTCTAATGTACAACATATATCAAGAAGATTTTTTAAATTTCAGCCTGGGGTTAACTTCTTCATTGGATGGTTTTCAAGCAATAAAAACTGTACCTTTATTAAATATTGAATATATTTATTTAAATCATGGATATTTTGGCCAGTTCAGTTGATCTGATAGTTTTTCTAGCATAGACAGGACTGGTGAGTGTTGGTTTGATGGTCTGTTAAAGCCCAGTGTGATTTTAGGTTTAGACACATGGCAATTGTTTAATGCCCTATAATGAATATAGCCATTGACAAGTCTCAACGCAGAATCAAAGACTTCATGAATTAAAAATCTTGTTACGCTTCTTTTGCATTTCAGTACTACTTTAAATGCTTTTTATGATTAAAACAACAATAAATAGTTGATAATATATTATTGCAGAGATACAAAATGTTGAAATATGTGGTAACAGCAAAACTTAACCTCTCTGAGGAATCGGGTTTTGAGGGTCGTTTCATAAACGAGGATGGTGAGGTGTGTTATCTGTCTATCTATCTATCTGTTAATATATCTGTCAGTATCTGAAAATCTACATATATCTTTCCTTTTTATCTGTTTGTTTCTTCTGGAGCACAGTACGTGTACTACATGTCTTTTTATTTTTGTTTGGTTTCAGGCACTCTTAACCATGGTACCCAGAGAGTTTACTTTCGAACCAAAAAAAATTGATTTAGGCATAGTTATTGGAGGAAGCGTAGGAGGCTTGGTGTTCTTAATCATTGTAGGAATTGTTTTATGGAAGGTACGTTTTTGGGGTGTGATGATTCATACTGATTTAATATACCAGTCAATAAAAGTTGGCAATACTAAGTTCGTCGGAAACTTTACTTCATTCCTCATCTTAAAAAATCCTTTTTGACCATTTAAATAAAGATTGCATATATGATACGCCTATTTGATTTTATGTAACTATTAACTCTGCATTGCCCCATGATTTTTCAGCATCCCTTTTTTGCTTTCATTCGATATGAAAAATATAAATACCGCAATGCCCTACCGTGTTCATTGAGTATAAGTAAAAACATGCTAAATCAAAGATTACTTCTTAGACACTCCTCGTTATTTTAAGTTGATTGCAAAAAAGAAATAAAATGTCTTCAAACAACCTGAGGTACCCAAAAATTGTACAAAGTTGTACAAGTTCTTCAAAAATTTATTTTTGAAATCATAAAGAAGTTAGGATGTTGCTTTTTGAATTTTTGCAATTAATTTAACACTCTGAGTTTTTACTGGTAAAAAACGAAATATGCTTTGACTCTGCTTTTAAATATTATGTGAAAAATTGTTTTCAAATACTTCTGTGTAATTTTAAGGCTTGGGCAGAGTATAATATATAAATTGTTCAAACATCTTTGTATTTACTCCTTGCAGCTTGGATTTTTTAAACGAAATAAAAGACAGCAAGTTGATGAATACAAAAGAAGAACTGCCATTATGAAAAGACAATCAAGAATGTCAAAAATGTCGGCGGTATCCAAAAAGTAAATATATGAATATATTTGAGGATTTTTGTTATACATTTGTTAGCAAATGTACCCGTTATCTGCGAAGTGAACGGACTCAACTCTCAAAGATGACTCAGGAGATGCTCACAATTAATGATTCTCGAATTTTTTTGTTATATTCGAAGGACATTTCGGGTACATTTTGTGTATCTTGGGGGTTTTTTTATCAATAAAAATTGTTACATTTCTTACAAATGTAATCCAGCTTCTTTTATTTCATACAGCAAACCAATCGGTTCACAAACCTTCAGGTCTTTACACCATTAGTTACACAGGGACTAAATATTACATTGGGTAAGATCTCAAACTATATATTCTGTGAGGAAAAAAGAACTATGCCTGGGCCTATGATTCTTTCATCAGGGTTTCCTTCTAACAGAATGAAGGGATGGTAGCTGTGGGGTTTTAATATTTCTTTTTTCTTACAATATTGGCGTTCGTAAAGGTTAATAGATTTTATACACCGAATTCATTTATATCTTGATTAGTACTACATGACGTAGTTTTTGTACCTTTTTATCTTTTTGCTGACAAGAAACCTACCAGAAATGATACACAAAGGCTTGGTCTCAAATGTATTTGGCTCTTGGTCCGGTGTATCGTTCATTTATAGAGACAAGTAATGGTTCTTTAGAAACTAAGCAGTCTGATTAATTGATTGATACGATTGTGTTATGGATCTGCTAAACTTGTAAGATGATTATGTTGACCTGTCAGATCGTTATGCTGACCTGTCAGATCTTTTTCCTGACGTGTACTTTATTCACATCTAAACAGTCAACACAAACATGTCTATGTACAAATTGTCTGAAAAGACGACATAATTATCTGACAGGACAACTTAATAATAACAATAACTGCAGTCTGGATATAACCTTGCCATGTTCCTCGCCTACCACAAGGCAGGATGTTTTACAACATATCAAATGTATGTCAGTTTACGATTATTGCATGATAGAGTTACGGTACGTTTTGTCATAATGCAATACTTGTTGTTCATTCATTTTGAAATCTAACAAGCAGGCAAATTAACAGGTTGATTTAAGATGCAACAATACCCATTCGGTTGTTCAAGATCGAACAATCAATATTTGTTTTGAATGATTGTAATTCTTTGATTGACTTTTAAACAAGAAAACTGTCTAGGATATATTTGGGGCCAAATCTAATCATTTTGGACAGTCAAAGTTTTCTTCTAACCAGAAATAATAATTGGTCATTAAATTTGGAAAATATATCTTATTAGAAGTGAAAATAAAAATTATTAAACTTATTTCAATTAGTGGCCAAGCAAGATAATTGGGTCTAGCATAAACACTTGCAGAGTTGCGTGCTAAGTTGCGGCGCTAAATATTGTTAAAATATTCTTAATGATGCCCCCAAAAAAATTAACAAATGGTTTTTCCCTTCTCTATATATTTATTTTGAAATCGAATTCCAACAAACGGTAATTTTTCCCATCTCTAACGATTATTATTTTATCGTTTGCGGCCGTAAGAGACATCATTACACGGTCCACGGCACCATGCTGGACAGTAGCTGGATCTCGTGCACAGCACTGCTGATATTCTGTTTGCAAATTTGTGGCAGTTGTTCCTAAATAGCCCATAACGTCCAAACGTACACCTGTAGTTTTTGGCGCACCCCTCGATACAAGCCAGGCTGATGCTGCTGTAACCGGCTGGGCGGCTCTCTATGCCCCCGCTACATTTATCTCCCTCTAAGCGAGAGTTAGAGATGGCAACCTTCGAATTTCCTACAAAGTTTTAGAACAAGGTATCAAATCCAAACGGACGTTGCTTTGGGTAAAAAACAAATACAACAACATCAAATATATTCCGAGTCTTTTGCTATACATGCAATGTTGTAAAATTATTTTGAAAGAACTCTTCTCTGAGAGTTATAAAGCTTATTTTTGCAAAACATAATTAAACAACAATCGCTTTTTAAACTAGCTTATTGTGAAGATCGAGGACGATTACACTACATCACAAAAAATTAACAATCAATGGGTTTACTTCATTTTAAAAAGAAACCTAAATGATGAATTTCTCACCAAGAAAATCGAAGTATTTCCCTTTGTAGTAAATGAAGCGATGAGAAAATGCCCAAGTACTTCTTGATGGAGCCGACTCTCTTTTGCCTTTCTTTGTCATGCAGAGCAGTTTAGTGGTGCCAAAATAATACGGAGACGCTCCGCCTGTTGGAAAAACGAATAATTGTTCCTGGTATCAGTTTATCTGCAGCATAACTTTTTACTCGTCTCCATCTTTTTCAAATAAGAAATGACAAAACATGATTGGGGTGGAAGAGTAACAGACGTAATACCTATTTTTTAAGGTTACCAATTGTGATCGTTCGGGACAAGTGTGTGGATTTTTATTTAAAATTGTACTTTTAGAGATAATTTACTGGCACATTGGTGACATAGATTTATTCCTTGCAATGTGTAACTAAAATTAAACGAAGGGGTTAATGGTAAAGCGATGCATTTTGATTTTGTTCTCCCTTTTATTTAACTCTCTTTTTCTGAACCTTATATTTTTTAATTTAATTCAGTACATGCCAATATAGAGCTGTGTACAAAATTTAGTTCTTTAGGAATGAAGAATCATTTTTTGTCTTTTATAGGAATATCAATTTATCAAGATTTCAAACCCAGTAACGCTAAATGGGTTTCACAAGATTATTTTGAGTAAAAAAATCAGTAGACGTCATAACTGTTTTTAGAGTAGAAATGTAGGGGTGTACTGACTTCTGGAGGGACATCTACTTCGACTTGTTCTTCTTCTCCTCCACCACCAAGCATCAGAATCCTCGATGAGGAGCGCACACACCAAGATGGCGACCTGAAAATGAGAAAATCAAGCACTTTATTCACTGGAAAATGCGAAGAGCTAGGTTTATAAGAGGCATAAACTTTTCAAACCCAGTTCAGTTTACGCTCATTGAATTATGTAGCTATCGTATCAAGTTTTACATGTATGTTTCAATTTTCAAAGTACGATATTAATAAATTAAATTAAGTAATAAAAAAATATTAATTGGAACTTTATAAGTCCCCTTTGCATTGTCCAGTACTAAGCACATTGACTATATTATCACATTAATTGATTAAGTGATATTTATACAATTAATCAAAAGTTTTTTTTTTTTAATAAAGATTTGAGTGTTTTAAATATAAATGAATGTAATTTTTTTTAACCAACTTACCAAGAAGAATCGTATTTGCATCTTGCAAGATTTGGATATAAGCAAGAAATAACCTGCAACATGTTTCCCCGCTGATTTTATACTGCTATTAACACCGCGAAAGTGACTCTCCGTATTTCGTGTAGTGCAAGTTACATAGTACAAGTCTGTCATCAGCACGCAAACATTTGACATTTGCTGGATATTGGTTGTCTATTCATTTTTTTTCATTAAACGTTATTAGATCTTTATTTGTTCCCTTTGTCGAATCTAGCAAAGCCTGAAATCCAGTGTAAGACCACTTGGGTCAGTGGGAATAGATATACATGTATGGTTCATTTGGAACAGTAGTGTATTCAAAGATTACCAATTTAAGTTTTAGTTTAAACTGAGAAATCTTAATCGTTTAAAATAATAGATAAACATTTATTACATTAAAAGATAAAAGATTAAATAACCATTTAAAAAAAAATAGATTTTATACAGTGATACGTATTGATAAAAAAAGCAAATTCATACACAGCATAAATTTGTTCCTCTGGTTGTTTTCTTCAAAAACTAGCTATTTCAAAGTCTTTATATAAACATGTACATTAAGTATAGCAATGGGTATGAAAGGCTCATTCATGTCAAATACATTCTTGAAATTGTTTATTAAGTATATAACCTTTCAAGAAATTCCCGAGTACATGTATGTGTATGCTTAAATTCTTATTTTAAAAGAACAAAAACAATGTAAGCATGCTTCAGAGAGGTTAAATTTTCTACTGTACACGATGTAGTGTCCTTTTTGACATATATTATTTTTCAAATAATATCTGCAATATTACTACTTTACACGACAGTAGGTATATGACTCATCCTACATGCATAGGTGTATGACTAATCCTACATGCAGTTTGTATTGATTTTTGCAGACTACGGTACTCTAACTTAGCAACACCTGCAGCATCTAGGTGTAACGCAACAACCTGCAGTATCATATTTAATTAGCTGTGTGATAAATATGCATTTAAATCATTTTACCTTCTCTCTCTCTCTCTCTCTCTCTCTCTCTCTCTCTCTCTCTCTCTCTCTCTCTATATATATATATATATATAGATATATATATATATATTTAAAGTCACTTTTTCAATGAATAATAAAAAAACAACTTTAAACACTGTTTCAAAATATGTCGACCGTGTTACCAGTCTTCATCAGTCGGTGTTTATTGTCTAAAGCAACACAACGTACAAAAAAAATGTAGTATAAATATATAATACAATTTTCTCAAAATGTTACTTGAGCGGTTATATGACACTGATACGTTGCAACGGGTTGATTTGATTTGATTGTTTTATCATTTTCTGATAATTCATCTCTTAATTTAAAAAAAAAACCAATCTCTGCAGTTCATATTGTTTAAAAAGCTGATCGTATAAATTTACTAACATAAGAATAATGTATGTGAATTTATAATTTTTCACATAAGCAAAGTTTGTCTATAGACGAGGAGTATTATGATTCATTCAGTATTGACACTACATGTACTCCATTACGATATTACTCCTGAATGAACTAATCATTTCTCGAAATATTAATTGTCATCCATACTATTGAATTGGCACAATATAACGAAATTTTAACATAGCGATATCCAAAGAAACCACCTTTTGCGGACCCAAACTTAGGACACTGAGAACATGAAGACTGAACGAAATCCCCGAAACAAAGCCCCGAAAACAAATTTTGAACATCAGGTCGTATACTAAAAATCGTTGTCTCATGAGTAACTTGGACAACAAATTTAAAAGAACTTTTGACTGTCGTTTTATGGAAACTATCTTGAATGTATTCATCAAAGCAGTTTACCGATGGTTAAAGCATACTTAAATTAAATCGAGTCTTAGTTAAAATCATCAAATAATCTGAAAGGCATTTATAAATCACTAATTATCAATGAAAAATCAGTCGCATCAGCAAAAATCAACATTGATATATGGAATAATAATTGTAAATCAGATTGAAAAAATATAAAAATTTAATTGAGTTGCGTTTTAAGATTAAAAGAGAATATTCGGGTGTCAGGAAGGTTTCTACGAAACCCCCCCCCCCCCCTCCCCTTCATATATTGAATGGTAAACAAATTCGAAAGCAATTCCAAATTCAAAAAAATAAAATACTGAAAGTTTATGAAAAGTATGAAAAATTTATCTGCATTAAATTATCACAAGAGGTGAAACTTGCTTCCATTTGTAGGGAAACTGGGAACTAAAAAGTTGTTCACAAAACAGAGCAAACAACCTACAGAAAGAAAGAATATGAGGGTTACGGAATGTTCTGTAATTGTAATGCTGCAGTTGGTCAGAGTCCCAGCCAAAGGACAGAATGTGTTACAAAGTGTTTTTTATGCATAACATATTATCTGATGTACAAAAATTATTGCATAATCAGAAGACCGAAGTCAGAAATGAGAGGGATTAAACTGTTCATGTGCGCACTACAAAATACACACATGGCGTGCTTGAAACTGGAACACAGCAATTGGAATATCCTCTCTCGGAGTACAGAGGCACATTCCAAAGTTAGATTATAAAAACTTACTAAGTGGTTTGAAGTTAATGGTAGTACCTTAAGAGAATATAAATTAAATAGAGCTGATTATAGCAAAAGTATCCCTCGTAATACACTTCCACAAATATTTTCATGTCGTCTAGTCATTAATGTGTTGATGTTATTAAAATATGTTTTCAATTAATTAATGTAGTTTAATTAGTTTGCTTACTGCTTACTATCAACTGTTTACTGCCAAAATGCTTAAAATGCGCATGTGCTAAATATGTTATATAAGCACTGGCAATAAATCTTTATAGTCATTTAAGATTTGGACAGTTAATTAACTTAAAATGAAAAAAGCGAATTTGATGTTGGTCGAAAATTCTGGAACTGTGGAAAATATTGCTTTATTCTACCGGTCTTAAGAAAAAGCTTCACAACAGCCCCAATATCCCCCAAAACGTGATTTTATAGCTTTAGGATGGTCTTAGGACAAGGTAGGTGATGTCTTAAAGTTAGGACAAAGTTATGGCGGTTCCTAAATTTTAGGAGAGCTTCGAGAAACAGACTTAAGACTAAGACGTATCCTAAGATGTACTTAGGACATACCATAGTCCTAAGACAACTTCGTGAACATGCCTGCAGTACAGTAGAAAGTCGAGTGGCATCCTACCGAGCTACTGTATTCATCAACTCAATCTTTCACAAACAGAGAAAATCTTTGTGTAAAATATTAACATCGATAATCGACGATACTAAAAGAAAAATTGTCGTTATATTTACTTTTTCTATGTATAATAAAATAAACGCATTCGATCAATGAAAATGAGCGTCGTATGTTTCCAATAATATGATTCATCGACAAATTTAATATTTTCAATTGTTTTAAAGCATTCATTCCAACTTCAGTAGTTCAATTATTCAATTTACCCCATAACTACATTTATTTTGAAACGTAATACAATTTCATTATCTGTATTATCTGTATGATTATTTTTTTCAGAGGAAGCTTAATTTAGGCAAAAGCGCTGTCCATTCTCAATGAGTCATTGATGAGTTATGATTTTAGCATGAAAAAAATCATCAGTGATATATTTTACCAGACGATAAGCAAGTTTAGATTTTGTGATATTATAATTAAGATTTTATGCATTTCTAATGCATTTTATGAAAGTAATTATTATAATAGTAAAACATAGATTTTAATTAAACTCTGTCCCAATTTCCTGCTTCTACCATTTTCTTCGTTATAACTAGATAATCATGAATACTAGAATGAAAAAAGTCCAGATTATCTATTTAGAAATACCCCCTCTACCACTTCAGATTTGATTTGAACATATTTTATTGTATAAGTATATATATATATATATATATATATATATATATATATATATATATATATATATATATATATATATATATATATATATATATATATATATATATAAGATACATATACAAATGGTTCGGACACAAGCTCTGACAACTTATTAGTTGTCACATTTCACATATACACTTTACTTTTCCTGTACTGTGTAAATGATCCTCCATAGATTGGTTATGGTCTTTACCATTGAATAGAAAAATTATACAAAACTTACAACTGTTATTACATGATTTAGAATTGTTATAATTACGATAAATGAAAATATATTATAAATGATAAATACGAAAATAAGAAACATGCACATAAACTATATTAAACAAATCTACCAGTTTCGTTGAGATACAATTGAACTAATGAGAATAATTGCTTGTTAATATCAAGGGATAATGACTCATCGCCCCATAATAATAGATGCGTATTAATTATATGAAAATGGTCTAGTTGTAGCAGATTAACACATATATGGTATCAAAACACAATAAACATACCCTGGTTAACATCTAAAGTATACAATATTTTATTAGACCAATTTAAGCAATCATGGTATAGTGAGGTACATAATTCTCCAGTTCAGTTCTTTATTAACTTTAAGCTATACAGCTCATCAGTACAATAAATATAAACAATATACACGTACAGGTAGGTTAACAGGAGAATGTGGCAGAAGTGTACATACTATGATATCAACATCTTATTTGCATTAAGTAAATCTTTTCTTAATTTCAAACCAAAGTGAATAAAGTTATCCAGATTACATAGTTCCTTTACATTTTCAACATTTAAAAGTTGCAGAAGTTTACACATTGAAGGTTTTTTCCAGTAATAAGGCTTAATGTATTTTTTGCAATAGCCTTCGTATATGGGACAAACTAAAATGAAATGAAATTCATCTTCAATAGAATTTGAACATAAAAAAACAGTTTCTATTGTGTCTTTGAATATTATAAAATCGACCTGTTTCTGTTTCTATCGACAATTGATGTGAAGACAACCTGAATCTGGAAATACACTTTTGATATTTGTTTGGAATAGGTTTCCTTAAATAAAATTGTAAATTATGGGTTGCAATTAGGTATTTGAAAAAAGAGCATTTACTAGAAATATCTAGTTGAGAAAAAATATACTGTGTAGCTTGGTCAAAAATACGTTGCTTAACAACAATGAGATCTGCAGCTGTTATTTTTTGTTTTTCCCACAATTCAAACATACCCAGATTGCATAAAAAATCATTAACATGATACAACCAGTTTTTTTGCATTATGTTTTTCGACACAGTCATATAGTGTATAATAGCAATGTTGAATAATACAATTATTATGGTACAGTATTTTTTTCCAGAACTTAACTATGTTGAACATTCTTTGGTACAGCAGAGGACAGCGTCATAATTCAGAATAAACTGCTACATTACAAGTTGACCTTTTAACTCCCAAGATATGTTTACAAAAATCATGATGAAGTTTCTTAATATTATAGGTGCTTTGAGTGAACCCCATACCTCAGAAGCATAGTTAATGACACTGCCAACAAAGCAAAAGGTTTAAATTATAGGATTTTTAAAGAGTCACTGGATTTTGAAAAGTATTTATTGACTTTGCCAACACAATTATGTAAGAAATATTGTAACTTTAGAACTGGTAATGCTAACTTACCTATTGAGATATAGGTAGATGGTTTAATATTCCTAGAGAAAACAGAATTTGTAAATTATGTACCTGTAATGAAATTGGGAATGAATTTCACTACCTTTTCAAATGTACTGATGTATATATATCCAATTCAAATGTTGTAAAATTTGAAAAACTGTTTAATGTCACAAACATAAACCAACTTACCAATATTTGTAAACTATTAGATACTATATTTGAGAGAGTTAGCTCTCTTGGTTAAATTATATCTGTTATCCCTTCATCATGCCTGTACCATTGATTTTCATCTATTATATATATTGTAGTGTGTATATACTGTACATATGTATTTTCTCTACGCTGTAAATTCAGTTATGAGAATAAAGTTCATTGTCAACAAAAAAAATTATTTCTAGCGATAGTAAAAATGGTAAGCATCTTCTGGTGATCCACACCGACAATTACCGCTTTCTCAAGTTCAAGTTCTTTATTCCAAGTGTTTGTGTATTGAGATATACTCTAACAAACAATGCTGAAAAAATATTTCGGGAGTTCTTACCTAGATTTTGTGGTAAAAAAGACAGCCTTAGTTTTGTTTGGATTGAATTTATGTAACCATCGACTAGACCACTGTTCCAAAATGTATAAATCATTATTGATATTATGTTCAATGCTAGAAAAATCATGCGATGCATATTGGATACAATTGTCATCTGCGAAAAGTCGACAAAATGACAACATATTGTTTGAGACATCATTAACATATATCAAAAAGAGCAAGGGTTCTAACACTGAATCTTGCGGTACACCCGATTTTATACAAGTATTAGATGATAAAACATCTTTGTATATTACAAAAATGTGTCTAAAAAATCAAGTTTGTGTACGTCTTATGCTTCTTATATTCAGGTGAATAATGTCAAGTACATGTTCATGTGCAGAACCTGGGTTCAATTCAACATCTCCTGACAATAATAAACTGAAACAGTAAAAATTGGATGAAAAAATTAAGATCCAGTGAAAAAAAACTAATATTAAGCGAACCGATTTTAAAGCACAGTTGCTTCGATATCTCAACAGGTTTCTCAATACGACATCATATTGAAGAATTAATGCAGAAGATTTGCAAAAAAATCTCCCAACGTAGTAGAAATTCCCTATTGCAGCACGATATTGGGTGAGAGTATCACCCATTATCTAAAAGTTCAAAATCTAGGTATAGGTAACCAAAGCCATCATAAAAGTGCTGCATATAGGATACTTATTCATATAACATGGTATTTTGATTGATGAGTAACAGACAATAAGTTGTCATATGTTCATCAAGATTTCAATACACCACCAAAAAATAGAATTCTAGGGGGGATTTTGCACTGCAAAAGACTTGAAAGTTCAAAAAAAGTTTTAAAATTGTGCGATGTGTTCCGAATTCTTCCGAATGGAGAAAATGTAAGCATTTACCATTTTGAATCTCTTCACGATGTTTGTTTCCGTTCCTGTGAAATTCTCCGGGAAAAAAAACAAATAATGTATCGATGAATTTATTAAGAGATCCGGGATTTTTTCCCTTTTATCGATTATTGATAGACCTGTATGTTTGTTTTGATTAGAAACCATCAAAAAGTGATGGAAGCAGTAAATTGGGATAAACCTAAGTACTTAAATGTGAGATTAATACACCTTTGCACGCATGATATAACGCGTGTGGTATATGCGTATAGAGACGAAATTAACGAGACCGGGTCTACTTTGTTCTGCCCTAGATTTTTTGAATGAAATTTTTACATGAATTTCTTCTGATATAATTATTATTTTAAGATAAAAGACATTTACCACACCGTTTGTTTAAGGGGTCATCTCGAAGTTTGCTATTTTTTAACATAGGACCCTATGGGATTTTGCTTGAAATGTATCAATTTTGCACCTTTTTTACATTTGTTTAAAACTTCTGCCCAAGGGATTTTTTTTTCTGTTCTACATATTAAAGTTATTGCAAAAAGGCATCAAATGGTAAAAAAAAAAACCCTTTTACCTCCTGGTTTGTTCCAGGGGTCTTATCAAAGTTGTTTTTTGTATGCCCAATTTCCCAGATTTGTCAGATAATGGCTATTTTGTATTTGACAAAGGCGGAAATTGTGATCTTTATAGTATTATAATATTAAAACATTCAGACACATTTAAGTAATAAATAAATATATAACATCACATATTAAGGGTAATTAATATAAAATACATTGTTACTGTCTTAAAATATATGAATTAAGCTATATTTAGGCGGGTTAAGAAAACGTGACAGAGGGCTAGGCTTGCTGAACCCTCTTCACGTTTTCGACCCGAGCCCAAACATACTTATACTTCGAGGCATTTATGTTTATTCCACAATATAATATCAATTTTACGCATCAAACGAGCTATTTTCAACTTTCGCTGAATATCTGCAGTTGAAACTCTCACGCCATGGCGTCAACCAAGCAAAAAGATGACGTCACAATACAAATTAAACGCTGCGCGAAAGCGTGCGTACACGATCTTGGTCTCGTTATAAGGAGATTTCGTATGTCCAGTGTCGTTCGTAATTTAAAAATGACGTCATTTTGGAGCAAATTCACTCGACCAAAATCGACTATATTTACTAGAATCGGAAACGTTATTACATGTATTATAGCTATCGGAAACATGATACTTTAAAATTTTGCAATGCAACCCCCCCCCCCCCCCCTTATGGATTAGGATATTGAGGATTGCCGAAAATGTTATGAATGTGGGTTTTTCTTTTGTTATTATAACGGGTTTTTTCGGTTTCAATCACCCCCATCGGATCAGGATATTGAGGATCGGCGAAAATGATCGAAATATTGAAGGTTTTTTGAAGGTTTTTTCGCTTGTCAAAATTTCGGACAAATCCAGCCTATCTCCCCTTTCAATTTGCTTCCGACGCCACTGAGCATAATCATCCGGCGTTTCCTTGCCCTTTTAAAACGATATTTTACTTCCCAGCAAGTAATATTTCAAAATCGTCAGAAAAGCCAGGAAAACGTCCTTTGATTGTTTTTATTTTTTTTAATTTTTTTTTTTTTTTTTGCTTTGGTTTTTTTATCTCAAGTGTTCGCTAGAGTCTTTCGGTTTTATTTTTCATTTAAATAACAGTATACTGCATTACCTTGACAAACTAAACGTGTGCAGTTTTTAATTATTTTTTTTTGGGGGGGGGGGGGCATCCCGCAACATTTCTACGTACGAATTAATATACTTTTATAATTCTAGTCATTATAACGTTTAATCATACACAGTCTTCAAAATGCAGAATAAAATCGTAAGATACATTGATGAATAATTTTTTCCTTGCGCCGGAATATTGTACATAATTTATTTCCAGACGTAATCTGTATAGAATTATGCAAAAATATGAAAAATTAGAAAAAATAGGAGAAGGTGAGTGATTTGTTACATTTGTATCAGTGTTAAATGATTGCAGATTTGTTTTTACAGCTAAACGAAGAGTAATGTTTTATCCATTTTCTGACTTTGTTAATCAGCTGTTTGTCGTTATGCTAGTAAAATAGTGTGTTTGCCTTGAGTTTAAAGTTTTGTTTTAAATTTCATAAACAGAAAGTAATATGTTTTGCGGTGCTACCGTCGTGGCGAGCGCACCAAGAATTACACATACCTTGCATCATTTCAACTTAGTGTTATTTAGCAGGTTGGGACCAATCTCACAAATGGGATATAATAGCCCGTTTGGGATATAATAGCCCAAATGGGATATAAATTTAAAATGCAATTTTATTTTTTTCCTGGTTCATAATTTTGATATTTGTTTATTTTATTGTGCATTCTAATTACATACTTTGTATCCATGCCCCCAGATTTGTAGGCGTATAATTTCCCATTTTTCAATATAATGACTTGACAATATGCAATATCTGAATAGATTTTTTAACTGTTTATTTTTTTCCCTTTATTCTTTTTTATTCAGTTCAAAATGCCCCTTTTTTTTTTTCTTCCCACTGAAGCTATATTTGGGTGAGGGTAAGAAAACGTGACAGAGGGCGAGGCTTGCTGACCCCTTTTCACATTTTCGACCTGAGCTATAATATCGCTAATATTTCAAGACAGTAATTAGAACGTGTATTCAAACCTCAAGGCACCATAAATTACGAGTTAAATGTTAGCCATTTGTGGTATAGCACCACGAGAGAAAACATTAAAGAGCTTTATGGGACGTAGACAAAAAAATTTGTTTGATGAATATGTAGGTTAAGCTTGCTCTTTTTCCAACTCACACTGGTTCTTAGAGCTCGCTCGCCAGTGCTGCTGCGCTTGCTATAACTTTATGATAACAGTTTTAACGAGCTGTATTGAACTTATAAAAACATAGAACTGTTACAAAATATACGTGTATCTAGTCCAAACAAATTAGAAAAGGTAACAAATTACAAAAGGAATTGATCAATTTCTACTCAGTTAGTAATGATTAGCTTAAAGATACACAAATGAACATGTTGATGTGAGGCCTAATATCTTTTTCTTCATATTCAGGAACATATGGAACAGTTTTTAAGGCAAAAAACAGAGAGACACATGAAGTGGTGGCATTAAAGAGGGTCCGATTGGATGATGATGATGAGGTTTGAAAAAAATCTGCATTAGAAAATGCTCATAATTTTATTAAAGGTTTTTCATTATTTCATTTATGGTTATTTATATACAGGTTTAGCAATTTGCTCCAACTTGATATATGTTGCAGTTGTTATTTGAAAGTTTTATATTTTTTGTATTTAAATTTGATGCACATTGCCAATTGAGCATGTATGAGAGATAAATAAGTGAATGTATGAATGAGTTTTGGTGAGTCACTTGAGGATGTTGTTTACGGATTTGTGTTGACCACATATTAATTGTTTACTACTGTATTAAAGCTGACCAATAGAAATTTATGAGTGCATATGCAGGATTTACTAATTCACTTTGAATAGCGAAAATCCCACAAATCCCCAACCTCACAACTTTTACCTTCATGGTAGATACAGTTAAGTGTACCTTCACCTGTATTCAAGAAATTCATATATTTTGTAAGCCCATAGTTCTGGATACCTGGGAAGCTTACATTTTCCTTGTAATTGAATTATATATTATATATTCATGTTTATTGTATTTAGAATTACTTTTAATTCATTTTATTCAAATATTCTAAATTACCTTGCAATGTTGTGTAACTGTGAGTATGTTAAAACTGTTTGTACTTATAAGACTTAGTTTTATTTATTAATAAAATCCTTAAAATAAGAGAGCAAGTGTGGCTAAAATCAGTAGCAGGGATTCAGCATTATTTATTCACAAGACCCTGCAACATATATATATAAATACAATGACCCCCCCCCCCCCTCAAAAAAAAAAAAAATTTAAAAAAAAATATGTAACTATGATATTAAAAACACTATTTGGCTTGGGCATTTGTGAAATATGTAGTCCTTGGAAATAATGATTTGAAAACAATACTTTAAAAGTACATTATCTATATTATCATGAATAAAGAGAATGTTCTTTATTTAAAACTAAACAAATATCATTCAAAATTGTTAATAGTAAATTCTAGCTGCAGGTATTTAGCTCTTTGAAAAATTTGGGTTTATATGCTGTAAAGCTGCAGTCCTTCCCATACAAAGACTTACAAGCTATATAATGGACAAGTTATGGACCTGCAGCTATGTAAATTGTACCTGCCATCCAATATCAGTTTTGAACATGTTGAAGATGTCTATTTTTGAATTGAATTGAATTTTGACCAAAGCAGGGAGAAATAAAGATATTTACCATGATAAATGCATGAACACATTTTGTATCAAATGTTTATTTTTAAGTACTATGAATATTCTGTGACTCTTTTCCCAGGGTGTTCCAAGTTCTGCTCTGAGGGAAATTTGCCTGTTGAAGGAATTAAAACACAAAAACATTGTAAGGTAAATGATGATATATCTTCTTTTAATTACAAGGAATAGAGCATGTTTCAAGTAAATATATATATTGTTAGTATTATATCAGGCATGTCTCTCTTGGTTGTTACTTGCTTTTCATTATGTTCGTCATAGTAGAAGCTGAAACTTACCGAAGAAAAAAATGAAGCAAGAAAAGAAAGACTAACTTTGGGTTACTAAAATTCTGGTGATGTTTGATCACAAAAATTTAATCTTAATAACATTATATCGTATACTTATAGAAAATATACCCATTTCCGCCCTGTGCGATATAAACCGAAAATTCGCCTAGAAGGTGTGATATAAAACCTAGGGGTGTGATATAAGATTTATATCACACCCCTCTCCGGCAATCTTCGGATGTTATATCACACCCCTTTCCGTTAATTATCGGCTATTGTGACGTAGAGTTCGGTATGCACCGCTCAACTCCGATCTCTGAGTATGACGTCAAATAGTTACGTCGACGTCAACTTGGTATACAAACAGCTGGCGCAAAATTTCAGGAAAGTTTATCAGAGATGGAATATATAAACACAGAGATATTTGTTAACAATAATCATTTATCACTTAATGTTTTTTATTGTTTCTTTGATATTTTCTCTAAGTATATGATATAAAAATCATAACATATGGCAATTTTTATATCGCATCCTATATTAGCCCTCGGTCGCTGTATATCAGCCCTCGAGCCTGACGGCTCTCGGGCTGATATACAGCGACCTCGGGCTAATATAGAATGCGATATAAAAATTGCCATGTAATAATCTATATATATGACTGTATTAGAAAAAACAGTTAAAAATTAACCAAACTTAGTTCTTCTCTTTTTTCACATAATACAGGCTACATGATGTTCTTCATAGTGAAAAGAAATTAACGCTTGTGTTTGAATATTGTGACCAGGATCTCAAAAAGTATTTTGACAGCTGTAATGGGGAGATAGATCAAGATATTGTGAAGGTGAGAACAAATGAAAAAATATTACTCAGTGTTAAATTAAACCTGTGATTGAGTACTGGAGAATGTTAAAAAAACCTTAATTTGTACTAAAAAACAAATGTGTATGCAAAACATTGCTGAGGAAATCTGTGTATATGTGATTGGACATGAAACGATGATCTTGTATAAATGACCGTCTTCTGAATGAATTTTGTTACTTTCTATTATGCGGACTTTTCATTTGTCAATAACATCAGTATGTTGCTTTTTTGTTACTTATATTACTGCATGGTACTTTTAAAGCTATGTTTTAAATTCTTGGTTGACTTAAGGTGAAATTGGACATCTTTGGATATTTTATTTGGATGAAAGTACATCATATTCAATGATGATTTCATGATGGCTAGTACCGTTTGAAATTTTGAAAGTAAACATTATTTGGTCATAAAATACATGCCAAAAATTCTTTAAAAAGTAAAAAAAAAATGTCCTTACTGTCTCCTTGATTCTACACCCAGTGACTGCTGTAGTTTTTCTGTGCTATTAATTCTTTCATTCTTTCCAGTCCTTTATGTACCAGCTGTTGAGAGGGCTGGCTTTTTGTCACAGCAATAATGTGCTCCACAGAGATCTCAAGCCCCAGAACTTACTGATAAACAAGGTAGGATGTGAAAGCCCAGATTCATAACAAACTGCTATAACAATTATGATAACAAATATTATTTTCACATACCTGTTAATTATCATGTTACATGTATATTTTTCACAGAATGGAGAGCTAAAGCTTGCTGATTTCGGTTTGGCTCGGGCTTTTGGTATACCTGTGCGATTTTTCTCATCTGAGGTAATTTTTTTCTTCAGTTCCTGAGTGAACTGTATACAGCATTGATACTAAGTTATTAACTTGTGTTCCATCTACAGAGTGTTTTCTCCATTATTTCTTGAATATGTTTGATTCTGATTGTATGCACTTTTAATTTGAATAAGTGTTCAGTTCAGGTACTGACAATGCTTATTAAAATTGCTGCATTAAATAATATTTACTTGTTAAATGGAATCTCGATCCATTCATCTTTATTTCTGTGGTTTACTATGCACAGATTATTTTGTGATTGATCAAAACCACAGATACAATGAGAAAACAGGCTGAAGTCATATAAAATACAATACAGTGTAAAAAAAACCCATTGATTATATTTAAATGGATTAACTGGTTTGAAATGAAATGCAGGTAGTGACCCTGTGGTATAGACCCCCTAACGTCCTGTTTGGGGCCAAGATGGTTGGTCACACTTCTCTAACAATAAGAGAAGCGAGATTTACTAAGCTTCCGACGATGACTGATTAAATGGTGTCTTTATTCATATTTCTGTGGTTTACATACACAGATTATTTTGTGATTGATGAAAACCATAGATACAATGAGAGAACAACAGGCTACATGAAGTCATATAAATACAATACAGGATTGAGTTTTGGGGTTTTTACCCATTGATTTGATTTGAATGAAATGCAGGTGGTGACCTTGTGGTACCGACCCCCTGACGTCCTGTTTGGGGCCAAGATGTACTCCACCTCAATAGACATGTGGTCAGCTGGCTGCATATTTGCAGGTAAGTTCAAGTAAAGAAGTAAATGTTGGTTGTTTCAAATGAAAACACTGTTTGATTTTTAAAAAAACCCATTATTATATATAATTTCAACAGTTTTATTATCAGTGAATCCTGGTTTTAAAGTTTATATTGTCTCTTAATAAATGAAGAACCTAGTATTTCTTCTTTGAAATGTATTTAAGACCATATTTTTTAATTCACCATTTTAACCAACAATTTAGATAAGCTTTTAAAAAACAAGATAAATTTTAGATTGTTCAGCATGTACAGTTATTTGTAAGGCATGATAAGAAGGCATTGTATTGGTGATTTAAAAAAACCCCCAGAAATATTGAATATAATTATAACTTTATAACTCTTCTGATCAACATGTATCATATGATGTGTGTCATTGTCAGAAACTGGGTTTGATTGAGAACTCTCTAAGCATCTACAGTGGAATCATTAGAATTCGTGGTGACTCAATTTTCATGGGTAGCTGTCCGGCATGAATTTACATCCTCAACAAAAACAAATTTCTTTGTCATCGAAACCAACGCATCTACGAAATAACATCCCCACGAATAAGAAAAAAACCCCTAAAAATTGGCCCCCCATGAATTTAAATGATTCCAGAGCATTTTCCCATCCACGGATTTTTAGAAACTTATTATGGTCTCACAGTCTCCCACTATCACTACTGACAGGATTGAAAGATATAATGACTTTTTTTTCTTCCAGAAATGACCAATGCTGGCAGACCCTTGTTTCCAGGCAATGATGTAGAGGACCAGCTCAAACGAATATTCAAGTATCCTTTCCTGACCATAGATCACTTATGATAGAATAAGATGCTGAATCGTATCATGTTTGTGGGATTAGTTTCTGTTCAGTACGTCTGTGTGTGGGAAGTGGAGAGGGAGACAGCTTTTCCATCAGCAGAAGCAAGAGAGAGAGAAAGAAAGAAAGAGAGAGCGAGAGAGAAAGAGGGGGTGGGGATGGGGGCTGCATCTGAAGTTACTTGAGAGAGTATACAATGTATTTTACATTCTAAATTGAAGAAATAAGCACAGTATACATTATTTACATATTATTTACATATTAGAACAAGACACATAATGGTTTAGATCTATGTAAGTTTATGTTCCTGTTGCAATCAAACACTCCTTGACAAGTGGCAGACTACTGGGGACACCTACTGAGGAGTCCTGGCCCGGCATTAGTCAGCTCCCTGAGTACAAGGTACATCATAGCATTCCACTGAAAATGTAAACAAATCTGACGCATAAAAAAGTATTCATTATAGAATAAAATATTTAATAATAGGAATTTTTATCTCTTACAGCCTTTCCCAATGTATCATATCAGTACAACTTGGATGCAAGTTGTTCCAAAGTTAAATCCCAAGGGAAGAGATTTATTACAGGTAAATATATATACTATGCAACTTTGCAATTATAATGCACTGGCATTTTTTTTCGGCAGCTTTGTTTTGTGTAAAGACAATCTGTGCCATATTTTGAATTGATATTATTTTGATAGTCATTCGTGACCAAGAATTTGTGACAACCCATATTCAAACGACAGATGTTATCCATACAAAATACAGTATTTGATAGACTTGAATTGTGCATGAAAATCATCATAACACAAAATGCTTGCATGGACAAAATAGAATTGAAAACAAAACATGATAGACATGTTACAAACAATGCTGTGTTTTATCCATATGAATATATATATGCTCACTGATATGTATACATGTCTGTTATTTTCTTAATATCCATTTGATATGTGCTTCTGTTAATGCTTGTCTGTCTTATTTTGCCTCTGTCCACACTTCAGCGACTGTTGATCTGTAATCCGTCTGGTCGGATGTCGGCTGAGGAGGGAATGTTACACCAGTACTTCAGTGATCTCGACCCCTCGATAAAACTCGCCACAGACAACTCGCTCATCCTACAGGGGAGATCCTAATAGATGCAGCAGCCTACCGTACACGTCTCCATCCGTTCTAGTCAAATCATGAGCAAATGTGGCCTAATTTGGGCAATTTTACAAGATATATATTTGTACTATGTGACATTTGTTTTACATGAAAGGGGAATGTAAGATTATTTGTAATTATTGATGTGTACATTTCTGTGAAAGTAGCCTCAAAGCTGGTGTACAAAATATCTGCATAGAACCTTGATGTTTATCAAGTTGAATATGGGCATGCATGCCATTCCATGCCAGTGTGCATTTGCTACATGTACTGTACCCAAAGTCTACTAAAAGTTGGGGATATTTTTCCTGGGTTTATCTTTCCGTTTGTCTGTCAGTCATGTTGTTTGTATGTAACACTTGTTTCCATGCAATAATTTATAGAGCCATTAACCTTTTAAAATGAAATTTGATTTCACAACTTTTTTTACCTTAATTTTGAGGGCTAATGGTCAGAGGAAAGATGATAAATTTTAACATTCTGTCAGTGTGTAGCGTTTCATTAAGGGCAATATTTTATGATTAAAAGTCTTTGAACTTTTGCTATGAAATCTTTATTTCCTTTAGGCATAAGGAGACTCATTGATCAAGGTCAGAAATCAACAGAAATCACAGAGGAATATCTAGATAAATAGAATCCTTTTTATTTTGGTCAAAGTCAGGGTTATGAATTGATACATTCGGTCTGTGTAACACTTTTGATCCCTTCAATATCTTAGAAAGTTTTTTATTACATGTATTTGCAATTGAATGTTATATACCATACCATATGACATATACATTTTACCCTAAAACTTTCTTTGAGGGCATTAAGGTTAGAGAAATGTTTATTGAAATATTATTATATATGGTTTTCAGATATCACTTCCGTTGTCTTTAAACTTTTGCAATTTTCAATGTTTAAAATTCATTAAATATTTTGCTAGATGATCACACTACCATACTGTATGTTTAGATATTTATTTGTTTATGTGATATGTTATATACTGTATATGGTTATTCAAATTGTAATATATTTAGAAGTGTTGTAAACGTTTAATGTGGTCATGTAAAAATATGATCAGGTAGAATTTTTATTTCATGTTTATAAGTACTCGTGTACAATGTAAAACATGTAAATCTTGTGGAATTGTAAATGTAAATGTTCATGAAAATTGTAAAGGTGTGGAACAAGTGTGATATGTAGTGTGTAGATATTGTGTGTGTAAATTATGAATAATGTAAAAAAAATCACCGAAAAATAGAGCATAAAGTGAAATGAGAAGATAACTTCCTGCTTTAAGCTCTTTCATAAAAAAGTTGCTTTTTATGTTTACACGAATACATGGATATTTTATTACCAAACAAAATGAAAAGAGCACACGTTATGTTAATGTGGAATCATCAATATTCGTGGGCATCAGTTTTTGTGGATTAAGTAAAAATCTCAGTTTTAAAGGTACGTAAATCTGTGGCTAATCGTCGAACCCTAATGTGTTAGGAGAAATTGCATTTTAAGGAACTTTTAATTTTGTTTATCGACCAAACAATGAAATCCGTAAAAAATCAGTTTATTCAACGAATGAAAAAGTGATCAAAAGTGAATCTGTCTAAGTTTTGTAGAGCCAAGATATACAAGACAATGGATTTTTTCTTTGAGATAACTTTATACTATTCCCAATGTTAATGAACGCCACGCAGGTGACATATAGTCTTTACTTTATACGGTATTTTCAATGCCTAACCAACGTATTCCCTTGTCACCATTGATTGAACAAGAGTCAGTGGGATTAATCTGGGATTACCGTTATTTAAAAGTTTATGCGTTGTTCAGAAAAATAATTGTTTAAATACTCACCATTTTTATCAGTTATTGAAGTTCTGGATGGAATGGTCGATGGCTGTTTTCTGTGCTGTCTTTTAACATTCTTTACAGTTGTTCAAAAGGGTAGTACCCAGCAAGTGCCCAAATCATGATACTGATTTCCTATCAGGAGTCGTACCTTTAGTTTGAAGATATGTCTGGTTAGGATTTTGAGAAAATATTAGGTTTTGTCACAAACTTTAAATATGTCTTTGCACTGAATTGGGATTGAAAACTTTTTTGTATGGAGTTAAAAGAAGGGATAGTAACAAATGTATTTATGTTTGAAACTATAAAGCATTCAAATCTGTAATAACTTTAGGCTGAAGTAAGGCATGTCCTCTATGCTTCAATGAATGGTCACGATTTATGTCAAATTTTAATTTTCTTTTTTCATTGTTTACAATGTTTTAGTTATGTATTTTTAATGATCAACCAAAATTTGAGTGTCAGTCGTAGAGTTATAAGCAAGAAACGGCGCTCATGATGTTGTTTTTACATTAGCTCAATAAACCGGGAAAAACTCTTTTTCAAGCTGATATTTCTAACATACATAATTTGAACATAAATAAACAATTCTCGGCGTTTGTCACATTCATTTTAGGTCTAAACCTGGAATTTTCCTATCAACATTTAAAATGTAAACGAAAACTTGACCTGGCTTTGTTTACGTAACAAAGAACTGTAAGCTGTGTAAAAACTCTACGACTGAAACTCAAATTTTGGTTGACTATTAGAAATGCCTTTCTATAGCATTGTAAACATTAACGGGGAAAAAAATTCACCAAAATCGTAACCATGCCCTTTTACTTCTGTAAGGCAGATATATTGTCAACATGCCGTTCGTCTGGAGTCATTTTGCCATGACATGTACATGTAATTGTACATTTTTGTCTCGGCGCTCTGATTCATGCACCCATTACAAAACTTGTCATTTATTTTCAGTACATATTTTCATTCACAAACCTACATGTATTCTGACACCCACTCCCCTGTGGGTTGTCTTTGCATAATGTTTTTAACTAAAATAGAAAAGAATTATTTTATACTTTCCGTTACTGTTATTTATGTGATGTTTATATATGGAAGTAAATGACAATACAAATTTAAAAAAGATGTTCAGATCTTATTGGGTTTTTATTTTATTTAGTGTTCGTCTTCCACACACGTGCGTCTACTGAAAGATTTAAAAAAAAATATCGACTGAGAGTCCCCAGATGTGAGATTGTACGCAATGTGTAATTCTATGGTGAATTAGAATTTTTTTTCAAAACAACCATGAAGCTGAATAATGATCAAGTCGTTTGGACTGGACCTGTATATAGAATTATTTGCACACGTTATGAGATTGCATAGCTTATAATTTACTAGTAGTAATTATTCATATACCAATAACATGTAGTTTCCGCTATTGTTTTAGTCGCACAACAATGACAGTTGAAAAATAAAAAAAATGTCTTTGAACAGAAATTACTATATAAAGAAGTTATTGAAAATATAAGAGAATTCAGATAGTCATTATTTTTTCAAGACTTGGGTCATTTTGTTAAGCTAAAAATAAATAAATGAAATACTTTAAAAAGATGAATAAAAAAATGTCATTTTTGTAAGCAATGTCAAAAATTACCAGCAACTTGTTGTCAACTGTCAACAAATGCTATCCTACCAGTTTTATTGTACCGTGCTGTGAAATTTGGAGTTTTGAAAATTTAGATATATTTTTAAAAAAAAATCATTTCTACGCACACACAATCAAAACCGAATTTTCTAATAAGTGGAAAAACTGGGAATAATCCCATTCACATCAGAGTTATTTAATAAAGTTTTCTTAATTCATTTCCAACCCTAATGCTAATTACGGGTATTATGCAGGTGCCTGGAAAAAAAGAAATTATACGAGTATACAAATGTATTTTGGAATACACCGGAGTACGTATACAAATGTATATTTGTGGTGTGAATCGACTTCGTCAGTCGGCGGAACATGTTTGGATGCTGCTTACAGATTGAAGAAAATAAAAGTATGCATGCATGCCATTATAATTTAGTCCAAAATATGTGACGTTTCCTGGCTTTCTTAACGATTTTGATACTTATAAATACTTGCCAGGAAAACGTCAAATATTTCTGACTAGTATGTCATGTATATGTTCTTTTCTATATAGAATTTAAAATTACATAAACATGTCCTACGGAACCTAGTCATATTTGTATGGCACGCCAAATTCACAAAAATGAGCAAAACATAGTTTCACGTACAGTCGATAAACTAAGTTTATCGACTGTTAACTATACTTTACGGATCGTAAACTATAGTTACCGACGTTAATCTATGTTTCACATCTGTAAACTATAGTTAACGCAATAATCTATGTTTCACATCTGTAAACTATAGTTAACACTGAAAACAATCATTTGCGGTTGTTAACATAGTTTATCTGATAAATAGGGTTTTATGATCAGTAAACTACGGTTTACAAATCTAAAGCAAGCCAAATTCACATAAATTAGCAAAACATAGTTTCACTATTGTGAAACTATGATTAACAACTCTAAAATATAGTTTACGGATCCTAAACTATAGTTACCGACGTTAATCTATATTTCACATCTGTAAACTATAGTTTACGAATGCAAATCTATGTTTTTCTGTCTGGAAATACACGTTAACAATAGATTTTGCTGATAAATATAGATTCACATCTGTAAACTATAGTTTACATTCGTAAACTATAGTTTAGAGTTGATAAATATAGTTTCACGATTGTTAAACTATATTTATCTGATACAATTTGCATTCGTGAACTATAGTTTAGAGTTGTTAATCATAGTTTCACAATGGTGAAACTATATTTATCAGATAAACTATGTTTAACAATCGCAAATTATTGATTTCAGTGTTAACTATAGTTAACAGATGTGAAACATAGATTAGGCCTATCGCGTTAACTACAGTATAGTTTACAGACGTGAAATATAGATTAACGTCGTTAACTATAGTTTTCGATCCGTAAACTATAGTTAACAGTCGATAAACCTAGTTTATCGACTGTGAAACTATGTTTAGCTCATCTTTGTGAATTTGTCTGATAAATGTAGCTTCACGATTTGTGAAACTATAATTAACAAGTCTTAACTATAGTTTACGATTGTAAATTATATACAAATGTGAATCTATATTTATCAGCAAAATCTATTGTTAACGTTTTTTACAGATAGATAAGTTATGAAATAAAAATCTTATCATTGGTAAACTATAGTTTACATTCGTGAAATATAGTTTCACAGATGTAAACTATAGTTAACGAATCGTTATCTATAGTTTAGGATCTGTAAACTATAGTTTACAGCTGATAAACCTAGTTTATCGACTGTGAAACTATGTTTAGCTCATCTTTGTGAATTTGGCGTGCCATATATATGGTCAAATCTTGATTTGATTACTGGTCATATATGTCCGTTTCTTTGAAAACGAATTTGATTGCAATTTCATAGAAGAGGGGCTAACTCCACGTAATTGACCTTTTATTAGTTTAGTATGGGGTAAATTCATTGCACGAACAAATTCTTGTACACTGTTCATCTTTTGATGACCCTCCTTACTTTGTAAAAGCGTCGGGCTCGGGAACTGTTAATCAGCCTTTCGGCACATCCTCTAAAATTTTTAAAATCCTCAAAGGTGTTTCGAATAATTACCCGGGAAATGAGAACAGTCATGGGGGACACAAAATCTTCATCTTCGAGAGTCCTACCCAAAAGACAGCGCATGGCACTAAAACAGAATGACGAGAGTCCAATGTATAGTACTTCAAGTTCAAGTTCATCAGACGAAGACTTTCAGACTTCAAGGAGAAAATGGACGTTAAAAAAGTTAGAAATGTTTGGATTATGCTACGATTTGCAGTCTTCTGATGTTTCGTTGTTAATGGGGGAAAGTGATAATTATGAATATCCTCTTGAAGAAGACAGGAGAAAAGTCGTGGAGTCATTAGCAGATCAAGTTGACAGCCTGGATAGGCCTGGCATAACATTCAGAGAGGGAGAGAAATCCAGGACGTGGATTACTTATCGCCGTATCTTGCAGAAATGCGATGAAACATTGCAGTCAGTTGATGTTCATCTAAATAACCCGCCAATGAATTCAAAGTGAGTGTAATTTTAATCAGTTAATTAGTGATTTGATTTTGATTATATTTTATTCATTGGATAAGTTGGATACAATACATGCGCGGATCTAGAGGGGGGGGGGGGGTCGGGGGGGTCACGACCCCCCCTGGAAAATGAAAATTTATTAAATTTACATAGTAAAATTATCGCGAAAATATGCCTCGGACCCCCCCTGGCAAACACAATTATCCTTCGGACCCCCCCTGGAAAAATTTTCTCGATCCGTGCATGCAATATATGCAAAGGGTAGATCGAATTATATAACTTTAATAATTTACTGTTGAAAAAGATTTCGAGTGATTGTCATGCATATATATGGCTTCATAAGTTCGCTGAATGATATTTTGTTTTTTTAACAGGCTACTTGTTCTTAGCCAAGCTGCACTACACAGATTTTACATGGGTCTTAGAGAGTTCCTTATTGAAAGTGATCAGATTTTGGCAAAAGAAAAACCCATCCCCAAGCACTTGTACACTAATTTATGCAGTAAATTCATGGAGGTTTTCTTGTTGAATGTCAGGTATATAAATATTTTTTTTAAAATTTAAGTTATTTAATTATTTTTTTATTAAATTTCAAAGTTTAAATTGAACAGTGAATGTCTTTTTCAAAGGAAAGAGCACACTATACTTAACTGCATTGGCTAATAATTATCTTGTCTGTTTTCTTAATAAAAAGCGGGCAAAAATAAGTAGGATCAAACATCAATTAATGGTTTATTTCATGCATCAAATTATACTGCTACATTCCAGTTTCATTTATTATTTTGTAGATCAGGTTTATTGGAGAGTTCAGGGATGACAATTAAGGGTGTGAAGAGTTCTAGTGATCCAGATCTGCGGGCGACAGTACCTGTTAGCTCGTTTGGCAGAATCTCCAGTGTTCTGGTCATTAATGTAGAAGAGGTAATCTTTTTAAATACAATTTATTGTAAATCAGATTCAATATAAGTGATACCCAATAACTCAGAGTCATTTATCAGGAACAATTTAGCCACTTGCAGGAGTCAAAAAGGTGGTTTATTTCGATTTCATATTGTTTGCTGAATAGAAAACACTAATATGATTAAATAACGTAAGATTTAAAAACACTAGACCATCTGATACATGTACAAATTAAGATACATTTACGATAACAAATCCATAGAAATCTTAAAGATGTGTAATAGAGCCACCAGTAAATTGGTAAAATTTAAAACTTGGGAATTTCTGTTTATTAATGATCTTGCAGGTACTGCAAACATATACTACATGTTATTTAAAGTGTACGATATTTGGTGGAATATGATTTTTAACAAGTTTAATAGCGTGGATTTGATTTAGCGCATTTCTGAATGTACCTATATTTATCTACTTACATAGGGTAAAGGCCGGTATCTTCGGACAGCCGGTAAATTCGGACAGGACTCGTTAAATTCAGTCCTTTACCTTCAACAAATACACACTTGCTTTCTCTTTTTCACTTTCGGTTAATATTAGAAATAAAGTTGTACGACTTACCTTTTTTATCCGGATGTGTTGTTGTTATTATTTAAAACCAGCAAAAAACAAAACTTCTTTTTCCGGATTGATACAACAGTTGTCGACCGCGATAATTTCAAGGACTCGTTCCAAAGTTTTGATTAGGTAAGTAATATTTTTTTTTCACTCAATACACAATTTTCCCAAACAATTTGATTATCATATTGTGCTTTTAAGGGAAATGAACATAGTTTTAAGTGTTAAATCATGCTGTTTTTAAAGCAACATTGGTATTTTATAGTGTCCGAAATTAACGGACGAATTTTTTTCAAAGTAATTTAATTTCGGACATTTTTTTTAAAATGTAAGAAAAATAGAAAGTGAATTTTTTATCGTTAGTTTGAAAATTTATCAAGTCTATTAACGGTAAAACATTTTCAAAAACAATTTGCAATTATATTTTTTCCAGATTTTTCTAGATAATTAATTATTCAGTAACGTTTGCTTTTTATAATTATACATCTATGTTGATTTTTTTTAAATGTCTCCGATGCTATTAATTTTTATTGTTTTTTTTTTAATAGGGAAAATTTTCTTTCAGCATGGCCAGAAAAAAGGCAAAAACAAGGGGGAGCTACCAAAAAAATGACCCCTCAGTTATGGAGCAGGCGGTAAAAGCTGTACAATCGGGGGCTCTGTCTTTAAGAAAAGCCGCGGAGAAGTTTAATGTACACAAGTCAACTTTGCACGACAGAGTGACGAAACGAGTTACTATCGATGCAAAGCCTGGGAGAAAGCCTGTTCTCTCGAACGAAATTGAAAAAAGAATTATAAAAAATGTTACTGAAAGTGCTGAGAAGGGTTTCGGTATATCAAGAAAACAACTCCTTCATCGAGCTGCTGTTCTTTGTAAAAGGAAAAAAATTACAGGTTTCAAAAACTTCACACCATCTAAACACTGGTGGGAAGGTCTGAAAAAAAGGCACCCCGAGGTTGCGTTAAGGAAGCCAGAAAAGCTCGGCACAGTACGTGCAAGAATGCTTAATGGCTGTGTAGTAGATAAGTATTTCGCAGACCTATCTAAAATAGTTGTTAACCTTGATTTGCAAGAGAAACCAGAAAATATATGGAACTGCGACGAAACCGGCAAGCAGTTAGAGCACACGCCCGTCAATGTCATTGCCAGACGTGGCAGCAAATCTGTTGTTGGCCGCACTGGCAATGACAGGTCCAATATTACAATCATGGCCTGCGTAAATGCCACTGGGGATTCCATGCCCCCTATGCTTATAGTGAAGGGCAAGACTAAAAAGTCTTTATTCGGCTTCAACACAGCCGAGTCTCCCCAAAATTCAGTTTGGACCTACAATGAAAAGGCTTGGATGAATGAGGAGTTGGGGGAACAGTGGTTTCGGGAGGTTTTTCTAGCGCACTGTGGCCACGAGAGACCCCAACTTCTCATTCTGGATGGCCACGGATCTCACGAAACACTCGGCTTGCTAGAACTTGCAGCGGAGGAAAATATACATATATTAGCACTACCTCCCCATACCACTCACTTTTTGCAACCCCTAGACAGAACTGTATTCGGTCCGTTCAATAAGGCGTACAACAGGGTTTGTTCTGAATTTTTGTCTGAAAATCCGAGTAACTTAATAAACAAATGGACGTTTCCAAAAATGTTTTCTAAAGCATGGGAGGCTGCAATTACGAAAGAAAACATCCAGAGTGGCTTCAGGGCCTGTGGGATCTACCCACTCAATCCCCATGCGATTCCGACATCGGCATATTTACCGAGCTCAGCTTACGAGACAAGCATGCCCGTTGCGGAAACACCGGCAGCTTTAGGGAGACCGCCATCTCCAAGTGCCGCCGACAATGAAAATATTCCAAGCATCAATATGCCCATCCCGCCAGAAACAGAGTCACAACCCATGCACAATGCAACATCTACAATGCCTCCTATTGATTCAGTAAGTCATGATCAGCCCACGCCAAACATCATATCTCTAGAGCAGCTTCCCCTTCAAACTACATCACTGCCCACAACGCCGTCTTCGCAGAATTTTGAAGTAGATGATCCCAGCTATTTACTACAGCTGATTAACAGTGGCGAAATTCAGGTGGTTGCCACAGCTGACAACGAAGGCGTCGCTACACTGCCTGTGGACACGGTTTGGAATGAACACATAGACGCAATCTTTTCTCCATCCGTAAATGCCCCACGCACTGCAGTCGAATCCAAAAAGAAAAGCCGCGCAATTACATCGCATCGGTTACTTACAAGTGTAGAGGTTGTTAATGAAAAACGGGCAGTTGCTGAGAAAAAGAAGAAAATCGAGGAGGAAAAACAAAACAGAAAACTCAAGAGGGAACAAAACAAACTTAAAAGAGAGAAAAAAACAGCTTAGAATTTATACACTACATGATGTTTCAATGTTTGCCTTCCGGTGTTGAATTAATTCAAATGAAATATATTTACATGTATATAACTTATAGCTTTTTTGTTAAATTGTTGATAAATTAAATGAAAATGATACTTTTTTGTTTTTCTCTTCATTACTCAAATAAACGAAACATCGAAATAAAGAACAAGGATAATTTGATATATGAGCGCAATTCTATTTTTTTCAGAAATCCAAAATGTTTTTTTTTATTCCATTATTTTTAAAACAATTAAATTACAATGCAATACCATAATACGTATATCTGTGCATAGATTTTTAAAATATTACGCATAATTATTAATTTTCTATCAATGTCCGAACTAACCGACTGACCGTCCGAATTTACCGACTTGCTGTCCGAATTTACCGACCTCTGTTACGTCTTGGTTTTTATTTTATATTCTTTTGTTAACATGATAACATCATTCGGAACTCTAGATTTTTCGTAAGTATTGTTGATTTCACAATCGATGCACATTCACTCACACGATCGTGTCAAGGTGCTCAAACTCCAACCTAATCTGATTTCCGAAGAGCACCAGACTGTCCGAAGATACCGGCCTTTACCCTATACAGTTTATTATATTTGGCGACGTACTTGTTTTAGCGGTTGCAGTTTTCTGCCAGAAATGCTAAATAGAATACACAGCCAAATTTAATATGTTTCCAGTAATCTTTGATATATATACCTTTGGCTCATAGAATTCCTTTCTAATCCATTATAAAACAACTAATATTATGGCCACACTGCAAAATTAGATGGTCAAATTATTGTGTACAAATATATATGCGAAAGGAACAAAATAGACACCATTACGCTCATATGTAACTTTAGAAGAAGAAAAAAAGGCAAAAGTCAGTTATGTTCTCCCTCACTTTGTTTTTCTGAATATAAAACAATAAAGTGCTAAATGAATAAAAACAACAAGTATTACATATTAGGTATGCTGCTTGCTGGCATTTTTTGGAGTTGATTTTAATCAACTCTCCTATGCAGTTACTCACTCAAACCGAAAGCGAAACAGTGTTTGGACCTCAGCACAAATCATCGCTGCTGACAAGACTTAGTTCTTGAAAATAATTGATAAATTCGATGTAATGTATGCCAAAGCATTGTTTTTCAGGGAAACTTATTTATAAATACCTTGAAAATAGTCAGATTTTAAATGGTACGAACAATTTAGATATTTTTGTAGTCGTATGTATTCCTACGCCAGAGTTCAATATAGTCTTGTCACCTCGACGCTCGCTTTCTCCGTAAATCTCCGACAAGCAGAGAGTCTCTCTTGCTTGTCGGAGATTTACGGTGTCAGCCGAGCGTTTGGTTGAACGAGACTAGTGTTCAATATTGCTTGGATCCATACAATTTTCAAGAAATATTTCTATTACTGATACATAGTTTGATTGAATTAATTTTATCTTTAAATATTATTTAACATGATTCATATGGGGGTTTCTCGACATTCTTGTTGAAAAAGTCCAAAAATTCATATTATTAAAATGTGCATAATTCAAATACGAATTAGAAACTACATGTACTTGTCATGCAGAATAACACATATTTGATTTTAAAATAAATAAACATCGACAAAATCAACTCCCGTCAGTTCTTCAGTACTTTGATTATATTACACAAAAACACATAAAAAGAATCGTCTGTCAGCCCAAAACTAACGCTTTTCATATCATATGCCATTTTACCTTAAATCACTACTATAGTCTGTCCCAAGTTATTGCTTCCATCAATTTTTGATGATTTTTAATAAAAATACACATACATGTGAAAGAAATACAATTGAAATCGTTGAAAGGGAATATATCCAAGATATCTTCATTGAACAATTATCCCTTTTCACTCATAAAATTTCACAGGAACGAAAACAATTTTCTTACGGAGATTTATAATGGGGAATGTTTACATCTTTTCTCCATTCGGAATACACTCGGAATACATCGCACAATTTTTTAACGTTATCATCCGGGCTTATTAATGGCTGATGCAATGCAAAATTTCCGTAGACTTTCAATTTTTGGATGTGTATTGAAACCTGAAGCGGTAGAGGGGGCGTTTCAAAACAGATAATCTGGACATTTTTCATATAAGTGGATGAACGTAGTTTGAGCACAAAGGTATTTACTATTATTGAAATATCATGCAAAAAGTGGTGGAAGCAAAAACTCGGGACAGAGTATAGTGAGCGAGCTTTGAGTGCCACACCACCGCATGGTCCTACTATCTATATTACCTGATCACTCAAAACCTATTCGAGTACGTATGAAAACCCATCACGCATATAATTTGAAGTAACTTTCTCCATTTTAAACTGATGTTAACCTGATGTGAATTCGCCTAATATTCTAAACCTTTCAAAATGTTGGTCTTCTTTTCCACCAGTGTCATGTGACATACATTCAGTTTGATTCAGTAGGTAGAGTGGTCTTATTTTGATGATTATTTTTTTTATACTTTAGATTTGTTCAGTAGTGTCACTCTGTGTTTTGCAACAATTTATTAAAAAAAATTGTAGAATTTAGAAAGTTTATTGGTTTAAATAATCCTAGAATATTAAAAATGAATTCATTAGCCCTCTAATTACAATGCACATGATTATACATTGCAAAAGCCATACTGCAGTTACTTAGGTGACCAATAAGGCCCCTGGGCCACTTGTTATAATCATTATACCTTAATCATTATACTTACTAGATAGCTGATTAGGCATGGGACAATAATTTAGCATGGAACAGGACAAGTTTGATTTGCCTTAGATGATATGTGGCTTATATATGTGTAAGCCTGGCAACAATAAGGGAAAGCAAAGACAATTGCTAACAAAAATACTTTTGATACTTAAATTTTAATCGAAGTATAATTATAAGTGTTTATATGTTTTTGAGTTAAAGATGCGGTGTATGTGACAGTAGCATTACTTTATTTTAAAAGGATGCACAGTTTCAATTAAATCAAAGAGTACTCAAGTCTCGCTAGACTAAAGCCCCTGATTAATTGACTTGTCTATTCGAGTAAAATTGACATCCTAAGTTTTAATTATACAGTGGTATCAACGTTATTGTTGACAAGCCAATCGTGTTTAATAGTTCGTGTAACGTGGGTGATCGTTAGTGTAACGTGCGGGATCGTGCGTGTATCACGAATATTAATTTGCGTTTTTTACCGTGCGTGATTGTGCGTTTTTTTCGTTTTGTATTTTTTTTACGGAATGTCAGGATTTATTCTTAAAACAACGACAAGTAGTTTTTGCAAAACAATGTGAATTTTAAACTTTTTTTAATACAAGAACATTGACAATTCCTAACATTCATGTATCAGTTGATAACATTTATTCTCTCTTTCGTCGTTAAATACATTTAGTAAGTATTTCCACAGCTCATTCAATCCTTTGTTCGGTTGAGTTAGTTTTGCATAATTTTATAATCAGCCTATATCAAGCATCCATTGTGTCTTGACACATAATTTAAATCATATTAGCATGAGCGACACGTTAAATGAAAGCGGCCAAGCTTACCCATTCCCCGTTTTAAACTAAACGATTATTAACAACTTTTTTCTTTCAAATGAGAATACGTTGCGCATTCATATCTGGTACATTGTGTAAATATTTGTTTGAAATAAAATTTATTAAGATGCTTTAAAATTTAGAATGAATAGAAATAAATCAATTATGTTCTTTAAATAATGAAAAATTTTGTACGTGTAACATCGAAATTCTATGTAACAAGGTAACAAATTTACCTCTATCCCGCATAATCAAATCCTACGTAAGGGAATTGAATTACATAAACAGTCAACTCGTATGTATATAATTTTGAGTAGTTTATGCATTATCTTCATTTCATTTACACTTAAGTTATTATTCTTTATGGAGACAAAAAGATTAATTTGTGTATGAATCCTTTATTTTTTTGTATGGATGTGTAAAATTGTTAACTCGTAAAATATAAAACAGTGCATGGCTACTGTACATGATACAGCCGCTTTTCAACAAAACACAAACATAAAGCAATACAAATTAAAGCAATACGTTTCCTTAATTCTAATCTTAAAAATTAATTTTGATTTTGCGTGTTTAATGGTGTAGAATCGTTTGGTTGCGTGTTTCATCGTTTTTGTTCGTGTATTGTGAAAATTCAGTAAGTTAATGATCGTTCGTGTATCGTGTGTGATCGTTCGTGTATCTGAATCGAGCGTGTCGTTTGTCAACAATAACGTTGCAACCACTGTACAGCACTTATACATAAATTTCGCATTTCACTATAATAAAAAAATTAATTACTCGCATACTTATTATTATAAACATATTGTCTATTGTACAAGGGCCGGTCCACCCATTCTGCTCATTATTACACTAAAAAAACAATCCGAGCTATCAACACTTGTCAGGATGTCTTTTTCACACTCTCATTTCAAAACTATCAAAATCGTGGTGAATTTTCTATGATTCTATGTATATTTTGTGGGAAACCGTCTTTCATATCATTGCAGATGAAGCCAGACTACAAGCACAGAGTCCCGGCGGGACCCTTCCAGATCACGGAAGCAGTCCAACACAGAGTCCTGGAACAACATGCCTCCCAGCTATTGCTCGATTTCAAGATGTCTGTTTTTGCTGACATTGGTGCCATTTTTGGAATTATATGCATGAGAACATCTGTATGTATTTTGCACTCAATTTGTCACAATTATTCAACAAATCATATTCATATTTGCTTATTTTCATTCTTGTTTGGTTCAAAATATTCAATACAGATATACAGTTAAACCTCAAAAGATCAAGTTTTATATAAAATAAAGAATATTGTGTGCAATTGATAATTACTTATTAGAAATACTTACAAATAACAGAAAAAAAAGATTTTTTGTGTAAACATGACTCTCATTGTCTTGTGAAAATTTGATTATTTTTAATGTTTTTATTGACAAATATTAATTTCCTTCATTCTTCTTGGTTATACTGCCTGTATGGTTATATTTATAGACTAGGTGATGTTTAATTTAGTAATTGATGTACATGTATCTTACATACATTTTGCACATTGCAGTTATTTCAGTTTTATTTACGTATTTTTCACTTGTATCCCTCAGCATTCATGTTGATATGCATTTCCATTCCCTTTTACACAGCTGATTTTCACATGTTTGAAAATGTCATGGAAGCATTATGAACTCATAAAAATGCATGGAGAAGATGTTACAAAGAAAGGAATGGCATTTGAAGAAGATAATGAAGAAGTGGAAAATGAAAGAAAAAGGATGTGTACACGCAAAGAAGAAGAGGAAAGTGAAAGTAAGCGACTGTGTACACACAATGAGGAAAGTGAAAGTAAGAGGCAGTGTACACGCAAAGAAAAAACTTCTAAAGATTCAAAAACTAAGGAAAGAAATGAAGCAAAGACAAAGCAAAGTGGAACCGTTTTCTATACTAGACCATATGATTACCTTGTGAAAGAGGACAGACAGCAGATAACTGAGTTCTTGTTTAGACTAGGGGTGCATGTAGAAACTCTACAACATAATTAAGGTATGGCTCCCTGTTCAGTTAACTTGTCATGTGTAAAAGTAAGTTAACTTTTGAACATTTAATAAGTGACTTATTGGTGACTAGTCAAGATCCTTTGTTCCAATATCACTATTGAGCTGAGTGTATGGATATAGATACATGGTTACCCCTTACCTAGATTTTAAATTAGAACTGGAATAATGCAATCAAGTTTTGCTTTTGTGATTATTTCACAAGAGGCATTGAAATATTTTTTTGTAATGCACACAATATAAGGAATCTTATGGACCAGATTTTGACAATCACTGCATGTTTTATAACAGAACAGTAGTTCTCTGATGTAGTGAGAGTTATGCATCTTACCAGATGGACTATCAGTCTTAAAATAATATTTTGTTAGATTGGTAATTTTTCATATTAAATGCCTTTGGTTTTTCATTGTTTGATTTTAAGTTAATGCACCTTCAACTTTTTAGGAAATAAAATGATGAATTGAACTTTGCATGGAGCATTCTTAATAAATTTTAGATATAAACTTTGATATGATTGACGTATACCAGTATATAAAAAAGAAGAATAAAAATAAGAATTCATGCATTAATTGTTGTACATGTAAATTGTATATAGATAATAAATAAATAAAAATATTTTCTAAAACTACAGTGTATTAAATCTAGAATTGAAGCAATAAGGTATGAATACAACATGGAAAAACTATGTTTTAAATAAACATGAGCTTTTGGTGAAGCACAACCAGCAAGATGAGTTTTAAAACACTAAATAAATCACTCAGCATCCTTAAGATGTCGTTCAATAAACTACTAGTATGTTTCAGTAAAAACTGACTTCAACATATTTAAAAGGAGAGTAGGGTAGTGGTAAAAGCAGCCTCACCCAGGTATAGGTATCTGAGATGGAGTTGATTGGGAGTGTTAAATGTAGTGCTGGGACAGATATCGGGTAAGATGGAGCCATCGTGTAGTCGCCATGTACTGTTGGGACTGAATCCAAACCTCGGCAGCTGGGCCATGATCTAAAATGAAATACATATTAAGATACCGTATACCGCATTTTAGAAGTTTGATTTTGAGAGTATGGTGACAGTTTAAAAGGAATGAGAGTAAAATATCTAATTAATTTGTGTTGGTTATAAAATTGGTTGTAACCACATGAGAATTGACATAGATGAAAAAATGACAATAACAAACCGTCAACCATCTCAAAAATCCATAAAACGAAATACAAATTCAAAGCAGAGCAACACGAACCTCCATATAGATAGAGGTAGGATCAGGTGCCTAGGAGGAGTGAGCATCCTCAGCTGACCTATCACACCCGCCGTGTGCTCTTAGTGGTAATCTGGGGGGAAAAAACCTGGAAAAGTCCGTAGACAATTGGGTTATTAATTATGGTCTAACAATTAGTATGAAAAACGTCAGTCAGCATGCGACCTTGTGGAAGATTATATATGCTGACAAGGTCGTTGTATCGACCATATAACCATCTTCCCAAGTCAAGGGTTTCTGATCTGCATCGTTTCTCACAAACTGTGAGAAGCGATGCGGATCAGAAACCCTTGACTTGGGAAGATGCCATAGAACTTGTAAAAAGACGACTTCGTTCGAGACTGTTGATAGTCCTGTTTTGTCAACTTGTTTGTCAGAAGCTTGCCTCGCCTTAAAATCTGTTCATACGAAGAGCATGCCCTTGTGTATCGAATCAACTGAGAGACAAAAACACCATATGCAGGTGATGAAGGTATATTGCTACATAACTAAGTCAGGAAAGTTGACTATAGAAAATGAAAGATGTAAGAAATATATTTGTGTATGCCCCCTTGCAATCACCCGCCAAACCAGCAGTTCTTGTATCGTTTTATTTCGAATTTTTTTAAATATGAAATTCTAAACAATTGGCTTTAATTCAAATGTTGGCATTGGTTCGTGAGAAGAAGATTTTTAAGACACACACACTATTTTCCCTGTTTTGTAATTGTTTCCCTTTTAAGAAAATATTCCGAACATATTCACAGGGGTGTATAGGGTTAAGAGTCCTTTCCAAAAGATTTCAGGCAGGGGGGTGGATGTCATTACAATATTATAATTTTCTACTCCATAATGAAACTCAATTAGAGTATAAATGCATTTATGAGACTCCTCCGCAATTTCGTGCATGGGCTATGGTACTCAGGTGACCGTTTTAAAAGGCCTATGGCCTCTTGTTGTTCAATCTGAACAGATCAAGCAAATTGTCCAAAACTGATTATAAAAAAAATCTGTTATGACCTTCACATTTGACCTTGAAAATTGGCTCAAGGTCACTACACATCTGTTATTCATAAGCTCTGTTTATGTGAAGCATGAGCCAAATAGGGTTAATTGAAAAGTATATATGTTCTGGGATTTTTGCGTGGTCCGATATGACCTTGGTCCTTGACCTACAAACTTCATCCAAGGTCACTTCACACCCATTGACCATAGACACTCTGTATATAAAGTATGAGCTAGATTGGACCAAGGGGTACTACAGTGTAAAATAAAGGTTTACTGATAATTGGATAAGACAAAGAGTGGGGATATTTCACCTGCTAAAATTTTAATTGTACAAATAGTTGCCGTTACCGGGACATGATGTGCTCTCCTGTGAATGGGTGCGCTACTTCATTTAAACAATAAAATGCTTCTTTAATGATCCATGCGGAATATGAAGGAAGCAACATAGCAGAAAAAATACATAACCCGCGTTAGCGTGTTATGTAAATTTTTTCTGCAATGATCGCTACCTTCATAACCCGAATGAATCATGAAAGAAAGCATTTTATTGAATTCTTTTCACGGATTTCTTGAAACAGAATTTTCGATTCATTAAAAGATAAATCTGTGTTTTAACTAATACTTCTTAACGTAATTTTTCAATTTTCCACATGTTTTAAGGAATAAAAAATCATTGTTTAAGTATGTACATGTACTTTCATTGCGGTCGAGACGTGATGAAATCCAATAAAGCTTGAATGATGATTACCTCATATTAATCTTCAAAGAATGATTCTTTATTACTTATATTTATATAATTTTCAGCGATTGTACAATAAAATATTAAATTATTGTCATTTTATGATATTTTCGTTTTGAATAACCATGCAAACCCAGCTTGCAAACCAACAGTTCATTTATGTCATTTGCGTCTTTGGTGAATTAATTATTGAACTATGCTTTACAAATGTATTTCGTAGTGTTATCACAGACAAGGACACTCGAAAATATAAATAAAGTAAAATCAAATAACACGGAATACTTTATTCTGATAAAATCTTTCCCATTTCAAACACCATCTTCACTAGCCAAGGGTTATCGGTCCAAAATATTATGTTGTTTTGTTATTCCAAAATGAACTATACTTTGTCCAAAATTCTTAGCAATTTAGTTTTTTTTCCAAGCATATATCGGTATCTGAATTATTTGTTATATATTAAAGATAGGAAATAATCGCCTGTAGATTAGTGCTCATTACATTTTCTTTAAATCCATACGCTCCAGAATAGGGGGAGGATTCCATCCCCCGAAACCCTCTCTTGATTCGCCAATGCACAAAGTTAAATTGTGTAATTTCAATTATCAAATGATTAATTTTCATAACTTATTAACTATCAAGTTCAAGATTGTTTAATTCCAATTTATTTTTCTGTTTTACTGCATTGTGAAAGCTATCAAAGGTAACGTTAATTGTTATTTTACCTGCGATTAGCGGGACAACGTTGTATGTTGGTAGTTATAAACGTGTCCGAATGGATTCGCGAAGGAATACAGGGCGGGGCCATTGGAATGCCAGTATATATAATATTCTAAATAGCCTAGGTTAATCTAATAGCCAGTTTTACAAAAAAGATGAAGTTTATATTTTTTCTACTCACACCCGCGTTCGAATACATGTTCCCATAGTTTTGTTTCTTTCAAATACACTGTATTTCACGATGGTTTAATTAACTTGTTATAATGGGCTGCGTTCAAGATCGTAGCTGCTACATAGGGCTACATTGCCGCTACGTAGGTATTCGTAGCCTAAATATTTCATGCTAAGCATCAAATTCAAGATTGTCATCAATAGTTACCACTTTGTAACAAACAAGAAATCTATATATATCTAGTGATCATTCCTTTACCTTCAATTTCACTGTTCATTTCCTTATTTTCAATTCCATTTTTTACATGGTCCCATAAAAGTGTTGGGGGGGCCTTCATGTTCATTCAATTTTTTGTTACGATGCGTACTTGTAAATTCATGTAAGCTTTAACGTCAATCAAAAATGTATATTCATATAGGTTTATTTCTAAAGTTTTATGTACACATGTGATTGATAATGGGTTATCACTCTATATAAATATCAGTTGCCTTCAAAAGCTTGTCTGGCTCGGCTAAGCTGTTGTGTTAGCTGCAGGTCTGTAGCTCCAGGTTTAAAAAAAATTCGGATGGACGAACTGATAGCTACAGTTCCGCACATATTTAAAAGTTGCAATATACAACGCACATAAAATGAGCTAGTTTTGGACTGAATAACCTTATTTCCATACAAATTATATTGCAAAAGTGTCACTTTTAATAGCTTTCGTAGTTTAGAGAGATTACTTTTAGGTCTGAGCCTTGTTCACACCTGCCCAAATTATACAAATAAATTTAGAAATAACAATATTTAGCTGTGAAATGTCAAGGGAAAGTAGAAAAAAAATTCCATCAAGACATCGACCCAATTTCATCTTGAATTTTTAAGATAACCCTGCGTGGTTTTATTTATAAACCAATGATTGTTTTCATTCTACTATGATTTTCAAATGGAAATAAAACGAACACAATACGTAGTGCAGGGGTATATACTTGGGCTCTTCACAAACTCGAACACAGCCGATGAAAATCTGTTTTTATTTTATATCCTTAAAAATATCTATGATTCTTTTAGTATCAAACTATGTATAGAGAGTAGCATATGCTATTGACTGTTACAGCCAGCCCTGTATATAAAACATACATAAAGAGCTAACATAGAGTCAGGCATAACTGACGAATACTGATGGGATGAGACACTTCCATACACAAATAACAATGTCAATAGATATTTTCGATACAAGTATTTCATGTCCCCAGTATGTAAGAAGTCTATTAACAACAATATCATATGCACTGTGTATATCATATATTGTGTTAAATAAATTCATAATAATATTAACAAAGTTCACACTCTAGGCATTCTTTAAGTACATATCAATGTCCGTGAGACACAAATATTGTGGCAACAAACTGAGTTTTAAATAGATAAAACAACTACTGCACATAAACTATTTTCTTTGACACAAACTGTTGTTCTTCTAACACAGAAGCTGATGCCAATCCAGAAATTTTTTCCACCACACAACCTGCCATATTTTAATATAAAAATTCAAATTTTTCTTAACTCTAATCAGAATCGTAACAATTATAAAGTTCATCAAAATAGGTAGGTGGCTCTATGACAAGGGAATCAATGTTTATGTGGAAGTGTCATATTGTAAGCTTCAAGAAATGACTTATTTTAAATTGTAGGCAGTGCTTAGATTGCATTACAACACTGTCATCTTTTATGCTATTTTTCTTTACATGAAATAGAGCAAAAATGTATTTCAAGGTTTACATTAGAATTCTTTAAAGTTACGCCTTTAAAGGATAAACAGGACATCATCCACTGAAGGTTTTCTACTACAAAACAACTACTGGTATTGAGGTAACAATTCATTAGTTTATCCCCACACTCCAAAATCAGGATACTTATATTACTTCACTATCAGAATAACATGAAACACTCTTGAAAATAAAAATCTATGCAACAAATAACAAATTCATGACAATAATTTCAAAGAATTTACACAACTTCATATCATAAAGCAGATTATAAAAATGAAAATTAGTAATTTTTAAAGATACAAAAAACTCTTTCAAGATCACATCCCTGAAAAACATGATAACAAAGATCATACAATGTTTTCTTTACACTCATCCTCTTTTATTCGACACCACAGTTGTATTTATTTTGAGTGAGATTTCTTGACAGTTGATCTGACAGTGCAAGCTGTGGAAGGATTCAAAGCACCGTATAGGAAAGCAGGACGTCTGAGAGGCTTGTCAAACACATTACAAGTAATCAACCATGGTGGTTCCACTTTCACTTCTCCCTGACAAGACCAATCCAGCAAATGCTTGGGAGGACATTTCTGTGCATGTTCATTCTTATGGAAAGTGGTCATTTCTTATCACTGTAGCGAGCAATTTAAACTGGTCAAACAACGAACTCGCATCTGCATACTAGTACCTCGTGAAAAATTGGTCCCCCTGTGTATACTACCAAAACTGAAGGTGGTCTCTGCAAGTGTCCACAAACAGTACTTGTTTGATTTTCACAAATCTAGAACTGTATTTTTCCACTGTTCAGTAAAACTCCGAGTCTGAGCTTTGATAAGAACCTGAGTGTTCCTTCACATCTTGAACGGAACTGGAGGGACTTCCTATACTAATCTGGTCCCCTGTCGGCTCCAGAGTCCTTGTGCCAGCTTTAAAACAGAACCCAAAGGTGATTACAGAACAAGTACTTTATAATTAGTATGAAGCTATCTACAGAACAAATGGCATACAAGTACATATTCATATATTTATGAATTACATAAATATTTTTACATGTGTCATATCAAATTATTAACATGAAAATAAAAGGCATGCAAAATATGGATTGTATAAGAAAAAAAAGAGGATATAAAGAAAGGCATATGCAGATTAACATGAAGAACCTTTTACATTTACCGTACAACTCACTTTTGCAAAAGTCAGCATAAAGTCATGGCTATCATCTGTAAATGATTTCAGCTTTCTTCACTTACCGAATGTATTATTGGGGGTACTGCTGTCATATCGGCCTGTCCGGGGGTAAACGTTGTTAGGGGTTGGGGAGAGAGGCATGTGAGCGAGGATTATGGCCAGGCAGTCAGCTACACGGTTATTGGGAGCGCATGCCAAGGCCGGAGTATGGCCTGAAACAAGAGATGACAGACCAATGGAAAACAAGCAGTTACAGAGCATAGGAATAGACTGCAAGTCAGAACAGCATATCCAAGTATTAAAGCTGACTTGAATCCTAAAATAGGCATTATTTTTCTCCATTTACCGCAATACAGGTTTTCGATTTCTATTGTTATGCTCATCGCTACACATCCCCTATATAAGGTTGAGAGCACTATTCATGTTAGATCTGAAAGCAACCATACGTAAGTTTCTCATCTGGTTTATATACCCAAGTAGCAGTTGAAATGCGATCAAAACTAATATGGCAACCAAATACTTTTAGGAATTCCATGTCAGCTTTAGCTGCTGTGCAGTTGATAGTCAAAACATTCTCTAGATGAAAATATTACATGGTGTTTTTTTTACTATCTTAAATTAAGCAAATATAGAGAATGCAATTATAACTTTCTTCATCCGAATATAACAGTTATTCATCTCTTTCTTGACTGTTAAAGCAACAGCTGTAAAGCTTTTATCTGACTGTTTACTTTGAATGTAAACATATTCTATTAATAGCTCAAAAGATTGGGCAACAGGCAAGCCTAATATTAACACTCTGCCAGGAGGTCTTGAGGTTTAATGAGAGTTAGTACATGCTTGTAAGTGACAATACAAATCTTTTTATCTTAAATTGCAAAAAGTTTTGACAATTGAAGAGGCCAGTGTTTTTGCACAGTGTGTCCTTCTAGCAAATGCATGGACTCTTATTTTCTGCAGAAGTTAATAAATGCAAACAAAATCTTCCTTTTAAGCTTAACAGTAGCTTTTGCAAAAAGTTGCTTTCTTTAGGAGATTAGGATCAACCCCCCAGCCCTTCTACCCTGATTCCCATTTCAAACTTCTTTTCTTGACATAGAGAGCAAAATACACACAGTAAATATTAAAGGTGGTATGGGACACCTGTCAATATTAACGTGGATAAAAGCACATTATAATCAAAATACCTTCACGGTTTAGAATTTTACAATATTTGACCAAAAAATATAAGAGTTATGAAAAATTTTGGATAGGTAAAAATTGTTTAAAATGGATTTGATTGATTGGCCAAAATTTGAATGTTGGAAGTTAAGTTACAAGCGAGATAGAGAGGTAAGGATTCATTGTTATGTAAACAAAGTTTGAGTCTTATATTTGTTTACAAATAAAGCAAAGTAAGATTATCATTTCTTTTGACAAAATGACTTGTGACAAACATTATAAACTAATTCAATGTGTTCATATAATCTATTATTACCAGTAAAACCATCATTTGATTGAACATCTACCAAAACAACACACACCTGGACAATAACAAGACTCACTCTATCTTGTTTGTAACTCAATCTTTGAATTTTAAAAGTTTGATGAAGCATTAATAATACCCATATTAACAATTCTAAACATTAAAAATCAAAAAACTAAAATTTGAAAGTTTTGACTCAAATCGTGTCTAGGTCCCTAGAAATTATACTTGATTTTAATGTTTATTTCAGTAGGAAGCATGTCACAATATTGCGGTGTCCCATACCACCTTAAATTGATTGCATACCATCATGCATTTTTTGAATAATGAAAAGGTTTAGAATAAGTTTAAAAATCATGCTGTGAAAATCAGTTAAAATGAAAAAAAGAAAATAAAAGGATTGAAACAGTGAAAATTGTCATACCGTTCTCATCTAAAGCATACACACTGCTGCCTTTGGTTATAAGATCTTGAACAACTGGGGTTAAACCATATCTAGCTGCTATATGCAAGGGCCTGAAAGAAATCAAAACTCAATTTAAAAAAAAATAATTGAACAAACATTGTTCAAAACAGTAAACTTCATGCAAATCATATGTACACTGCCCATGTCTGGTATCAAAATATGTAAAATCTTTAAAGAGATGAGAATCAAGTCAGTTATGTACAACTACTTACGTTTTTAATTCACTATTTGCTATATTACAGATATTGGAATCATGAATTTTGTCTAATAGAAGAAGAGCCACATTTTCATGTTCCTGAAAAAAAAATAAATGACAAAAACATGTAAACGAGATCAATAATAAGCCGATTTATATGAATAATTGAGGGAATATAAACAAATGATATCACAGCTTTCATTTCAGAATGAACCACCAAAGACAGCATTCAAAATTTTACATATGCATATAGGAGTTGATGTAAAAATAACAAAGCACTCACCCTTGAACAAGCGAAATGTAAACAAGTATTTCCTTCATTATCAGTTAATGAAAGATCAGCATTTTGCTCCAACAATAATTCTGTAAAAGAAAAAAATGCTTTAAATACATCATCAATAAAAAGAAGGAAATCTTCAACCCCTTTGGACTTAAAAAAAAAAGAATTCCAGTTCCTTTAAGCTGAACACTGCTCATGAAAAAGCATTGTCCGCCATCTTTCTTTTACATTGCCATTATCCCTACAACCCCTATATCAACCGCAAACCTCTTTAAAAGAGTTCAAAGTATTCCCCTGTTGAGGTCTCTTCTGCAGGAACGATCTTACATTGCAGTAATACTCGGTTGCAATGAAATTATCAACTTTTCACACACTTTTTCTAAGCCAGGGCAATATCAACATCAAAATATCAACATCAAATACACAGGATACTGCATTGTTTTACGAACAGAAAATGTACATTTTGTACATATAATAAGAAATACAAGAACAAAATTTAAGACCACCAAAAAACTACACATTGGCCAAGAGTTTCAGGTGTGTAGTATGGTGTACTGAAATCAGAGGGTTTATAAACCTGTGAGACAGTGCTTATTCATGAGTTGTGTTCAGCTTTAAGCTCAATTTGCATGTACTTGATGTAGAGAATATGAATAAAACTTTAATTGATACATAAACATTGTAGTACATGTACAGTATGTTGAAGAAATCTCCCCTAGTTGTAATCTAAAAATAACTCACCTACAGCTGCTGCATGCCCATTGGCTGCAGCCAACATGATGGGGGATTTCCCGGTGGTATCACAGTGATTGACAAGGGCCCCATGGTTAAGTAACATTTGCATAGACTCACACTGGTCACTGAAGGCAGCTGCATGCAATGGGGTTCTACAGAACAAATTAAAAATGTACATCACAATGGGGCTGTACAGAACAAACCAAAAATGATATTCAAGAGTGAATTAAACATTAATGATTCTGTAAATTGTTTGAAATAGCTGAAATAGGCTGGGGTTGAGCTGCTGACAAAATTTAAGCTATAGTAAACTCAAAATAGCCTTAATAAAATTAACATCAGATCCATGTTTAAAAGGAATTCTCGATCACCCTGATGTTTGCGTTTATCTTACTAGGATATAAAAGCAACGTCCGGCTGATGCAGACAAGATCACAGTCTAAACAACTTAATCTTTTTTCAAAACGAACAAAAACGAAAAATCGTATTCTTTGATTCATATTAGCAGATTTCTGCTTAATATCAGAAAAGAATCATCATTGCTAAAAGCAATCCACACTATATGCAGGCATACACTTCAATATGTAACAGTTTTTCTCCATCTTTCATCCATTCAAATATGAAGAAGTTCTTGTTTTTTTTTGAAATACTGATCTTTTTTAATATCATTTCTCAGTGCTTTTATGTTATCTAAACAAACACATGATCAAAAACTTACCTCCCTTTGCCATCAGTTAGGTTTACTATTTTATCACCAAATGCTTCTAATAAAATTTCTGTACATGTATCATTTCCATTTATCCTAGAGGGGAAAAACAATAATTTGAAAGGTAAAATTTATAAGAAATCAGCGAACTAAAAGAAATGTATGAAATACACTGGGGTAATTATATCATATATACAGTCTAATTGACACTTTGCAAAAAAGAAGACTAGGTTATGTATAACTGAAAACCCATATGTCATATGAAATAAACAATGTCCCTTTTATTTATGCCACCTTTCAATTAAAAGTTATCTTAATATAAGATTTGAAAAATATGAGAGACCACAACCTGGGGTATTCAAATACATTATGTTCTAAACAATTTTTCTACAATATGGCAGGTAAGAGCAAAACTGTGAACTAAAGAACTAAAATGAAATGAACTTACACAGCACAATGTAGAGGTGAGAAAGGATTCCCTGAAAACTCGCTTATTTTATCTTGTTCTATTATTGTCTCCACACAGTTGTCTTGACCTGTAATACAGAACAGAGGTAATATATTTAGCCATTTATTTTTTATACGGGTAAAAAAATAGGGATTGACCACATTATATGACTTCATTAAACTAAATAAATATCAGTCCTTGTTGGATACTTAAAAATCAACAACAAATATCGCATTTTCTTATTTTAACCAATACTCAATTTTCAATATTTCTAAATTATGTTTATTTTTATTTTTTCTATCAATTTTTACTTTTATACTGTAAATTATGGTATCAAGTGGCATTCCCTTCACTCACACCTATACAATAATACCGAAACATGTACTGGAATTTCACTCTGTGATCAATTTCAGATCTCACCATTATAACAAGCGATGTGTAGAGGAGTGTATCCCAGCTGATCTTCTGTTTTACTACTGTTTGGTCCCATCTGTAAAACAAATCAGACCATTCAGTTCAAAGTGTTCTTTTACAGGCATTCTCTTGCAACCTTTGATCACTCTTGTTCATATTCATTTCAAGATAGCAGGGATGTCATATTGGGTTCTGTTCCCTGTTAGCACCAATGTTGACGTGACAGCTAACTCCCTTTCCCTCCTTTTTTTTAAGGTGCTTAAACAAAATTCCCAGACAAAATCACTCTTTTGACTAAATTGTGTTAAAAACAGTACAGTAACCCAGTGACTGTTAGAGATTAACATCTTTTAACAGGAGATAATGTATCTTTAGTTAAAAGATTTTCCAGCATGGAGCAGCTAAAGGCTTATGATAGCAAAATCATGAACAAACTAATTCTGCAATACACTTTTCAAACTAAGCAGGTGTTCCTCTTACAATACTCAATAATAGCAAAAAGAAAACAATAATAAAGTTACCCCAACACATCTGACAGGTGGCCAATTATTTCATTATTTTAGATGTACATGTACAAGTATACACTTACTGCCAGAAGATTGGACAATATGGACACCTGTCCACAGGTTGCAGCCAGGTAAGTGGCGACCCTGCCGCGCTGGTCCCTGACGTTGACGTCCGCCCCGTTGTGTAGTAGAGCGTCCACACACTCCTCATGTCCATTGGCAGCCTACGATCAATAAGCACAGTTACAATCAAACTGATATATCCATGGCAACAAACACAGTTACAATCAAACTGATATATCCATGGCAACAAGCAAAGTTACAATCAAACTCATATATACAGTAGGTATTAAAATTCAAACAATGATCCTTTTTTTTCAGTTCCTTTCTTAAAATTTTTATGTACGTAAGTTGCCTTGGATTCTAAAAATGAATTGAGAATAAATATTTAGTAGTCAAAATAGTAATCTTGGTTTTTCACTGATGCATCTTGCATCTCCCAGAATTAGGTTTTATAGATTATGTTGTTGATAGGACTGGAATTTGTCATTTGCTTGGGAAGTACACTACCGGATTGATCCTGACCCATATTTAAAGGTCACTATTTTTAAGATTAGTTTGTCAATAAGAAGTAGTTATTTGATTGAGATGTGTACTGTGATTGCTCACCCCCCGATGGAGAGAAGTCCTGCCCTGACTGTCTTTGGCATTGACTATGGCACCATTAGCAATCAGGTAAAGCACTGTGTCCACATGACCATTGGCTACAGCCATCATCAGAGGTGTCCTACAAAACATGGCATACAAGTTACAACTTAATGCTGAGACAACGGCATATAACATAAAGGATCATAATAACATAATCTGGATTATTTTGATTAAATCTTGTTCTGTCCTTACTATTTATATCATAATTGTTTCATATTTCTGACTTGGCCATAATTTGATAAACTTCATGCAACACATACAGGTAATTTACAAGGAACAATTGCTTTAGCTGATACAATGCAAAGATTGTCTATACCTGTCATAAACATCTGTACAATCTACGATATTGCTGTCTTCAGCTGTTTCCATTAGCAACCGTAAACACTCTGTGTGCCCGTTCATGGCTAAAAATAAAACCTCTGGATTAAAACATATCATTTTCAAATTTGAAATTACATTATAACACAGATTCCTTTAATTGGAAAAACACGTAAAAACATTTCATTTGTATGAACATATGTCATAGGAAAATGACTACATGTAAAATCTCTTATAAAAACTGATAAAAGCATTTAAGGTGGTAAGAGAAACCTTGAAATATCAATATTGATGAAAGCTCATCATTTTCAAAATACATGGACATGTATTCCTGTAGAAGCAGAAATTTTTGTTGAGGATTTAATCTCGTTATTTTTGTTAGCAGTATAAATCAACAAACCTAAATCCATGATGAATAATAAACCAAAGTATTAATTAATGAATATAGAGTTGATACGTGAAGCAAATTCTATTTGGATTAAGAACAAAATCTTGGCCCAATGAAAATATGTAGTTCTAAAGTATCGCACTTTGAAAATGCAAAATGCAAATGAAAATGCAAAATATTTGACCATAAAATTCATTTTATTAATTCTAATACAGAGGTTTTCAACTTGTGACTTGCAAATCAAAAGCTGATGCTTAAACCAATTACACTATAAATATCAAAATCATAAAAGGCAGAATGTATAAAGTTAGAATATAATGTCATTGTTAACTTTGAAAGTAAATACATGTACAGTGTACTCCACAATATGGATGTGCCCCACACATGTACATGTCCCTCCTTAAAACCATCACATGTCACACTTTCGTCCTGTGTCTGTTTCTAAAAGCTGGTATTTTTACCTGCTGAGTGGAGTGGTGTCCGTCTGGTGGTGCTGTCTTGGACCAGTATGGTGGCACCCTGCAGTAACAAGGTCTCAACACACTCCCCATGTCCCTGTAGACAGGCCAGGTCCAGCATGGTCCGCCCTGTACAAACCACACACACATATAACACTTGTCTACACATAATCAACTACTCAGTAGGATATACATATATCATTATAAATAAATGAATTGAAGAATTTACAAATAACTGTACTGAACCAGTTAGTCAGTGTATGCCTTCAATAGCCACAAACACGGATTTAATACAAAGCATCATGATTTAACAGTATTTATACACTTAACACAGACTTTTTCTATACTTATTGCTTCTTTATAGATTTAAAATACCTTACTTTCATTACCGACGTCATTTGATATCAATCTCTTACCATGAGAGTCCCTAATATCAAGATTCATGATACATCCCAACAGTATATGTAGAGCCTCGTTATGACCATTGTATGCCTGAAATCATCAATCATAACAAATAGTCAACAAGGTCAACTGTTTTCTAATCTAATAATTGCTTTCACATTGAAATGCACTTAAGAAGATTTGAAATGAAAATATCTTAATGCAGAACATTATCTTTTTAGCATGAGCATTTCACAGGGTGCAATTCCTCTTAAATAAAGAAACAATCAGTAACTTGAATGCTATTTCTTTCTTCCTAGAAGGACATTTAATTATGCTTCATAATGTCAAGGTCAGAGAGCAGATACTGACCGCAATGTGGGCAGGGGACAATGGGGCTCCACTTCGTATCAAATCCGTGGAGGCACAGTCTAATAACTGCAAAGTACGGAAACAGCATTAAGTCAGTAATGTTTCATACACATATATAAAGACTTCTGTGTATCTAGCTTAGTTTATATCTACAATCAAATTATGTACACTGATGATATACATGTACATGTAGCTTAAAAGTTAAAAAATTACTTCAAATGTTTCATTTTCTATATAAAAATATTTACAATCACTTAGAAGAGCAACATTCACTGCACAGCATTTAATTTTTGATTAACATTTGATTAAGAGTTAAAGTAATCCTTTTTTCATAATAGTATTTTTTTTACCATTCCATTACCCAAAATCTCCCTGCTGTGACATAGACAGTGTATATGCAGAGCATGTTATGAATACTTCTGAGTACACACCATTTCCAGGGTCAGTCGGTGTCCCTTCATGGCCGCATAGTGTAAGGTGTTGAAGCCATCATGGTCCCTGATACTGGGTCGAGCGTCATTCTTCAGGAGAAGTTCTACAACTCTAAAAACACACCGAAATTACAATAATTACTTATATACAACATACAAGCATGTATATGTATTAATTAACAATAATTGTATTTTTGTTACTATCAGTAATACAGGAACATAGATGATATAAATAGCTTTTCATCAAAACTCCTAGATCTTGGGATAATCTATTCAAATAATCAATGAGAGAGTGAAAGAACTGAAACATCCTGAATTCTAAACAAAGAACCTTCAATCAAGTAATATTAGTGATTAGGACACAATACAAATATATCTTGGAGTCTCACTTAGCATCATGGTCCCAGGCTGAGGCATAATGGAGGGGGGTACAGCCCCGCCTGTCTGTGATGTTGACTGCTGCTCGACCCGCATTGATCAGGGATGCCACACAGTCTCCGTGGGTGTGAGCACTGGCGTAATGTAAAGGTACCCTGTAAAACAAACACAGTGCAGTGTCAAATCAGTGTGTTCACGTACCATACCAACATATAATGTGGAGAACCCGATAGACAAAACACAGTGTATTCACAAGTATTACACAATAAATAATGTAGGGGTACCCTGAAAAACAAGTACAGTGTGTGTATATGTATCAACCAAAACACTGAGGTGCCCTGTAAATGGAGTGTTAAATCAGTTTACTAGTGTGGATTTTTATCTTTTATGATATAATTTATTAGAAAAAAATTTCTAGAATCATGAAATTCTTATAAAACATAAAGACACAAATGGTAATATTGAAATTCGGCAGATTTACAGCTGTACATTGATCTGGTTAACAAATGGCCATGTCATTTAATCTAAAAATAGTTTACAAACGTACCTTCCCTCGTGGTCTGCACAAAGCACATCTGCACCCATCTTCAACAAAAGATCCACCACATCTACTTTCCTACAAATTTCAACACATTCTTAAAACATTAAAAGAATTACCCAATGATAATATATCATACATCATCTATCACCTCATATCTTACAATCATTTCAACAAATATTTTTGTTTTGTGGATATCATTTGGATTTCTTTGAAACGTTAGGTCATTTTTATTTACATCATTTCAAAAAGCAGAGCATCCCTTAGCTAGAAAGTGTATTGCTGCAAAAAACAACTAGTGGGTATTGTTTTTTTATACAAAAAAACACATGTCTCCCCTTCTCCCCAAGGATTGTAATATGGGGCAAATTTAATAAGTGAAAAAGAATGAAGTCAGCTATATGTTAGATATCATCCATATATGATACAGTTTAGAAAATGAATTAACTTGAGACACAAGATTGGTCAAGGTCAAAAATTATGGAGGCGTGCACTCCTTCTCAATACCATCTACCTATGTTCCAAGTTTGAAGCCTTAATGTCAAAAGGTATCTAAGTTACCACCCAGACAAAATTTAATTATTTTTTCTTAATTTGACCTTGAGTAAAACAAGGTCAAGGTCAAATGTTTATCAATAGTACACCTCAGTGTATTATAATTGTTCTTTGTGTAAAGTTTGAAGTCCTTCTGTCAAAGAATATTTAGGAGGTGAACAATGAAGTTTTTTCTAATTTGACCTTGAAATAAAATTTATAGGTCAAGGTCAAAAATTTTGGTAAGGTTGAACTGGACTATATACCATCTATGTATGATACAAGTTAAAAGATTGTATGATTAAGGAGTCTTGTGTTATGGTCCGGACTATATTTTTTATAAAACGCTTGACCTTGAAGAAGATAATAGGTCAAGGTCAAAAATTTTGATGGCGTGCACTTCTTCTCAAAACCATCTAGCTATGTTCCAAGTTTGAAGTCTTAATGTCAAAAGGTATCTAAGTTACCACCCAGACAAAATTTAATTATTTTTTCTCAAGTTGACCTTGAGTAAAACAAGGTCAAGGTCAAATGTTTATCAATAGTACACCTCAGTGTATTATAATTGTTCTTTGTGTAAAGTTTGAAGTCCTTCTGTCAAAGAATATTTAGGAGGTGAACAATGAAGTTTTTTCTAATTTGACCTTGAAATGAAATTTTTAGGTCAAGGTAAAAATTTTTGGTAAGGTTGAACTGGACTATATACCATATATGTATGATACAAGTTAAAAGATTGTATGATTAAGGAGTCTTGTGTTATGGTCCGGACTATATTTTTTATAAAACTCTTGACCTTGAAGAAGATAATAGGTCAAGGTCAAAAATTTTGATGGCGTGCACTTCTTCTCAAAACCATCTAGCTATGTTCCAAGTTTGAAGTCTTAATGTCAAAAGGTATCTAAGTTACCACCCAGACAAAATTTAATTATTTTTTCTCAAGTTGACCTTGAGTAAAACAAGGTCAAGGTCAAATGTTTATCAATAGTACACCTCAGTGTATTATAATTGTTCTTTGTGTAAAGTTTGAAGTCCTTCTGTCAAAGAATATTTAGGAGGTGAACAATGAAGTTTTTTCTAATTTGACCTTGAAATGAAATTTTTAGGTCAAGGTAAAAATTTTTGGTAAGGTTGAACTGGACTATATACCATATATGTATGATACAAGTTAAAAGATTGTATGATTAAGGAGTCTTGTGTTATGGTCCGGACTATATTTTTTATAAAACTCTTGACCTTGAAGAAGATAATAGGTCAAGGTCAAAAATTTTGATGGCGTGCACTTCTTCTCAAAACCATCTAGCTATGTTCCAAGTTTGAAGTCTTAATGTCAAAAGGTATCTAAGTTACCACCCAGACAAAATTTAATTATTTTTTCTCAAGTTGACCTTGAGTAAAACAAGGTCAAGGTCAAATGTTTATCAATAGTACACCTCAGTGTATTATAATTGTTCTTTGTGTAAAGTTTGAAGTCCTTCTGTCAAAGAATATTTAGGAGGTGAACAATGAATTTTTTTCTAATTTGACCTTGAAATGAAATTTTTAGGTCAAGGTAAAAAATTTTGGTAAGGTTGAACTGGACTATATACCATATATGTATGATACAAGTTAAAAGATTGTATGATTAAGGAGTCTTGTGTTATGGTCCGGACTATATTTTTTATAAAACTCTTGACCTTGAAGAAGATAATCGGTCAAGGTCAAAAATTTTGATGGCGTGCACTTCTTCTCAAAACCATCTAGCTATGTTCCAAGTTTGAAGTCTTAATGTCAAAAGGTATCTAAGTTACCACCCAGACAAAATTTAATTATTTTTTCTCAAGTTGACCTTGAGTAAAACAAGGTCAAGGTCAAATGTTTATCAATAGTACACCTCAGTGTATTATAATTGTTCTTTGTGTAAAGTTTGAAGTCCTTCTGTCAAAGAATATTTAGGAGGTGAACAATGAAGTTTTTTTCTGATTTGACCTTGAAATAAAATTTTAAGGTCAAGGTCAAAAATTTTGGTAAGGTTCAACTGGACTATATACCATCTACCTATGATACAAGTTAAAAGTTTGTATGTTTAAGGAATCTTGTGTTATAGTCCAAACTCTATTTTTTTATAAAACGCTTGACCTTGAAAAAGAAAATAGGTCAAGGTCAAAAATTTTGGTGGCGTGCACTCCTTCTTAATACCATCTACCTATGTTCCAAGTTTGAAGTCTCAATGTCAAAGGGTATTTAAGTTACGGCTTGGACAAATTTGGATGAAGAAGAATAAGAAGAATATGAAGAATAAGAAGAATAAGAAGAATAAGAAGAAGAAGAATAAGAAAGTCGACAAAAACAATATGTCTCCCCTTTGAAAGGGGAGACATAATAAGTAGATATCAAGGATGCGCTTGGCATCAAAATTTAACCCTTAAGTTAATTATAACTTTCATTACACACCCCACAGGGGTACTTTGAGGTGCTAAAGTATCTGGTCAACTCGTCTTACCCGCTACAGGCCCCTCCGTGCAGACAAGTTCGTCCAAAGTCATCGGTGATGTCAATCTCCAGGCTCACCATGGCCGCTAGCAGCGTCTTCACACAGTCAACGTGGCCGTTTAGAGCCGCAATGTGGACAGGAAGCATGCCACTGGTCCCTCGTCTGGTGAAACAGAGGGGTACACAAGGGTCAGATGCAAGCATACCAGGATCAATACATAAATCCATTCATATATGTGTATCAAAATTTTGGATAATAGATATACATTCTATCTGATCAATCAGGAATTATTTTCAACATAATTAAGTACGCATCTGTCATATTTGATGTTTTTATTTAAAAAAAAAATTTTTGGGGGGTGGGGGGGGGGGGGTGGAGGGCTGTTGCTCTTTAAAATACATTACAAATATAGGGGACTTGACACAGAGAGAGAGAGAGAGAGAGAGAGAGAGAGAGAGAGAGAGAGAGAGAGAGAGAGAGAGAGAGAGAGACTTACTTCATAGGGTCCGAACCGTTTTCCAGCAATGTGTTGATTAACAGTTCGTGTCCATACCGAGCTGCTATGTGAAGGGGCGTGTTCCCAAACTTATCACAGACATCTATATCCGCCCCTGTACACAGAGATACACACTCAACAAAACAGTTCAAAGTAAAAACCTCTACCACATGTTTATAAGAGATTATAATATTAAAAGTTCTGACTCTGTAGTACATTAACCACGGCATGATTGTTACGTTACTTTACTTTAATTCAAAATCAGTAACAATTATCTTCAAACCATTTCTTCTTCATAACATCTCAGTAAAATGTTTGTTTTAAAAGCATAATCTACATGTATCTGCATGGAATGGTGAACATTTTACAGTAAATCAATTTATGTACAGGAATTCATGTTTTCTGGGTATGAGATGATTTATTGAATTTTCCTTCATTTACTTCCAGTTATGAACACTTTCATACATGTACAATATGTACAAAATGAAAGCATATGCTTAACAAAGAAAATGAGACATCATAATGAAGATGTGAGTACCAATAAACCAGACTCATATCATTTCATTTTTTCCCTCCCCCTTTTTCCATGTCTTATTAAAAAAAATATATAATACAATCAATAATTGCACATGTCTGTCATTGTCATTAGTACATCACTTCTCATTATCTTCAACTTTATCACTGTAAAAGGTGTCACCATAACCATTATTCAAAAACAGGTTAATTTGTGACAAGCAAATTTCTACTTCTATTGTATTCTGTGTGTAAGACTATAGTTATTAGGACATTTTAAGTGCAATCAAATAGGTAAAATTATAAATATAAAATTTGGTAATTTTTTTCAGTAAATACATGCACTACATTTTTACTTGATTTAATTGTTTGTTACATTCTCATTTACTATTATATATGTTGTAATAAAATAAATAAGTATAGGTATAAGTCATTTCAAATTCAATGAGTGCAAATTTTGTCAAACGTTATCACGGGGGAAATACTGGTCAGTAAAGCCTCTATATTCATGCTTCTTTACATTGCCAGAATCTCCCAACCCCCACCTTTTTAAATACATAAATCAAAAACACAGAATCAAGCTGATAAAAAGGGAAAATATAAGCAGAATAGATTATATCTTTTTTTCAATGAATTTTCAGGTATGCTCTAGACACTTCATAAAGAAAAGTTCTTATTTGATTTTTGACAATTTTCCATGATAGAAAAAGATTATAATAAGTATGTTTTATCTACATACCAGTAAACAATAACAGTTACTATTATATTACCATTACCCAAAAGTTAAACATTTTTCACTGGTGTATAGAGCTTCCTCAAAAGAAAAACCTCAGCCTTTACATTGCCCAAAGCACCAATGTGATGAGTATGGCTGGCTACACTGTGACAAATTTGACACTCTTGAGTGCACTCACACCAGAGCAAGCAGAAATTAGTACTCGCTCACCGTGCTCGAGTAGAGTCTGTGCTCGAGTGAATCTACCATGCACTGCAGTCATATGTAAAGGGGATCGCCCATCATTGCACTGGAATAACATACACAGAAAGAGGTCAAGATAAAACTCAATCGCCCTGGATATATCAAGATAATATGGATAATATATAAAACTATATGCAAATCAACATAGAAAAACATCAATCCCAGACATGTCACCTTGTCATTTGACCACTCTGAAGCAATTCAACCACATCTTAGTTTCTGATCACACCCACAATTTCTTTTAACTTATCCCTGTTAAATAATTATCAATCATGGTATTAGGAAGATTTCTTCAGAATTTCAAATATTAGTATAAATATTGTAAACCACTTTTTATTTGCCTGGGAGGGAAAAAAGCCATGCTTATGAATACCTCTCAGTTCAAAATAAATTTCTCATTGTAAATCAGAAGAGGTAAACATAAATGCATACGAATGTAATGAGGTGTCAAAGGTGACAAATTTGTCATAGTGCACCACTCTGGCATCGTGTTTCCAGAAATAAGGTAGTTGTCAAAATAAAACTTGGTTCAAAAGAGTTCATCTAAATGTTTTCTTGAATTTTTGTGACAGTTTTTTTTTCTGATTTAAATTTAGTAATACATGTATACAGATTATATTCATATCTATGAAGTTTCTGATTACAAGACTTATCAAGTATGAGATTGTGTATATGGAATGCTTTTCAAAATGGTCAACTGAATTATCACAAGGTTACATATATATGGCCTTGAAAATTCATGAATTTGCTTTGAATACTAATAATCTTTTTAACTTGAATTTTCAAGCCCACGAATTTTCCAGATACTGAAATAAAAGTAATGTATACATTACAGAGAAGAAAAAAAGATATGCTACTCCCTTTTTCCTCCCTCAATCCCCATCCCCACCCCTTTAAATCTGTTTTGTGATGCCCATAACAAAATATTCAACAAGTGCTTGGTTCTTCATACGCCTTTAAATGTACAGTACTTCGATTGTACATGTATGTCAACATTCAATCTAATTTCAAAGACCTGTGGGCTAACATTTCAACATTGTTGGCTCCCATGCAAGATACTTCCACATTTCAAATTTTGCTATTTAAGCAGCATAAACAGTTACTATATGTGTATGTAAATGAAGAAATAATTTATGCATATAAATATTCATTAGTATATGATTGGCAGCCAAGCATGCAGTTTGACCTCTGACCCCAAACGTACACTTATTCTTCGGCTCTTGTTTCTTGGTATCTGATGAATTCTTTAGAAAAGAATAAATCAAACATGTAACTAAACTTCAAAAATAAACTCAATATTGTAAAGCAAAAATGAAAATACATGTAAGTGATGACTAAAGCATTTTCAAATAAATGAATCAGGCTTTTATGATTAATGAAAAAGATTAATTAATATTTTAAAAATGAAAAAGTTACAAGTGAGCTTTAATGGATATACGCTCAATCTACTAGCAAAGCACTGTATTGACATTAAACAAATACATGAATTGCATTCTGCACCATGAATTGGTGTGGTGATCCTATACCTTATAATAACATAAAGTGTACCATTATGTGAAGGATCAAATGAACCCATCTCCAATTATGCAGTAACAAGCATGCAAAAATGTAAAACATCTTGCCATTTTGATAAAATTAATTGTACAAAGGTATTTTGAGTTTTGAAACATTTCCATATACATGTATTCATGTATACAACAATACTTGTCTTATTGTATTTCAAGCAATGAAAATATTTTCCCTTCAAATATTTTACGTCTCTTGACATAGTAATACAACCCTTTCTTCATGAAAAAACGAGACAGATACGCTATCATATATAGGCTTATTTCAGGTCATTTTGGCAAACTTCAAGGAATGAAGCATCAATATTTCCATAAAGTTATCTTAATAAGCTTAAATGCTAAAAAGTTTAAAACAAAAAGCACCAGAATATTCTTAATTCCTTTCTTTAAATAACTATTTAATGTATTCCTGACACCAAAATAATTTGAGATTCAGTGCCCTTGCATGAATTGACAAATATGAGCTTCTGTAATGAGTTTGTAGACTGATGGCTGTGTGTGTATAGGAAACAGACTCTACAGTGTACATGTATACAGGGCTCTAGTACCTGGGCTTTGGTGTTTGCTCCTTCTGTCACCATGATCTCCAGGCAGATTCCTCCATGAGTTGACGACGCAGCATAGTGTAGTGGGGTCTGTAAAAATTATCATTTCAAGCTACTAAATTTTTCTTGACTCCAGATAAATGGTGATACAATATGATATGTTGATTTACTGTTGATGGTACACGTATATATGCTGAATTTGTCTTGTTGCAAAACTCTGCCAAGAACTTTTATGCTAATCACATTGTAACAAATCATACATCTATATTTTGCAAGGATTTTAAGAAATATACATGTAAATCATTTGATTTTCAATAAGTCACATAATTTGCTTTTAAATTTCAGATCAAATTTCATTACTTTCCTCAGTAAACAAGAAATGTAAACATTCACAATAAATTCTATCTCACATAATAGACAAAAAAAAGAGTATTTGCCTACATACAAGTACTTAGTACTAACCTGCATATCATTCCTTATATACATGTATATTGGAAAGAACAGATGTGTATTATTTATGTCGCTGAATAACATAAGTACATCAATTAGAAACTCCTGATTTATTATTGAATTAATAAATGTATTGCAAAGGTTGTGGTTACTCACCATACCACGATGGTTCACCGAGTTGATGGAGGCCCCGAACTGTAAAAGCTCGGTCACTACTGGGTCCTGTCCATTTAGACATGCAATGTGGAGGGCGGTGTTTCCATGGACGTTCACTGCATCCACCTCCACCTGGTATTCCAGCAGAAACTTGACCACCGTCATCTGACCACTGGACGCCGCTGCGTGAAGGGGCGTGTACATCTGAAATAAGTTCATCTTATCATGCATTGTAGCAAATGTAAACTGTTCCTCCGCAGACAAGGAACAAAAATAAGAAGAAACCACTTATTACGAAATGGTTCATTTCTTTAAATGGCAGAAAAAAAATGTACAATTAAAACAGAAATTGTGTAGAAATAGATTGTTAAATAACACAGTGAAGCATTAGAAAAAGCATTTCAGACTGCTCACAGAAAGAGAGTGTGTAAAAAATTAATAATAAATAAGTCAACAGAAGTACAGTAAATTGTATGATGTACACAAGTACATATTTAAAAATATTCTCCAAAAATTCACAGATCTGTGAGGACCTTACCTGCTTGTCTCTACAGTTGAGTTCCGCCCCGTGCTCCACAAGGATGCGCACCACTTCCGTGTGACCCATGTATGCTGCCCAGTGAACTGCTCGCCGGTCCTTCTTGTCAAAGGCGTTAATGGTGGCTCCTTTCTCCAGCAACAGTTTGGCCATCTACAGTTTAAAACAATTTGATTCACTGTGATTTCAAACATCTGAAATTTCAAAACATCTTTGTCTGCTTTGAGTAACAGGTAGCTTTTCCTTAAACAAAATGCAAGAATTTGATATGTACCATGCACATATCATGTCCATCTTAAAGAGAAAAAATATTCAAAATGAACCTAGTGTTGTAAATAACTCAGAGCACTAAATTTTGTTACAATAAACATCACAAAATTAAAATATATCCAGCTTTAGTTGAACGCATTGTACAGGTACAAAAAATAATATTTGTAACCCTGATTGACTAAGCTAGTTACCTCCTTGTGGCCGTTAAATGAAGCATGCTGTAGACTGGTTCTCCCCGCGCGGTCCGAGACATTGACATTGGTCAGGAGAGGAATAAGATACTCAGCACAGCGGACTGCATTGTTTGCTGCGGCGATGTGTAGTGGGGTCTGCCAGTTCTTGTCGCGGGCATTCACATCGGCCTGATGTCTGAGTAAAGTTTCGACTGTTTCCTGAGAGCAAAAAAAATACAATCTCAGTCACATACAATGACAATATACAAGTGCCAAATAATACATCGAGAATTCAGTTGTAATTTGTTGCTAACTTTCAGCTGATAGAAAATATATCAATATCCATTTATACAAAGATTTCTTAGTCTTTTAAGTGAGATATATGTTACTATGATCATTGATTATCTTGTAAGATTTCAATACATGTATAATAAACATCATATATAAAATCATACCCCGAAACAGTAAAACAAACTGAATTTCCTTTAGGATAAAGAAGAGGGGTCTTACGGAGCATATTACAGAATAACTACATCATTAATACATCAATCATCATAACAAATTACTGGATACATTGCATGCACTCGCAGACCATGAAAACTTTTAATTCTCAGTAATGAACTGTACTAAGCTTAAAATTTTCTGGAAGCTTACATCACTCTTGGAGCAGCAGGCTCGGTGGAGCGGAGTCAGCCATTTGTTGTCCTTGGTGTTTACCCGGGCGCCACTCATAATCAGGAGGTCCGCTATCTCCGCCTCCCCACAGTAAGCCGCCGCGTGGAGCGGACTTCTCTTCTCTGTATCCTATAACACATTAAATTTATTCCTTACCATTCATACATTGATGTTTCTGTTTTTATTGTTATTTTATGTTTATAAAACAACAAACACTTTTTTTCCTTCAATTTTTACTTACTTGGTAATTGACATCTTCTTTCTTGTATAACAGTGCTCGCACCTCATCTGGATCACCATGGAAACAGGCTTGCACCAACTGAGGCTGTGATAAATAATATAGATAAGTCAACTTATATCAATGCTTTTGACTTTAGCACAATTTTAATATGTGTTCATCTAATTATTTTCAGGCAAAATAGAGTCCTAACTCTATAGGGGAAAAATATCAAGGTCTAGGCTTTTGATTTAGATTAAAATTAGTGATTTGATTGACAAAATCTTTCACGTTAAGTCTCCACTGATGCTTGCTTCAAGTTTTAATGCATAATCTTTAAATAGACAGAGATGCATGAATTACATTTTAGAATAAGCATATAAATTAAAAAAGTCTGATTAACAGGTTAAGCACCAACCCCTGTATGGCGGTGTGACTCCTATTTCATGGTTAAATTGATGCTAGACCAATTTTGTGTACCAAATGGGACTCATTTTTCATTCATCTCGAATTACATTTTTCTGAAGAAAGAATGCATCATGTTTACCACCAGGGCAAGAACTCTAACATGTCTGCATCAAAATAAAATTCTATGCATTGATTCTTCCCCTCGGTTGTTTAAAGTTGAAATGAAAACATCAAGGAGGTTGTTTTTAAATAATGTATTTTTGTCGTCAAAAAGATTGATTTGATTTTCATCAAAGTATGACATGGCCTCATCCTTGGGATCTTTAGTTTTAATTAGTATCATCTACACAATTTGACAACAAGTATTCCTTTTAAAGGAATGATTGGTATGTAATATCATTGGTCAGCTCTGTTAATGTAATACAAAAGCATTAAGCTATATGCAATAAACTATTCATGTATATATATAGCACCGTTTTCTTGATTTCTGAAATAACAAAGCATTAATAGCTTTACAGGACTGTGAACAGCGAATTATACTTCTGTTAAATAATATTCTTTAGCATATGAAGAAAAACGTGATTTGAATCATTATGTTACATGTAACTGTATGAATGTTTTATTTTTATTTCAAACAGATAAAAGTAACGTTTTTAGAAATCTACGTGTAATTAACTATTTGAATGAGGTTGTCATTGCATATAGTATATAAAGTAGTGCAAGGCTCAATGCGGGCGCAAATAATAAAGTTTCCCAGATGTCTCACATGGACACAACTGTGATCGGTCGAAGCCGATCACAAACATCAGCCAATGAAATGAATGATCTCTAGGTGAGCCTCAGAAGCTAAATTTAAATATGAAGACCTGTTCGCACAATGTAATATTTCTTAACTAAAAGGTACTTAGAACACAATATATGTTTTATACAAATGTTTCATTATGAAGCAAAAATGTCCATGATGAACCAAAAAAAGGTCCCATCTGGTGGGTAAAACAGGAACTGGTGAGCGACCAGTTCTCACCAAGTACCATTTCTTGCCAGTACATTGTTACGTCAAAAACAATGCACTGGCGAGAACTGTTTCTCGGCGAGAACTGGTTGCACGCCAGAATGTCATTCAGGCATTTATCCACCAAGAGAGAGTCAAACCACAGAGGTTGGTGCCCAACCTTGTTTAAAATTATATAACGATCCAATGTCAAGTTTTAGTGAGGATTGCTGAACTGTGAAAGATCATCTACTTCAATGAGTTTAGGTGTTTAAACATGTAATTTCCATACAACTCTTATACGCATATTTTTTCTGGTGCAATCTTCAGATTCCATTTATGATTAAAATTAAACAGTTCCAATAAAGATTGTCTCATTCAAATATAATTATGTATAATGACGAGATGCTGTCATCAACAACATCGGGTTCAAACAATAACGCATGTTTTGATGGATTAGCGGGCTAATTCCGTTCTTGCACGAACAACTCGCCCAGATCGGACATCGTCCACGCATGATGATTAGTTTTGTTACGTTACCTCATCTTCTAGAGATTGCAACACCAACGTTCCTAACTTCATTGGCGATACTGATTTTTTGTGGGAATACAGCATTTCCCTGATTTTCAAACTTCTGTATTTTACAGGAAACGGGTTTTATCCCATAGCCGCCATATTTTTGTTGTTTTTATCGACGATTGGTCAAAATTTTCACGTGACAAAACTTAACTGAGTTTACCGATCCCGATCTAAATAGTTTTACGTAGGATTACATAGGACACGTAATTGTTGTCTTGATATATTTTGAATATTTGCCGATATTGCACATACCTATACACGAATACGACAAAACCAGATAAAAATTATAATACAAATTTTCAATCAATGAGAAAAAGCAAGTATAATTATAATATAATACTCTACAATTAGTGCTTTCAGGGACATAAACTAATAATATATATGTCTCTTGTGCTTTTTAAACATATTTTGGCAATCCGATCATCAAATGATGAAACGATTTCCTAATCTATCCACATTGTTAATCTTGCAATTTATTTTTGAAATATAAACCTAAATCAATATATATAATTCATTCAATCATGCTGAATGTGCATTGTTTCTTTCGTTTAAAAACCGTGTTCTTTATGAAATAAACCTTACAAGATGGTTGATAGGAGCGGATCATAAACTCTTGGCTAGCCAAGATGAAGATGGGTAGAACAATTATATTACAGATCTTTGCTTTATGCACTTCTGATTCATGTCAAGTTTCAAAGTTTTGAAGTTTGCAAATTGAGGATACTTTAGTTTACATAAATATTAAGATGATTAACCCTTATTATATAGTTATGTACACACTGATATATTTGTTCAAATTCAGGTGGTCATCTCTCTTCTTTACATATTCAAACTTTTGAAAATAATGAAGTTAACTTAATGCTTATCTTTGTAGATGGCGAACTATCTACCAAAGATGTCTTTCAAATGGCATGCAATATTATATGTTGAATACCGTTTATCTCAAAGTGGTATACAAACATACAATCATGTACACGTCACACAACCAACAATATTCTGTCTTCTAAATGTTTACAATTGTCACTATCAACTTCATAAGATTCATATCTAGGATTTTCTCTCAAAAATGATGAAAGTAAATGACAATTCAAATCCATGCAGCAATTCCAACTTTTTTATTTAAAACACAAAACTTGTTGTTAACTATATAAAATACACGTTAAAATAGTTGCATTAAAATGTTATGATGTTCAGCAATGAGAAAACTGCCCATCCTGGGGCAGGTATCTACATGTATTAAAACAAATCCATCATTGAGACTGGTTCACATCTGAAGGTATCAAATTCAATGTATTACATCTGAAAATTACCAAGAACTTATTCAAGAGAGTTCATAGTAAAAGGTTCAACATGTCACGGCAAGTCAACTGCATTATGCTTCCCAAATTCTCACAATAATTTCTTTTTCAACTAGCAGTTTGTAATGAATGATATATATATAGAAATTTTAAAATCTCAAATGTACTTGGTAAAAAACAAAATCAATAATTTAGAATCCTATTGTTGCCATGGTTATTTTGTTGAACTTTCAAGGTAAGCAATCAGATGTCCTCGCTCCTGGGCTTTCTTAATGCCTGCAAACACCATCTTTGTTCCAGGGATGTATTTCTTGGGGTTTTCTAGGTATTCAAATAGTGTGTCCTTTCCCCATGTGATGCCTGTAAATATAAACATAATATTGTAAATAAAAACTTGCATAACCATGCATGCTCTGCAAACTACCTATTGGTTTAATTTACGTTTTTACATAGAAACTGTGTTTATTCTCTTGAGATAAAGATGACTAGTACATTCCAAACTTTAAACCTTAAATTAAACTAAGGAGACATATGACAATCTTTAGTTTACAAAGCAAATTTTTAGACAGTTTTCAAGTGACATAAGTTTTGTTCAGCTTCATACCTTTGCTTTTGTTGGCATCCGTGTAACTGAAGCCTGCAGCCTGGCCGGTCTTCCTGCCGAACAGTCCATTCAGATTGGGCCCGGTTTTGTGTTTTCCTCCAGCTTCAACAGTATGGCACTGAGCACATTTCTGGACAAAGACCTTCTTGCCCTTATCAACATCTCCAGCTGGTACATCAGGCCTTAAAAGGATATGAATGGGAAAAATTAAAATTTAGTGAATATTCATTAAAATGCTGGCTAGCTATGACAATTTTATAACTTCCGGATATAAACAATGTCCAGACCACAATCGGCCCAGAGGGCAAGTCTAGCAGAAGTTGTGTAACTGTTAATCCCCAAGGTTATGTAACCGTAAACCTCTATAAACAACTATACTGTGAAAAACATGACCCCCAGCTAGTTTCACTGGGAAGGCACTTAATGACCCACGTCCAGAAAAGCTTGTCTAATCTGCAGAATTTGAATCTTAATTTCATACTTATTTACAATGAAAATTGCTATATCAAGATATTTACATGATTATCTGTCTTGATGAATCGGTTGAATTTCGTTGTAACATTTCAATAATAGAATATTCAACAGTTAGCTGCCCTTCCTTTGTCCTTGCTATGTACAAGCCTTATCATAGAGATGGTATACGTGGAAATCAACAAATTAACGATACATACAGACATGAACATAAGAAAAAAAGATTCCACGATTCCCCCCAGTGCCCTTTGTTTACGCTTCTCTCTTGACATACACGTGTTCCTGGGTTTTTTTAGCAGCTGATAATGGACATTGATTTGACATGTAGGCATACTATGTTTGTTTTACACCTATAGTAACTGTAAAAGATACACGATCTACAGAATCAACATGACTTTTCATTCATAATAAAGAAGAAAGTTGATCTTCTTAGCAAGGATTGTTTAATTTGCGTAGTACGTGTTCACAAGTTCATTCACAGTTAATGTCCTTGAAATAACCGAGGTGCCGGTGTCAGGCAATTTTTCACAATTTCACAAAAAGTACGATACATTTAACTTGTAAACAATAAAATTAACTACGATATTGCTACCTTTTATCTCAATGTATAAAAACATCGACTACATTAATACCAATTAAGAGATTTCCACTCACATTTTGAACGTTGTTCCTTCTGCTCCTCGGTTAGTCAGAATGAAACTTTGAAAGGGAGGTTATTTAACCTTCTGACGTCACGATCGGAAATGAACATGGACTGTCTTATTATGAGAGGTGTGCAGGATGCCTATACAATATAATATACAGTATATTGTATATGAAAAGCATAGTATGTAAATTTGTTATGGATAATATTATAACAGTAATAATTTTGTTTTTATACAAAAGTATTTTATTCTAGAGCAACACGTTATACATGTTATATATTCACTACTTCATAACAATATCGTAACTTCAAACCCTATATTTCGGAAGCGTCCATTAGAGCAACTGCACTGCCCTCTAGTGGTAGCTGTTGTAATTTCTTATGAAATATTGGTGGATAATGTCATTTTGCTTATATAATTTTAAAAAATTACATGTATACGGACATTTTCACAATTTTTAAAATCATTTTAATGTTTAGCAATTGCAACTTATCGCGTCTTTCTGGCAGATAGGCCCAAGAAGTTGCGATTGAATGTTAAGTTTATTAAACTTATCAAAACATCTAGATATATATAACGTTACACAATTTTATAAAAGTAATGTATTAATAGCTTTACACAAATTAACTCTCAAAAGAGACAATGTAATTATAAAAGTTGATTTATAAAACTATTCAAATAGTAATGTGATTAAATTCGTCACAAAAATATAACCTTATTTGATAGAAAAAATGCTGAGCTCGAGTATGATATGGTATATATATATTTGCTATGCGGTTTGTGATATTAAAATAGTGTTATGTGGTCGATTGTGACTATTTTGCACAGTGTTTATTCGTTAGCTAGTCAAGCAATTTGTTTCAAGAATTTAGAGTTAAAGACTTTAATTGAAATAAGTGCGATTAGACAATTAAGTGCATCCTCGTCTGACCATTCTAGCATTCCAGTACTCATCTGTGATCGTTGTATAAATGATTATGTTAAATAAAAATGAATCTCATTTTCTACACTATTTTCAGAGTAAAAGGCACAATGCTTAACAGACCAGTACACCATATAGTATCTATACGTACCGTCTCACATCTAAACTGAGCGAAAAAACAAAATGATAGCAAATATTTATAGGCATATCTAAAACTACACAATTTTCTCTACCAAAAACTGTTTTAAAAAGTATATATAAGTACGTAATTTTGGAAAATCGAAGATCTCGCTGTTCCAGTAATTTGAATAGAAGTGTATTTTTGATTTTATGTTGATCAACTATCATTCTACTCTAAATAATAAAATATTTCTTTTATACTACTGCACCAAATATTCTTACGACTGTTGTAATCAATTTCAAATACATTTCTTGTGATCCGCTCAATGTCAAAGGACAATTAAAACTGTATTCCAATATCAAATTACGTCGATTTAACATTTATATTGACTGGGTATCCATCCAGTGTCTCCACAGACTGATAAAGTTGGCGCAAAGCGATGAACCCCAAGAAAAGAACAAATCACTCTTTTATGTCAGCATTATCGATTGAACATTTTTGAGCCCCCCCCCCCCCCCCCCCCCGGATGCCAAGACAAAAATTGAAATGGCATAATAGTAGAATAGTTTCTCGTGTGAGTTAAACCAAAAGTCTTTATAATTATGTATTGAAGAAATAAATTTCCAAAGAAAATGCACTCCGCCTTAGCTCGTTTTTCTCCATTTTCCATAAAATTTATAGTTATCAATGCATACGTTTTAACTTGTTGGTGTACAGCTCTCCAACGTCAGCACCACCCTTATAATTTATTTAACATGCATTGAAAATCTTCTGTAGACTTATAACATCAAGCATGCAGCTTTTTGTTTGTTAACAGAGTAAGAAAATATGAAAATTATATGTTTTTGTGAAATACTAAAAAATTGCAATAATAATTTTGAAGGTTATGAAGTGTTATATTTTTTCTGTGTCTAAACGAAATAGCCATCATTTGACATCAATTTTCTTTCAATTTGTTAAAAGTTAACTTTTGAAAAATTATTTTATTAAAACACGAAAAAACATATTTTAAAAATACCTATAGTCTCACTATTATCATTTTAATATTTAATAAGTATTATGTTTTGTGGTCTCCTTTTGAAAATTGGAATAAACTGCGGGTATTGAGCCACCTTAACAATGCATGCTTATGTGACACTTTGAAGTTCTTCAACAACATTTTGAACATACCAGACAATGCACATACTGGATTTGGGGGCTGCAAAGTATTGCAGCAGCTTGCAAAACAGTATGTCATTTCGTGAAATACAGATACATGAGCTTATTTTGGATTCTGTTGCAGTGGCGGATTCAGAAGGGGGCGCACCCAGCGCGCATCCCCTCTAAAGTTGTAAAAAAATAAAGCCAAATTATACTCCTTCTGGCAATTTTAAAGAAAATGGACAACTTGCGAGTCTTAAATATGAACTTATTGAAAACTCATGGGATTTCTCGATCTACATTAAATTGGTTTTAACGGTGTAGTATGAAAAAAAATTCCATGTGTAACGTACATAGAAAGCCCATTTTAAATTCCTCTCCTCGGGTTTAAATGTGACCAGTCATCTAACTTAGGTAATTGGTTATACTAGGTAGTATTTTAAACGACTTTTCCATGTTTATTATAATACAAACTAGCATGGTTTTCTTTTCAACTTCATAAACATCGTCCCATTGAACTTCATATTTTAAAATTTATTTATTTACAGTCATTCGTTAGAAATTCTTATATTTCTGCATGGCAGAGGGTTTTGATGGTATTACTGCAGGTCTCACATGTATATCTAAAATGTTTAAAATTATAAATAATTGTATTACTTAAATTCTAAGTATAATCACTATAGAAGAATTATCACAAAAGTCGAAAATAGAAAGTTCATTTTTACCCTACAAAATCTCTAGAATCCATGAGCTTCCAGGGTTTAGCTCCCCGCCCCCACCCCGGGCTGCCGAGACCGACTGCCTAACACTGGCGCTCTCTCTAACTTCAAATCCTGGATCCGCCCCTGTGTTGGATACTATCATTTGCATGAGATGACAAATTGTTCCAGGGACCCCTTTTCAATCCGCATTGGTAGGCGTCAGAAACTGCCATCTTTTACCACAATGTGTGTATCAAGAACACAATTATCTATTTCTTTTTGAACTTGAGCCTATAGAGGTAAAACTGCGGAAACGTACACGTATTTATGACCCAATTATATTGACTCAATTATATGATACTGAAAATTTTATTTTTTTATCCACGTAAAATGTAGTGTTAACTTATTGATAAAATGTTCGTACTCAGTAAATTGTATAAATTACAATACCCCGGTATATTATGATCCTCCAAAAATTTCCAACTAGGGATCCAGGGGATACTTTTGTTTACCAAAGGGTCAAGCCCTATTTTTAGTAACATACACAATGTTGATGTTGGGGGGGGGGGGGGGGGGGTGTTCCGGAATCCGTCTGCAATCCCCCCCCCCCCTTCTTGCGCATGTAAGTTGAGTAATTTTAAACCATGGCAACTTGTGTGCATCAAAGATTTAAAAGAAATGAATTTCTGAAATTTTTATTTTTTAACAACAGTACAAACAATTTATTCATTAACTTATATAATTTGAACAACACACTCCAGACAATGCATGTATCTATTCATTTAGAACCTTTTTAAGATATGAATATGAAAAGACTCTTTCTTCCTCTATACCAACATTGATAAAAAAAAACAACTTTATTATTGGCAAAGAATCTATAAAAAAGATAAATTTTTCAAAAAGACATCACTGTGATTTTCTAAAACCACACTATTAGGAGAAACATATATACTTAGTATAGTATATAAATCCCTGATAATAGGCACTTGATTTATTTGAACTTAATTTTCTATTTGCTGCTTACAATGTAGTTGTAAGTGATTTTGACATTTGCAAATTAAACTAAGCTGAAAGATCAAATGATATACAAATTTCAAATGTGGTGCTCTTTATATAGCTAATTAATTATAATACAAATTTTAACTTTAACTCTCTCTCTCTCTCTCTCTCTCTCTCTCTCTCTCTCATTGAAATATGGTAAATAAGTACCGGTAAATGTATATACATATATACTGACAGGACGGAATACTTTAAAATATGCCTATAATGTACAATAAATTTATTAAAAAGATGTATCACAGGCTGAAAATTCAAAAATATAAAGTACTACTGGCTAGTACATTTTAAGTAAATGTACCAGTAGTTATACATGGAATGGTTTAAATATTGCAGTGTAATACTGATTTGATAAAATACATATGATATACAACAACCTTTGCAAATTCAGCTTATCCAAAAACCACAAGGCACTTCTCATATAACCACATCAACTCATCCATATAAAATGTGGAACATACTGTGTACTGCCCAAATAGCAATCCAAGGCCTGTTTCTATTATACCCCCCAAACTCCTTTTTTGCCCAAAACATTTCATTTAGAATGTTCCCTTCCCTGGAATTTTCTTATGTAGTCTATATGGTAATACATGTAAATTTGATCACAGCAAAGAGCGGAATAATATTGAAAATTAACAAATGAAAAAATATCCATCTGAAACTTTGGCACCTCTATGAAAAAAAAAAAACAAAGTAAGAAACCCACAGCCTTTCTTGCAAACACTGACTATATATAATTATGGGCAGGTTCAATGAACTTTTCCTGGTTTCTTGAATATTTCATGTCATATTTCAACTTGTTTCTTCACAACTACATGAAGAAAATATTCCTATAATTATGCTTAAGCTACAATGTGCTCATAAGTAGTATCAAACACATAGTGGGATTAAACAAATGAAATGGGGGAAAAGTTCATGAAGTTAACCCAGGATAAAAAAGCATAATATGGTATGGAAGTTTGGCTGTTGGTTTCTGGGAATTGGAAAAAAGCACATCGAACCATTGAGCAAATCGTAAGCATAGGATATATAACTAACACATTGAATACATCATGAGAAATTGATTGCCACTCCCAAATGAAAAACAGAGCAACATAATAACAAGAGGCCCATGGGCCACATCGCTCACCTGAACAGCAGTTCCTTGTAACATTACATTTCGTAGCATATGCTTTTTCTATTTTAAACATTGAACCCCTTTCTGGGGACCCAGTTATGGTCCGAGGTTTATGGTTGGCTTGAACAACATAAACAGTAACATAGGAATGAAAATGTGTAGCACTGCGGTAGGACCGCATGTACACAACCTGAAAAACTGAACGTAGCAGAGTTCCACTTCAAGAGAAATAACTCTCAGACTGTACAGAACATCAAGAAAGATAACTCTTGGTTCCACTACATTAGAGTTTACACAATTTGAGGATCCTTGCATAATAATCTCACAAACTGTAGCATTATAGTTCTCGAGAAAAACTTTTTAAAAACATTTTCAATATATCTTTCTATGTTAAACTTTGAACCCCTCTTGGGGCCACAGTATTAGTCCAGGGCTAAAGTTTTAATTATTTGGAATCTACATTATTTAAGGATGCTTGCATAGTTATCTCACAAGCTGAAGCATTATAGTTCCCTAGAAAAAGATTTTTCAACATTTTCCCTCTATATTTTTATGCTAAACTTTGAACACCTCTTGGGGCCCCAATATTAGATTGAGGTCACAGCTTTTATAATTTCGAATCTACACTATTTGAGGGTGCTTACGAAGTTATCTGACAAATTGATGCATTGTAGTTCTCGAAAAGAAGATTTTTAAACATTTTCCATATATACCGGTACTTCTACATTTAACTTTAAACCCATCTTGGGTCCCTAGTATTGGTCCAGGGGTCACTATTTTAAAACTGTCGAACCTTCATTATCCAAGGTTGTATGCATGATAGTAATCTCACAAATTGAGGCATTGTAGTTCTCGAGAAGAAGATATTTTAACGTTACCTTTATATTTCTATAATAAACTTTGACCCCATCTTGGGGCCCCAGTATTGGTCCGGGGGTCACGGTTTTACCAATTAGGAATCTACATGAGCGAAGGCATAGAAATTCCACAAACTAAAACATTGTAGTTCTTGAGAAGAAAATTTTTAAACTTTTCCTTTATGTTTTTTAAAATGTTTAAATTTTGAACCCCTCTTGGTGCCCATCAATTGTCCGGGAGTTACAATTTTTTGAATCTACATTATTTAAGGATGTACATGTATGCATAGTAATATCCCAAACAGTTGCACTATAGTTCTTGAGAAGAAGATTTTAAAACATTTTCCTATATATGTTAAAATCTAAACCCCTACTGGGGCCCCACTTTTTTGTTCAGGGGTCACGATTTTTACAATCTTCACTATATATACAACCATTTGTATATGTATTGGCATTTTTGGTGAAGTGGTTTTTGAGAAGAAAATTTTTAAACATTTTTCATATGTAGTTCTATGTTAAACTTTGAACCCCGCCTGGGGCTGCAGTTTTGATTTGAGGGTCACGATTTCTACAATTTAGAATCTTCATTATACATACAAGCTTTTGTGTAAATATTGGCATTTCTGGTGCAGTGGTTCTTGAGAAGAAGATTTTTTAAACATTTTCCTAAGGTATATCTATGTTAAACTTTGAACCCCGCCTGGGGCCCCAGTTTTGGTCCGAGGGTCACGATTGTTACAATTTAGAATCTTCACTATATATACAAGCTTTTGTGTAAATATTGGCATTTCTGGTGCAGTGGTTCTTGAGAAGAAGATTTTTTAAACATTTTCCTAAGGTATATCTATGTTAAATTTGAACCCCGCCTGGGGCCCCAGTTTTGGTCCGAGGGTCACGATTTTTACAATTTAGAATCTTCACTATGTATACAAGCTTATGTGTAAATATTGGCATTTCTGGTGCAGTGGTTCTTGAGAAGAAGATTTTTTAAAAATTTTCCTATGTATTTCTATGTTAAACTTTGAACCCCGCCTGGGGCCCCAGTTTTGGTCCGAGGGTCACGATTGTTACAATTTAGAATCTTCACTATATATACAAGCTTTTGTGTAAATATTGGCATTTCTGGTGCAGTGGTTCTTGAGAAGAAGATTTTTTAAACATTTTCCTAAGGTATATCTATGTTAAATTTGAACCCCGCCTGGGGCCCCAGTTTTGGTCCGAGGGTCACGATTTTTACAATTTAGAATCTTCACTATGTATACAAGCTTATGTGTAAATATTGGCATTTCTGGTGCAGTGGTTCTTGAGAAGAAGATTTTTTAAAAATTTTCCTATGTATTTCTATGTTAAACTTTGAACCCCGCCTGGGGCCCCAGTTTTGGTCCGAGGGTCACGATTTTTACAATTTAGAATCTTCACTATATATACAAGTTTTTGTGTAAATATTGGCATTTCTGGTGCAGTGGTTCTTGAGAAGAAGATTTTTAAAACATTTTCCTATGTATTTCTATGTTAAACTTTGAACCCCGCCTGGGGCCCCAGTTTTGGTCCGAGGGTCACGATTTTTACAATTTAGAATCTTCACTATGTATACAAGCTTATGTTTAAATATTGGCATTTCTGGTGCAGTGGTTCTTGAGAAGAAGATTTTTTTTTAAATTTTCCTATGTATTTCTATGTTAAACTTTGAACCCCGCCTGGGGCCCCAGTTTTGGTCCGAGGGTCACGATTGTTACAATTTAGAATCTTCACTATATATACAAGTTTTTGTGTAAATATTGGCATTTCTGGTGCAGTGGTTCTTGAGAAGAAGATTTTTAAAACATTTTCCTATGTATTTCTATGTTAAACTTTGAACCCCGCCTGGGGCCCCAGTTTTGGTCCGAGGGTCACGATTTTTACAATTTAGAATCTTCACTATATATACAAGCTTTTGTGTAAATATTGGCATTTCTGGTGCAGTGGTTCTTGAGAAGAAGATTTTTAAAGACATGCACCCTATACTTACTGTTTCGCAATTATCTCCCTTTTGAAAAGGGCTGTGCCCTTTATTTTTACAATTTATAACGATGCTTTGTACCAAATTTGGTTAAATTTGGCCCAGTGGTTTTTGAGAAGAAGTTGAAAATGTGAAAAGTTTACAGACGGACGGACAGACAGACAGACGGACGGACGGACGGACGACGGACAACGGGTGATCAGAAAAGCTCACTTGAACCTTCGGTTCAGGTGAGCTAAAAATACTTGTAAAATGGGAAATAAGACATCTACTTGTCATCTTTTAAAAATATTCCAACAAAAACAGATCTTGTGCAAAAAGCATTGAACATGCATAAAAGATATTGCCTAAATACATGTGTATTCATATGATATTTATGGGTATAGTGCAGATCACTAAGTGTACCTAAAAATATTACAATTTCTTTTAATCAAATCTGCAGTGAATTAATTTAAAATCAACAGGCAAAATCTGTATAACAGACAACATTGTTTTTATTGTGCTTGTATACAATGCACATTTACAGGGCATATCTTAACATAATACTCTGACCCTTTTGATTAAAGTAGAGGGCCAGGTAGAATAGAGCATGCACCATTACCACAGCAAATTTATCTGATTTAAAGGCATTATAATAATGTATGCCATTATTTTTCACACACGCTGTTCCTGACTATCAATTCATGGCTCCTCAGTGAATGATATCTCTCAGAGTCAGGTTACTGTAGGCAGCCGTCCCTTCTAATCCGAACTCATTGGAAGGTCGTCGACGCACTTCATTTTCTCGCCTTCTCTGTCGTACAGCTGATGGATTACTCAGTTGTCGACGTAACACCTTGGGTTGTCTCCCTTGTTGATCTGACACAACATTTGGACTGTTGCCAAGGTATAAATCTGAGAAGAGCTGCATACGAAAATTAGAGATGTAAAAATATCATATGTAACAGCAATAAATTTTCATTGAGGAACAATTGAGGTACAATTCCTTAACATTCAAATTAGTTAACCTCACAAACAGGCACTATTTATTTTATTGTACTGAATGTCTTATTTTTAAATAAAAATTTCTTTTATATCGAAATGAAGTGAATTCTACAGCGAACCATACGCGCATAATTTACGCACATGTAACAATTCGTTGTGTTACCCATTGCCAAGTGTGTTGCTAACGCTGAGGGTAATAGAACGGATTACCAACTGCGTCTAAACCAATCAGATTTCAGTATTTAACATGAAAGTATAATAATATGAAATTGTTTGTGATATTTCAGATCAAAGCAGCGGTATGCTTAGGTCATGTTTACAGTTATACATATACATTTATTAACTTAAACATAGGCAGGACAGTAAATAACTTGCTCTCTACATGACCTTGACCTTTCACACTTTCCTTATAAATAGATTATGTTATGACAATTTGCTTCATTAAAAAATTACCAGATTACCGTATATACTTGCCTATAAGTCGGATTTTTGGGAGTAGAAAACTGAGTGAAAAGTGGGGGTCCGACTTATAGGTGAGACATAGTAAAAAAAATTTCACAAGACTAGAGAAGTAAGTTATATTTCTTTTTAAATAATAAGCAGATAAATGCATTGAACCTGTGTTAATAAAAAAAAAATTCAAGCAGTCAGTTTTTCACACCTAAGGTGATAATAGATATAGGGGTCATGTCACCTAATACAACACAAGCCAACACCCCAGTTTAAGGGGCTAATTACCAACCTAATCAGTCAGTAAGGAAATAAATCACTACCATCAAATTTTCAAAAGGACTCAATTTAAATAACTGGTACTTTTGAAGCTATTACCAACTTGTAATTAGTGTTATAGGAAAATAATGGCATTTAAAATCTAAAGTTATTAACATCATAGAACCATGATAGAAATAGTCTAGAAGCAACTATGGGGTGAAACAAGGACAATTTTTTTTAAGAACTCAAAACATGTATGATTAAATGTGGTATTTTATTGAGAGTATCTGTACATCAATTGTCCTGAAAAAGTGACCCAACTTATAAGGGAGTCAACAGCAAAATCTTCATATTAAAGCTGGAAAAAGGCAACCGACTAATAGAAGAACCGTACTTATAGGCGAGTATATACAGTAGACCTCATGCAAGATGGAAATCAAAAGAAGGATTTGGTTAAGGGAGTACGTGTACCTGTAGTCTCTCCATCAGCTGGTTCTCTTCCTGGTTTTCACTTCCTGTTTGGTCGGTTTCCTGGTTTGAGTGTGCTCCTCTCCTTGTGTGTTCTTTAGGAGAAAATTATGTTTATAATCTAACTTGCAACAAGTCAATCAATTGATTCATATTTATATGTATGAATAAAATAACAGAAATCTCAAACTCATATACTGTACATACATTTATAAATTATATATGTACTGGTATACACTGTATAATATGTTTAGATGATATTATTTGTAAACTGAATTTTATAAATACATGTATATAAAAAAAGCAGGATGCTATTGATCTAATTTCCCATTATTTTTTATTGCTGCTGAGAAATCTATATAGTCAACGCTTAAGCACCAAGCATGCAATTTATATATGCACATTTATAATTACAGGGTAATCATATTGAATTTATAAACAGAATTATTCTGTTAATTTAAAAAATGGGTTTTTTTGTTTAAATTTGTTCTTATTAAACCCCAAAAAGCAGTCCCACCAAACTACATGTATTGGTATATTGTGCCATGCTGTGTTAGAGGAAATAAGTAGAAGGATAAGTGAAGAAAATGAAAGAAATTAGCTACTGCAGGTAGATCATCTAAAGGTTTCACATGTAACTTAAAAATATATTATAAATAAAACAACTACACTGTACAGACACACAGACAGACAGGCAACCAGCAGAGAGGCTGTTAGCTACAACAGAATGGAAATCATTCATTATTCTGAGTACCCTGCTTGTCTCAATTAGTCATCTACTGGAAAGTTAAATGGTAATGATGGTACATCTGTTACATAGACAGAAGTTGACTATGGAGCTCTATTTTAAAAAAGAAATTTCAAGTAAACAGGTTGGTAATTTTATGATATAAGAATGTGTAATGACTAATTAAAAAGCTATGTAACAAAACTTTTCATTATGGTTGTCCAGATTGTGTCATACTAGTAAGATTGAGGCAGAATGAAGGCTTGATTCTTATCACATTTGGTTTACCACTAGAGTTCAAAGTTTATTCAGTTTCTAGGGATCTTACTATCACCAGTGAAATGGATATCATTTCATCACCATTGAAATGATATACATTTCACTTGTGATATTACAATGACATCAAAGACACAGTTTATTTTTTGAATATTCATCTTTTAATTTTCTGACACAGATAATGACCTGAGACAAGCAAGGTGTGAGGAAAATAAATAAAATGCATGCAGAGTTAGCTTCCTTGAAATACCTGATGGTCGAGGTGCCCTGGGGGGTAGACTTGCCCTGGAGCCACCGGAGTGTCCCCGAGATAAGCCCCCCTCAGGACCCAGATCCTCAGCCACAATAATGCCATTGGCAAGGCGAGTTGAGCGTAGACTTGTATGTGATCCAGCAAGGCTCACTCGAGAATCTGGAGATGAACGTAGAGATGTTAACAAGACATCAAAATCATGAACATCAGCTGACGAATCAGCTCGACGGACTCGCTGGAATAAACCACGCTTTCCACTGCGATAACTACTCGCCCCTAGGCTTGTCACAGTGGATATTGTGTCTAAGTCAGCATTTGGGTTAGTTTCATCAGACTCAATTAAGGGAGGCAACTCCCTTGTAGGAGAATGTATCTCAGAAGGTCTACTAAGCATTAAAGATCTCACACTAGGTGATCGAGATGATCGAGATGACTCAGGTGTTGTCAACAATGAACCAGGTGAATGGCCTTTTTGTAATATGGATAAAGTTTTTCTTATAACATTATGAGTGGATGCACTGTCATTTTTCGGACCAAAAGGAAATTCTATCACAGCTGTAGATTGCATGTCATCTGAGTCAAGATCTCGAGATAGTTCATCTGAACGATTTCGCCAGCGACGAGAATTTTGTCTTTTAAGATTCTGACCTGCAAAGTGTTCAGAAGACTGGGAATGAGCTTCGGTTTCGTTTTGGTGTTCATCCGATCGAACATTCAGATCCTGAAGGCGCTGATTGAGAGATGATTTCCGATTCTGTAGGCGACCTAACAATCGACCGCCAGGCAGGGAGGTAGTGCCAGACACATTATCTGACCCATCACCCCTAAATTAAAACAAAATTTCATAAATTTGTCAAACAAAACTCTTTGAAATTAAAAAAATTGTCATAGTTTGCTGATACTCTGATAAATTTTGTAAAATGACTTTACTTTATACAAGTACTGGTACATAATATAATATAAAATATTATACGTGAATTTAACCATATTGTATCAAGATAAACATTCATTATACTTCTCCATAAATCTTTAAAAGATTTAATTTTGTAGAGAGTTGTATTTTACTCCTTCGGAATAGAGATAATGTCCCATAATTCTTTATCAGAAACATGTATCGCTGATTTACCCATTAGCACCAACAGACATTCCATTCAAAGTGAAACTGGCCCGCAGTGGATTAGCTGCTGGCTCTTCTGCTTGACGCCCTTGTAAACGCCCCTGCTGTGCCATTTTCTTCCCCCGCAGACTGCTGGACTTCTCTACCGGGGTGTTGTCCACTCTTACTAACCCTACTCCTGGAATGCTGAGTTCACTTACTCCATTCCCCCTTATTCCTGAAGATTCTGTTGTTTTCTTGGCAGCAGAAGATCTGAAATGAATATTACAATTAGATAGTGTACCGGTATATGAAAAACAGCTTTCAACTTATAACACACTTCCAGTCCTTTTCAGTCATGCTTCTTCTTTTCCTTACTTTTATTAGGCTAATGATTTATTTTCATTCAAACTTATGATTTCATTTAGGGGGATTAAGTTACAATTTTTCACAAAACTATTCCATATTCTTTAAAGTGAATAAATAACAGTGGAGAAAAATATAGCTCAATCATCCAATCATAGAGATGAGCCCCATTATTTAGCAGAATAAAGAAAAACATAATAAACTTATGACCTATTAAGTTAACAAAAAGGTTACCTTTGACTGAACTCAGTAAACGAGTGTTTATACCTGTGACTTAGCAAAGTTGACGAAAGGTTACCTTTGACTTAATGAAGTAAATAAATGGTTACCATTGACTTAACTAGGTTTGTAAATGGTAACCATTGACTTAACTTAGTTTAGGAGTAGTTAGCTTTGACTTTGATATGTATAAAGTGGTTGACTTTGACTTAACTAAGTTAACGAGAGGTCAGCTTTGATTTGATTGAGTTAAGGAATGGTAAGCTTTGACCTAATTTAGCTAATGAGTGGTTGATTTTGACTAAACTAAGTTAAGGAGTGATTAACTTTGACTTAATTGAATTATTGATTACCTTTGACTATAATAAGTTAAGGAGAAGCAACTTTTGACCTAACTATGTTAATAAATGTTACCTTTGACTAGTTCGTTCAGCCTCTTCCTCGGCCTCTAACTGGGCGGTGACTGGGTCCCATACCACCTGACCATCCACTGGACACGTGGGGTGGGAGTGTAGCAGCCAGCTGTCTATACAGTCCTTGTGAAACTGTACACACAAAGATGGGGTAAGATTCAAGTACAAATTCACAATGAATTTACTAACATTTTTTTTGTCTGTGATATGACTGCTTATATATTTTATTGAATGTAGTTCAATGGTTGGCACAGCCACATTCCAACTTGCGCAAAAATAACCAAAAGCCAAACAATTTTCTTCAATCATAACAAAAACATTTACATCACAGGGGCCAAGCCCGTTTTAACATTGGTTACATTGAAATTCATGTTAAAACGGGCTTGGCCCCTGTGATTTACACTATACATTCCAACGCTGTTTCTTTATTTTATTTGGGTACTATAGCTTTTCAGAAAGTTGGTTAACAGTGTTTGAACTTTTTAAATTTGGAATAAGTTTTCATAATTTTGGCTGAAAGCACTTTTTTAAAATGAAAAAAAAAAAGATTACCTTATGTTTACACCTTGGTAACTTTCTGACAAATTGGTTGACTTCATAACCTCGTAGACAGATTCGACACTGCATGCCAGGAGCCAACAATGGTCCCCGCTCACGGACCTTCTCCAGGGGAAACTTACTGATGACAGACTCAGGAATGTCACTGGGCTGCTGATTGGCATTGCTTGAAAAATTGATTATTAAATATATATAAAACTAAATACATGCATTCACACAAAAAATCTTCCAAATTCTAATCTCCAGAAATTTCAAGCACTTTAGTTTCTTTCCTTTATACTTGGTTGTGCAAATTGAAACTTTGGCTTATCAAAACCATGTTAAATCACAAGCAGTATTATTAAGCTGAAAAAGGGTAAACTTAACATAGTGGCAAACTGTTTTTAGTGACATGTGCGGATATACAATCAATAATTTAAAAGATCTTTCATTTTATCTACAAGACTTTCATGTTAAAGTGAAGCAATGTTTACCTGTCTAACTGTGTCAGGAGTTCGTAGTCAGACTCTGTGAACTCTCTGTTTAATAAATCATTGGCCACAGCCTCGGGTAACACAGCACCATAGGTCCTCTGAGCTGGCCGCCATCTCTGGTTTCTTTTCTGTAAAAAAACCCCCAATCATCAAGTTATAAAAACAAAATCTCTTTCCTTTCAAAAATTTCTTGAATGTAGTTTTAATATTTCATCTGATCATAAAATACATATATACTAATATTATTTAGAGAAAATCTACATACCGGTAATAAAAATATAATTGCAACCCACAAAAATTATTTTCTCAGGCACCATCACATTAATTCTATTGGTATTTGAAAAAGAAAATAACTCATTGCAAAATTTTGGTCTGTGAAACTAAAGATTGATTTTTGTTGGCCATAGCATCTCATCTCTGGATGTTTGGTCTGATAATTGTATATACTTACGTGTCTGTATTCAAATGGATGACTTGTGTGAATGGAAGTGTTGAAACAGGACTGACACAGGTGGAAATCTGTACAAGCAGTGCACCTAATACAACAAATCATATCTATATATTACAAACATTATTTATACATGGTCATACTTTTTCGATCCACAGCCCACGTACATGCAGTGCTATTTTCACCAGTAATTCATTAATAATGACATTATTTATTCTCTAAGAAAGTCTTGGGTGCTGTACAGTTAATTTTGTGTGCACTTTTGTCTCGTTCACTCCCAGCGGGATAGTGTAAAAGAGTTCTAATACTTCTAAACAGTACATTATTTATCATAGTATCATATATATGTACCTTGGTAAAATTAAGTCCAAAATAGAGTGAAATCAGAGACAAATGGAGGAGTCTAGTCCTTGCCCTATGTGCCCCTGGGCATAGCAAGGACTAGGGAGGGGAGGGGGAGAGTGAAATCATTTTTTAATGCAAGAAGTAAAATGCAGCTTAGTAATGTGAGGTTGAATATAACCTAGTATCAGTCTATAGAGGGACATTGATTGTACTGTACCTGTAGCATTTGCCTTCTATAGGTGAAACTTGACAACTCTGACACCTGGTGTGGAGATGACGATCCATGCGTCCCCCTGCGGGGACCCCCATAGCATTACGACTCTCTGCCTTCAGGAGTTCTATCGTGCCAAAGTCCTCTCGACAAAATGGGCACTTAATGGTCTTCTCCCCCGAAGTTTTCTGGTGGTCTGCCCAGATCTTCATACATTTTATGTGGATGCTGTTACCACAACCAAATCTGTAATAACATCAGTAAGTACATAAATCACTCACTATAAATTAAGATAATATTTTAAGGGTAGGTCTTTCTATAATAAATTGTGATTTAATGCTGACACTACTATTACTAGCTTGGACAAAATTTTTTTTTCTGCATGTAGTTATCATTTAACTACCGTATTTACATGTCCAAATTAGTGTTTAAAATGGTGTAATCATGAATATTACATTACATTAATTCAATGAAACCTATAATGAAAAACAATTTGCATCTATAGGAGAGAATTTTTATGATTTGACAACAGTTCTTTTCTAAGAAATGACATGTTCTGTTAAATTATTTGATATAGTACATGTCAGAGAGAATATTTCTCAATCGTTCAAATAAACTACTGGTACTGCCCAGTACTTACTTGCAGTAGGTGACAGGCTGGTGTTTGCCCAGTAGTTCATCCTGACAGATGGGACAACAGTCATCGTCCCCGATTTCTCTCTGTTGAATTGTGGGCCGTCCATCCGCATTAAACCCTGTAGTCCCCGGGGGACCAGACGTTGTCCAGCGCCGGACTGGAGTTTTGCGCTGCTTGGCCGTAGCTCCGAATAAAATGTCATTGATCTCTCTCTCCACCAAGCCCAGCTGCCACGTGACTGAAACAAACAGATTGTCATTGTAAATTTCCTTTTGACTGTTTTCTTTGCAGCTTTATTCATGGTACCCAATGGATAGAAATTATTTAAAATTTATACCTGGATTATTCTGTGGGACACGAAACTTTTTCAAAATCAGCCAACATATATGTTTACAAAGGTCTCTGTCTTTCATGAAAGAGGTACAGGTGCAGGAATGGGGGTCCCCTAAAAACACCTGAAAGAGAGAATAAAGACATACAACTGATAGAGGCTCTATCATTTATACTAGTACATCCAAAACATTCACATTGTTTCTTTTGTTTCAAAATTAATCAACCGTTCATTCATGATTGTATAGTAGTAAATTATTCATTTATTAATCAATTCAATTTATCAATAAATATTATTGAGAACTGATAACTTAACCAGGGTGTGTAATTAGTACATTGTACTTGACTGCATTGTAAGTCAGATGTAATATATATAAGATCTTTTATTTCTTAAAGGCTTTAACTAATTGATACTAAAGCTATAAAATGAGCAATAACCAATGTGGTACCTTGACAGGTTTAGTTTCCCCCTCCTCTTTCAGAAGGAACCCTGTGGGGCCGGTCTCTCGGAGGATGTAGATGGTGGCATTGAGCGCCTGACATTGACGCCAGAACACAACATCATTGCAAGTCCGCCGCCATGCCACACTCCTAGACATAATTCTGTTGTAGAGAATAAAAATAATTATCGTCAAATGGTTGGTCGGAACAATGGTAACCAGTTACAGAGTCAATTGCATAAGTTGTCATAAAAAATCTAATTATTGGTATAATTATTTTAATTAACACATTCTTTTTCACAATTTTTATTTTGTACTCCTTGAGAGTTAATTCAATGATTATAATTTTTTTTGGAAGAAAAAATTTCTCAAGATTTCTCCATGCACTTTATTATGGCACGCCAAATTCACAAAAATTAGCTAAGCATAGTTTCACATTTTATATTAAATTAGGTAGTTTTAATTATCAACTGGTAACTATATAGTTTACGAACCGCAAACTATAGTTAACGATTTGTTAACCATAGTTTTTATCTGTAAAACTATATTCAACAGTTGTAAACTATAGTTTACGAATGATAATCTAAGTTTATCTGTCTGCAAATAACAATAGATTTTGCTGATAAATATAGATTTATATCTGTAAACTATCATTTACATTCGTTAACTATAGTTAAGGTTTGTTAATCATAGTTTCACAATCGTGAAACTATATTTATCAGATAAATTATGTTTTGCAATCGCAAATGGTTGTTTTCAGTGTTAATTATAGTTTTACACTTCTGAAACATATAGATGATCACGTTAACTATATGGTTCACAGATGTGAAATGAAGAATATGGTCGTTACCTATAGTTTTCTGTCCGTAAACTATAGTTTACAACCAATAAACCTAGTTTATCGACTGTGAAACTATGATTAGCTCACTTTTGTGAATTTGGCGTGCCATTCTTTATTGTGTCAGGTTGAAGGATACTACAAAAAAGTCTACAGAGATGATGCATTACAAAGGAAATTAACATGATTAAAGAACCTGAATGATAATAGCAAAATTAAGCAAAGCGAGCTCCAAGAACCAGTGTGTGCGGGAAAAAGAATGAGCTAAACCTACAGATTCATCACACAAAATTTTTTGTCTACGTCCCATAATGCTCTCTAATGTTTTTACCCGTGGTGCTATATATATTGCCAAATATGGCTGACATTTAACTCGTAATTTATGGTGTCTTGAGGTTTGAAGACATGTTTTGAGTACCGCACCAGCTTTGGTGAGACCCAAGAGATTTGTTAGTACATATAGATCTATACCTTCGTATTGAGTCGAGATATGTAGACAAAAAAGGTCACGGATGACGTCACAGTGCTCTTGTGCTATATTTCCCGTGATAAATTTAGAGGTTGATCAAACATCTGTAATGCATGTACTAGCTACTTTTGTATACCTGCCTCATTGACATATGATTTGTTTTTATTTATTTTTTATATAGAGATTATATAAATATATACTAGCAAGAGTCATACGTACTTTACTGTCATTACTCATATCGATCCAATTTTAAGCTAATTGTGCAGTAAGTATATGAGCAGGGAGGAAATAAACAATAGGACATTTTGAACATACATGTTAACCTCCAGTGATGAAAAATAGGTAGATTTTAAATTGAAAAGCAGTAGCAACACGCGCGGTCTTTTTCATGTATATTTCACAGCATAGATTTTTTAACTATTAATAAAAAAGAATATATAAAGAGAAAAAATTAATATTTAAAAAATTTATGCAGATACCGCATATAGTCAAACCATTAAATTTGAAAATGGGAAATTACACACCTAAAAACAGGGACCGGGTTCTCTCTCTCTCTCTCAAAAAAAAATCTTTCAATTGACGTTCCTTGAAAACTTAAACACATAATGCAGTGCTGAATAAATTTGATTTTCGAACAAAAAATAAACAATTGAGATGTAATTTTCCATTATATACCTGTCCTATCTGTACATAGAATGTTTTAAATTCCCAAATATCACGTCATACGGCCATGTTGTTTATAGCCTCGGTTTGAAATCACCATGAAGAAATATTTGATATACAATAGAACCAATATGCAAATGTTATGTTTTCCGGATTTACAACATCAAAGTATGACAGGCTCCAGAAGTTTTAGGATTTTCGGAACAAATTTTTCATAACCTTGAAATAGGTTCGAGCATCCAAATAATTTTTAAAAGAAAATTTTTAGTAATAAAACTTAATTATTTTACAGCAAAGAAAAGAAAAAAAAATGAAAAAAGAAAAAAGAAAAGAAAAGAAATTGATGGTATGTGATAATGTCTATCTAAGATGAAAATACATCACATCCAAAGAGATTAAGTGCTATAAAACGATTCCATGAAAAGTTGACATAAAACTGGTCGTGAATTAATAATTAAGGCTATGCAAATGACGCTTTTGATAAACTGTATGAATAAGAATAGGCTACTATGTAGCTGTCTTCATGTAAAAGAATGTGGGATTTGAATAGTATATCAGATAAAGTAAAAGAAAGTTAGGAAAATGTGAGAATGTCAGTGCCCAATTTAAGATGGAGAGAGAGAGAGAGAGAGAGAGAGAGAGAGAGAGAGAGAGAGAGAGAGAGCATCTTTAATTAGAAGTTAAAGAAAGCCCATTTTCAGTATTTTGAAAAGAAATTAACACGTTTTACCTGTTTTCATTAAATTCCTGACTGTTTGACATATCACGTAACGGAATTCATTCTTTTCTCTTTTTATATCTCGGATTTTGACAAATGATAAACGACTGTTCTTCTGATAACGTAAATACAAATTTGCGCACCCATTTACATGGCATCGGGTACCTAGACTGTTAGATCATTACGTAGCTTATGGAGTCAAGTTACAAGACTTTTGCGGACTTTTCAAAGAGAAAGCAGTAGCGTTAAAATGTGTTTTGTTTTTATGCATTGTACGAATCGTTGTGTTGAACTTCAAAATTAAATATCACTTTCAGTTAGCTATGAACTTTGATAAGGTAATTTCTGGTTCATCTGCTCAAGACTCAATCCATGACAAATATTCAGTCACTTAGCTTTAAATGACCGGATTTAAACACAAAATGTTAGAACTGATACCTAATTAAGATATTTATAAATAAGGAGTATAGTCACACTGGCGTCGGAAGCAAATTGAAAGGGGGGGGGGCTAATCCTTAGAAATATTGAGAAAAAAGTAATTCCCAAAATCACGGAAATCCTAATCCGTGGGGGGGGGGGGGGGGGGGGGGGGGGGGAGTCTTCCAAAAGAAAAAAAATTACCCAATTTTTTTTTCCAAAATCATGAAATTCCTAATCCGTGGGGGGGGGGGGGGGGGGAATAGTATGCTTCTGAATCCAACTTCTCAATCTTTCAAGGTAAATTTAGGAACAATAATCTTTCCTGCGAGAAAAAGTGGGGGGGGGGGGGGCTGAACCCTCTATCATGCTATGTCTCTAGCCCCCCCCCCCCCCCGGTTCCGACGCCTATGAGTCACACATCCTAACAGACAGGGGACATACAATTAAAACGAACCCTGGCTCGAGGTCAGCTGGTGGGGGTTATGATTTATGTATTTGAATCTTTTTCTACTTAAAAGCTAGCATTGATTTGCATACGGCGCATCATGGTATTGTAAGGCTTAAATAGAAAAAACCTGAATTTATGAACTGAGCAATGTTTTGTTAATCTTAATTGACATAATCTGAATCTCATCATATTTTTTATATTTAACACCTACGACCTTCAATCTAAATCTACTAAGTATACTTCATATGCAGGTATGTTACTTTAGGTTTTTCCCCCCAAAATAGAGTGACCATACAAAATTAAGTGTTGATGCTAGTACGTTTATCAAAAATAAGAAGGATCCCAGTGGACCCTCCCCCTTGCTTTAACAAAACTTCAAATACATGTATATATACCAGAATAATCAAACAACGGACACTAGATACAATTGCAAAATTTTAGATATAACTTAAAAAAAAACCATACATCCATCAACAATCAAATATATTTACTTATGTTCTTATTCGTTAACACTCAAACGAACATAAATAATTTATAAAATAAATAACAACACGTATATAGATGCAGAAGCGCTCTCAGAAGCGCAGTTTAATTATTACATGTATACAATCACATAATTCAATTTTCTTGTGTTCTTTTTCTCTACAAAAACAAAACAACACATATTAGCAAAATATTTATATATATATTTTTCATAAAACCAAACATTTATGACTATCTTTGAGGGCGGGTGGGTGGGGAAACGTCTGCTTGCACTGAGAGAGATCCTTCGAATGACTTAAAACTCAATTCTTTACCAAATCGTGCGTACCTTACGAGAATACCTGTAGAACAGGTTTTCTATAAATATAATAACCAATCAAATTGGTTAGTCTTCATAACAAACACCAGGTAAACACGTGTTCGATCGAAAACACGTGTTGTAATACCTTCAATAAATATATATATATATATATATATATATATATATATATATATATATATATATATATATATATATATATATATATATATATATATATATATATATATATATATATATATATATATATATATATATATATATATATATATATATATATATATATACCGGTATATCAGAGGAGAGGTTTACAGTTCTTATTACCTTCCACATAAAGTTATACTATTTTTTGTGTCGATATGTCACAACTGGGATAGAATTAGCAAAGAAAGCATCCGCGGATCTGGGGTGGGGTGGGGGGTGGTGGGTCAGGGTCGGGGGAGGGGTTGGATCCCTCTCCCCGGAAAATTCAAATTTATTAAAACTAATTTTCAAATAATTTTACAAAAAATAGGCCTAACCCCCCCCCCCCCCCCCCCCCCCGCCCGGCAACACAATCCGCGCATGCGGTGGAATGCAAAAATTAGAATACTGTATACAGGGTTATATTTGCCCCGTGTAATTTACATCTACCGAGTTTGATTCCCTCCATTTCTTATGGAAAGCACCCTTATACGTAATTCATATTTCTATAGAAACTGACGGGACTGAAATCTACACGTCCCGTTTATTGATTGATCGAAACCTACACAGGCACGTAGCATCGTTTTTGAAAGTGGGATGGGGGGCAGACTCATCCCAAAAAAAAAATTTGACATGCCAAAAAAAAAAAAGGAAAATTGTTATTTCCGAAAATCGTCAAAAACCTAATCCGAGGGGGAGGGGGTGGGGGGGGGGGTAGCTAAAAAAAAAAGAAAGAAAGAAAAAAAAGGGAAATTTGTAATTTCCGAAAATAGTCAAAAACCTAATCCGTGGGGGGGGGGGGGGGGCTAATTTCCTTATTTCTATATCAATTTTTTACATACTCCCAAAAAAGTGGGGGGGGGGGGGCAACTCTATGTTAATTCAATTTTTTGTATGTTAATTTTGAAAAATTTGTTGCGGCGAGAAAAAGTGGGGGGCAAGCCCCCCCCCCCCCCCGGCCCGATGCTACGTGCCTGCTACAACGACCTAGGAAAAATCACGAACTGCATGAAATAATCATGATGCATGCCCAAATTCCCATGGGAGACGATTTGGCTGCTTCTTTTAGCTACATGTAACGCTGATGTAAATTAAAAGTGAGTTAAATTAACTTACTATACACAGTAAATTTAAAATAAAGATGTAAATTTAAACAATAAAATGTTTTTCTTTGGTGATTCATGCAGGTTATGAAGGTGTTGATCTTTGAAGAAGAAATGCATAACCCGCGCTGGCAATGTCGCCACCTTCATATCCCGCATGAATCACCAAAGAAAGCATTTTATTGTTTCAATGTAGAGAGTTAATTGAAATTTGGAATTCGCGACCCAGTCTTAAATTCGCCTGCTGACAACGAGGGTGTAAGGAGCGAAATTAAAACGAGGCGAACATTTCCCTGTAATGCTTATATTTATCGGGTTCGGTATACGTGAAATTATAAAACCACAGGTTGAACTAATCAGTCTTTTTTGCATTTTCTCAACGTTTAATATGACTGAAACGTTAGAAGCACAGTTAGAAACGCTCACGAACGAGAATGCATTCTTACAGAAGTACTTTTCCTTGAGGAAGAAGTGCGAACAGCTTCAACAGGTATATTGCACAGCCCTCCTGCTCTCTCTCACTTCTTTGGGTCTCACTTTTGTTGATGATGCATGATGGTCTTATAAATGGTCATAAGTATCCAACGCAAATTGTCATCATTCATTCCAATGAAATATGATAATATGTTTTACGGTGTGACCGTTGGGGCGAGCGCAGAAGGAACCACACATCTGTCATCATTGTTAAATGTAACCCGTGGACTTGCCCTAACCAAAAAACTTTGGCTTTGTCTCGAAAACTTTTACCACCGCAAGGAACCCGAAATTATCAAACCTTTTTAAAACAAACTACCACTGAGCATTAATAAAATGTTAAACAGACTTATTAAATACAATAATATTATGTTTTATCATTCCTTTACCTTTTAATAATGATCATTAAAATCAGTAAACAAATTGTGTGTCTGTGTTATTTTTCATTTTGTTCCTTGTTGTTACCTGTGTTTTAATTATTTTCCTCTGTGACATCAATTTTGTTATTAATCTTTTTCATTTTTGTACGCTATATAAGCGTTGAAGACATGTGCCCTCAACCTTTTTTAGTGTGTGATATCCAATATAATTGAAAGGTATGTCCACATATGCAACTATAACAAATACATGTAGATATTTTAAAAGTTTAATTTTTTTCTTTTATTTATTCATTTATTACAAAATGATGTGGCTGCACGTAGATCTAATAATGATTGGACTTTTCTTTTTGAATAATTTTTTGTCACCTACCTAACGTATGCATATATGATTGGATCAATATGACAGTAAATTTAGCATGGAAATTGCATGTGTATTTACTAGGCAAAAAAATTTATCAAAACAAAACTAATCAGCCAAAGAGTCACCGTTAACACTGATACTGAGTACTTCCTACACGTTACATCCAGTACAGATGCTTGATCCACCTCTAAATGTATCGCGGGAAATTAAAACGCGAGATCACTGTGACGTCATACTTAACTTTCTTTTGCGCTCGACAGTTTTCGTTAGTTGTCGGGGAAGGAAATGACGTCATATGTCAGCAAACGTTCAGTTTTTTACGTAAGCATATGTGCTGTTTACTTTAGTGTTTTTTAAAAAAGGACTTTTTATTGGTAAATGGAGAAAGATATATGCGATTTACAGGTAAGATTTTCCTTAGAAACGCTTCCTGTTCCGCCATGTTGCTATGCACCGCAATGGATCACTGGGATAGTAGAACGTCTTCACGCGGGTCCACAAAATTTTCTTTGAACAATGTGCAGATTTCAACTCGAATTTCCTCCATTCATACACGTTGTCTATGGAGCTCGCTACGCGAGCGGCGCTTCGCGTCGCCTCGCTGCGCTCGCTATTACAATAATGAAAAGCAATATTTAGGCGGTTACTTAAACAGTTAAATGCAAATGGAAAATGTTTTTGACTTGTAATATGCACAAGCCTCTGAATTTCTATCAATAAGCTGTTAAATGTAAGGGAAGATAGAGATATATACCCTATCTATATATAAATACACTTTTTATATATAGATAGGGTATATATATATATAAATATCTCTCTCTCTCTCCCTCTCTCTCTCTCTTCCCATACATTTAACAGCTTATTGATAGAAATTCAGAGGCCTGTGCAATATGAAATACAATGCACTGTATCATTATGATATTAGTGATGAATATAGACCCCTCATATTACACTAAATTGCTGTGCACTATAGAAAGGATCCGTAACAGGGATGTGTGTATGTATAGCATCAGGGTGGAGTACAACAATAATCACCTTTGGGTGATTGGATGAACCTGGATAACTGACTGTTCACAACACACTATGACTTTATATTGACCAACCATATACTGTAACAGTAACTCAAATTTATGGTTGATAAGAAGATGACAGATGAATACAAACCCTTGTATCTATGTGCAATAATAAGACATTCTGTTTCTCCTATAGGCTAATGAGAAAATAGTCAACAGAATACAGCATGTGAAGAAGCTCATCAAGAGATACAAGAGGGAGAGAAGGTCAGCATTGCACATTGTTGTGGTTCATTGTTTATTAGTTTCTAATATGGAATCTTTTTTACCAGTCAGATATGGAACAACAAATAGGATTTAAATAACATGCATATGTATGTATTGCATATTGCATGCAAACCCAAAAATATTGTCAGATAGAAATCAGTGGAAATTTAAGATATAGAAAGAGAATGATGATGCGAAGAAATTTAAGGTTTTAGTATTAAAGATTCTATTGACTATTGCATATTGCATGCAAACACAAAAATATTGTTAGATAGAAATCAGTGGAAATTTAAAGAAAGAGAATGATGATGTGAAGAAATTTAAGGTTTTAGTATTAAAGATTCTTTCATTGATACATTTATTTAGGTTTCTAACCAACCGCCTGGATGAACATGGGGACGACTACAAAGATGCACAGATTCCAGTGATGTGGGAGGTCAGCTAACAGTTTGTGAAAATCTCTGTTTGGCAGATAAATGTAAACTTGTTTGAATGTTCTTGGCTAACTTGATTAGTCCATGGGTCTATAAGTAGGAAAATAAAACATCAATTATGGTACATATTCAAGAAAAAAAATCATCTCAGGCCTTTGAAGATACACAAAATGGATATGCAAAATATAAGTTCTTGATTACTTTTTTGTAATAAAGATGAAGAAAAATGTCAAAATTTCATTAGTAAACTTTATTAAACATTAGAGTTGGTTACCCTTTGTCTGACAATAAACACATCAAGTATAGGATCAATTTTTATTGTACTCTGTGATCGGTAGGAGGATCAAATACACAACCCTCTTCGTGCAATGAAAAGCAGCAATGGAAAAGCTCATGGAGTGAAACATTCATCTGACATCATCTCAGCAGTCAGTCCCCGAGTGTTAGCAGACATGGGACAAATCTCCTCAAGTTCGTAACTTAAACTTTAATAATCTGCATGTACCGGTAGTTTTTTAAATCACTAGAAATCAGTGTGTATGAAAAGTTTGTTATGTAAGAAATCTTAGGATTTCATCGTAGTCTGTATCTAAAAAATGTTGAAATGATCTATTAGAAATGTTGAAATAACCAGGTTTTTTTTAATGAAAATAAATACAATGTACAATTAAAGTAGATTTTATTGTACAACATATTTTTAGTTCCCTTCCCCTTTAAGCATGTGAAAGATGTTGGGATATTTCTCTAAGTGAGAGATGTGAAATATGTGGGGGCTTGACAAAATTTTTAGAACACTTCAACTTGATAATGATCAACAGATTATAGAAAATTCAAGCCTTTACTCTCAATAAAAAAGATAAATCAGTTACTTGAAATTTTTTTTTTATAAAATTCATTCTTGAGCCCCCTCCCTTAGATTTTGGTGAAAGGATGACGCAGCTGCATTTAGGCTCTGTTTACATTGGAACACTTTAATATGTCCTTTAGTATGATGCTTGTAAATTGATAACTAGCATTCTAACTTTAGTTGGCTAATAGTATGTGAAGTATATTTTATTCATTGAGTATTTTGAATTTTAAAGTGGAAAGATAACTTTCAAAAGTTTTTCGGCTCAAAATGTGACAATACCATTTTAAAATAAGAGAATATATAAATTTAATGTTCTTCAGAATGGAAACTTTAGGTTTCTTTAAAACTCTTCAAGACTGGGCTAAATGTTGATAAACAAGATATGTTTCTCCCTTTTATCAGGTAAATCCAAAAAGAAGGTAGAAAAAGCCAAGGACTTTGTTGGCCCTAAGAAGCCCGCCAATGCATTTCTTTTGTTTTGTCAGCACAGGAGGACGGCCGTGTCAGAGGAATACTTCAAGGTGGGGCTTACAGGGGAATTCACACGACATAGCACATAATGAATGAGGAAAATACGCATAGGCAAACCATTATGATGTTTACAATAGAAGCAATGAAGTGAATATATAATGTAAAATGATGTATGAGACGGAATTTTTCTCATAACTTTTGTATAAATAGTTATGAAACAATTTTAGTGATCATAAACACTTATATGCTTTTGTTGAACCCTAATGAATTAAAAGGAATTTGATTTTAAAAACAGTGTTTGACAACTAGCCATGAATGATTCAATTTATTTTCCACACAGTTCCCCCTTTTGGAATTGATTCTAGAAACTTTGTGTGCTCTTGGATCTTGCAGTTGATATACATAGATCTATCTTTTCTATCCTTTTCATTTTTTGCAGGAGAAACATGAAGAAATTTCAAACCATGAGTTGACTCGTAGAATTGCTTTGGAGTGGAATATTCTAAAACCAGATCAGAAAAAAGTAGGTTGTATAATTGTTGCTAAAGGTGTGTAGAAATATCTATAAGAAATATTTTCATTAATGATATAGGGTATTCCAAAAACATTGATGTTTTATGGTAGTCGGATCCAAAATATTGAATTACAATGTGCAATTTAACTTTTGAACCTTTTTTAAATGTAAGGGCATAAGTCTTTTTATAAAGAAACATCTCCTTAAATCATGCTGTATTGTATTCTACCAATAAAATCTCAACACATATAAAGGAAACAATGCTGTTTTTAGTGTTTTAGGGATAAAGTGAAAATTATTTATTTTGCAGATTTACTTTGACTTGTATGAACAAGAGAAGGAGCAATATGAGAGAGAGATGAAAATCTACCACGAGCAGGAATTGTCTCGGGGGATCGACAGAGAGCCTAACAAGGGACGCGAGAGCTCAGAGGAAGTGGATGCTGCTGCCATGGAAATGGAGGCACAGAGTGCCGTCAACGCACTAATGATGGACAACTGACAAAGGAGTGTCCAAGAATCTCTACTTACACTGACCGAGTAACACTGCCTTAACAATCAGCTTCCCTGCCATCTTCCTTCTTTTAATTTGTTTTCTTTTAATAGGTTAGGAATGAAGTAAAATGTGTGATTTTATTTATCTTTGGTTTAATATCGTTAGAGAAAATTTTTTATCGGATTTTATTTTGAATTTCATTTTGCGTCCAAGTAAACCAATTCAATTGGTTCTTTGGAATTCATTTGATCTATTCGTAAAAGAGAAACTATTATTATAATATGTGACGTACTATTTACATATGTATGATGGACTGATTTTACTTGTTTTATTTGATGTGTGTTTGAAAATGATTGCATTAAATGCCACTTTGAAGGTCATTGTCTGTATCAAACCAAAAAACATTAGATTTTTACACATTATTTAACAAATACAAACCAATTTAATTCAGAGATGTTTATGTTAAGCTGTTACTGTAAACTATCTATCGAATTGGAACTTCTGAATGTATATTGATGTCATTAATTATGCTTCAAATGGGAAGAAGTGTGATTAAAAAATAAGAATAATTCATCTTCCTATACATATGTATTGCAAAGGCCAGTTACTCTAGCTGTTTTCAGTTTACTGTCACAATAATTTATGTACATATTAAATATTCATAGCAAATATTTAGCAGCTTTTACAATAACCAGTTGATCAAATATTTAAGTCATTAAATTTTACAAATTCTAAAATTTCAATGTTGTGTGTAATAAAAAATCATCATTTCTACGAAAATTGATTTTTTCTGTATTATTGAATTTTGAAAATAAATTATAAATATTGTCTACAGAGGTCAAACTTCAATTCAAAGTAAGTGATAGTTGAAAAAAAAAAGCCAAGTTGGATGCTGAACAAAACAAAACACTAGTTAAATATTTGAACATTGTATTACATGTAATAGTAATTGTGTGGATCTGGCCCCTGGGCCATAAAACTTAGATGAGCTTACTTTTGATCTAGGTCTCACTTTTACAAAAGAAACATATAGTGGAAAAGTGAGACTGAGATCAAAAGTGAGCTCGTCTAAGTTTTATGGCCCCAGGGCCTGAACTCTGACAAGAAAAGTAATGGTACATGTATTTCATTATATAGCCCATATTAGGTAATAATGAGTGTTAATTGTGAATTAAACAATCTCTGTATGCTGCCTTCTTCTTATTTCAAGATTTCAAGTATTTACAGTGTAGAAAATCAAGACGACACACCACTCAATGAATTAGGATTATTTGATTTATTTCAGTTTATATCAATTCAACATAAACAGTAATATATATGTTTTAACATTTTCTTTTCTTAAGATAAGAACGTACCTTTTTACATACATTTGTGGATAAACCAAAATTATTTATGTTCAGCAATGAAAAATATAATTGATCAGGTAAAATTGCTCATAATACTCTGATAACTAAGTTAAATTTGACATCAAACTAAAATAGCTTTTATAAAATTGTTTTCCACTTCTGAGGTTCTCATTGATGTCATGAAATTCCTTAGGCAAATGCTTAATGTACAGAATTTTCTTCAAAACATAAATAGGGTGGACATAGATTAAAATTAGTTACTTTTCTCACTTAATTTGCTATATAGATGATTTTGTGCCTTTCAACGGTTTCAATGTCTCTTTCTAGTTGTTTCATTTCGGCTTCCATTCGTTCTTTTCTGTTCTTTTTGGGGGCGGTGTCAGGAACCACTGATAGACCCTGATACTGGTCATGAATTTCTTCCCAGTTTTGTTTAAGTCCCTTGAGAATTGCAGCTCTCTCGTCGGCTGTGAGAGATTTCATGGCTCCGCGACGGAAATGCTCGGCAACATAGGCATCATACTCCTCCTGTGCTCTCTGCATTTCATCCCTTCTCCTGATCAAGTATTTTGGTGTTTCTCCAAAATCCTGTAGATGGAAAGATTTTTTTAGAGCTGTTACAGTCAACTGATTTAATTTTATTTTGACAAAAATATTTTGACAAAAATATGCATCTTACTACTTCAACAACATTTATATATAAAAAAAGAAGTTGATAATCTCTATGAGAGAGAGAGAGAGAGAGGGGGGGATAATAAATTTGTTTCATCTTAACTTTGTCAATATAGTGATATGTACCTTTTTGTTTGTGTACACAGGTTCTAAGCCTGATGGCTCCAAGAGATTTTTGTGGCCTCCTCTGGTATCCACGTAAACCTTCTGTGGTTGTCTTGGGACAGATGTAATGTTCTGGACTGCATTTGTAGTGATGAAGTTCTTGGAGGTTTTCAGGCCCATTAAGGGCTTATCATCTTTCCTTGGGACTGGGGGTCTCCTCCTCTCCTCATCGGCATACTTGAATTGTTGGTCTGGGGGAAGATCTATTTAGAGAAAAGAATTTTGAATAAATGGGGAACACCAAAGGCAATTTTTGAGAATGAAGACCTATTGAATAGATATACTGCATTAGATTTTCATTTTACTTCAGGGAAATCAGGATTAAGAAAGAATACCTCTTGGTAATATGACATCTTTGGTGCGTTTCTTGAGGAAATTATCTGTGGTTGGGGCAGGCACCTTGGCTTGTCCCATAGTTTTGTGGTCCCCTCGACCAGACACATATTCTTGTTTCACATTATCCCGAAATTTGGAGTTGTATCTGTAATTCAATATGAATTGTGTCAATCCTTTAAAAATGTATACAAATGTAACAAAAAAACTCACATACTGAGTGACTTTTTTGAAAAGATTCAATAGATATAAACATATGATACATTCTAATAACTAAAATATCTTATAACGTGTCTTACTAGCGCAATCAAGTGTAAATATACACGCATGGACAATTGGCGTAGACATAATTTCTACACTTGTTCTCTGTGTCCAGTTAATAACGATTTATATAAGCATGTTGAATGCATATACGATATGTGGAAAGTTATTAAGTCCCAAATGCAAGCCTTTTAAGTCTTTTAAGCATATATGAAGATATTTGACTAAGATATTGTACATGTCTATACTGTCAACTCAACCAAAACAGATAATCGTACCTTGCTTGTTTGATTTTCTTTTCCTCCTCCGTTGGGATAAGATTGTAGATGCTTGCCTCCTCCAGCATGTTTAGATATGAAGGCTGCCACGGGAATATAAACAATGAAAACCTTCCCAATTTGTGCCTGTCAACTGGTTGACAACACGGCAGCCAGTATAAATATGTCCGTAGTAACCTGTTACTAGGAAGTACGTCACAAAACAACACCGACAACTCTACCTTACCCGTCTTAACATGTTATGGAGTTGCCTCCCGTGTCTTAAATGCTTTTTTTCCTCGAGATTTTGAAGTATGTATATATATATATATTTAAATTATAATTTTTCTTTGTTTCTATTCAGAACATCCGACTTTTGACAGTTTAACCAAATTACCGTATCAATTAATCTTCTAAACATCATACATGGTTTTTTCATCAAAATTAAAATTTATATTATTTTGATGAAGGTAACTGGTGCCTCTAAATGCAAGATTATTTAAGTCAACATACACGATTATTATGTCAACATGCAAGATATTAGATAATTATGTTGACATGCATGATTATTATGTTGAAATGCAAGTTATAAATCTTTTTAATGGTTTGATTTTTATATGGGTAAAATGACTCACTAATGCCGGACTCTGACATCACAGATGTACGATGCAACATAAATATGACAACATGCGACTTAGGTGGCAGGGGATAGTATTTTTGGTCGAGGAAATGTGAGGCAGATAGTGCTCATATATGAGATTTAATTTTTCAGTGGGTTTTTAAATTTGCTAAAATTGGTTTGCATGCAGGGGACACATGGTCCCGACTCTTGAGAATTTTTAAACATTTCAGAATAAAACAAGTACAACTTACATATAGCACTATAAAGAATAGCCAGGGACGGTCTCAAAATATTCTGAAAAATTGCCCTTTTTTCACATTTTCACGGGTCCAGAACCACGCTCCAGTCCCGAGCAACTGCCATAAACTACCATAGGATTGGTAGCTTAATGTATACCCATGCAAATAATCACCAATTGATGGGGGGTCAATCACCTTCTTTTCGAGTGACATTTCGTGTTCTGAACCCACCCTACTTTTCAAGCACAAAACCGAAAGTGAAAATTATGGCCACAGTTTCGCATTTTCATTCCATATCTGATGAAAAGTGCTACCAGTATTAAAGTGTCATATATCAGTGAAATTGACATGAGCTCCTCTATCCACAAAATGAATGCAATAAATATTCTAGCAATTTATACCCCTCAAATAACCAGCCAAACCCCAGGTTCTCCCTTTATTTCAAAATTTTGACCGGGTCTTTCCTTCGAAACTATCCCCTGCCACCTTTAACTTTAAGAGTTTGTTTCTCTCTAACCAAAACACTTTAAATTCAGAAAGTTCATGCAATTCTGAGTAAAACACTCCAAATTTGGTCTGATTTCATTGAAAAATAAAAAAGTTATGGCTGTTTAAGTATTACCCCCTTTCGAGGCTGATTCACCTTAACCTGTTTCTGTAAGGTTTTCAAGATATATCATGACTTCTTTCAATCCAAAAGACATTTTTTCTTTTAACATCAGTTATAACAAGAAACCTTTATCCAAATCTGATGGAAAAACATTGAAATATTCACATTTAGTAACAACATCTAGGAGAATTCAACTCATATGTATCACCTATCCCCCTGCAAATGGGAATAAGAAAAACACACTATTCCTCCTTGCAATCAACCTTTTTGTTTCTAAATGGTATTAACAGGTTTAAAAACTCCATTGGAACATAAAAGCAACTTATTTGGAACACAAAACCTTCACTTTCATCTCTTCATAAGGGACAGGTACCTAGAAAATGGCAATCAGGCATCTTACCCGAGGAGTCATTTCCCAAATATGCTGAACGGATGATGATGAAACCTAATTCCTCTGTTTATTCTTTAACCAATAGTAAAAGATCTAGATTTATTGGTTAAAAAGATTGAAATACATGTTTTACATACAAAGAAATACCAAATTTGAACATCATGACCACACCCCCATCATGAGGTGGGAATACATGCAAATGACAAATGGTTAAAAAATGCACACAAATTCAATTTTTCTTGATATATTTTCAATAAAGAAGAAACCAGACATATGTGTTTTGTTTTAAATGGGAGCAATTTTATGTACCTATGATTTTTTATCAAGAAAAATGTGAAATAAAGGCTATTTTTTGGTTTTCGGTGAAGAAAATTGAAGGGTGGGGGGTGCTTTTTTGACAATCAGACATTTTAAAATTGTTTATAATGACTTAAAATGCAGATATTAACTATTTAGAATTACATGTAATTACATGTAATTTACATGTAGCACATGTAAAATATATATTTAGCCATAAAATCTACTTTTTGTCTGTTTTAGCTTGAGAAAGAACAATATTTAGCAATTTCTTATCAAAACTAAGGGTTTAAAACTTCATAAAACTGCATGGCTATCACTTAATTTCAAGAAAATTTAAAGAAAATGGTACAATATTATTCAGTTAATCCAAATTCAACCCTGCAACTTATACCAATAGGAATAATATGCCTATAAAGGGTTTTAAAATAAGGACAAACCCAAAATGCTAAAAAGTTGCACTTTTTCTTAGGACCACCCCCTGTTACATTTTGGCCCCTAAATCTCATTACAGGGTTGAGCAATCATAAAAATTCAGCCAGTTTCCCATTTTACACACATTGAACATCTTTTCTGTTCCCATGTTGTTAAACTTAAAGCCTATTAAAAATTTGACATTTTCTTGAAGGTGGCAGGGGATAGTATTTTTGGTCGAGGAAATGTGAGGCAGATAGTGCTCATATATGAGATTTAATTTTTCAGTGGGTTTTTAAATTTGCTAAAATTGGTTTGCATGCAGGGGACACATGGTCCCGACTCTTGAGAATTTTTAAACATTTCAGAATAAAACAAGTACAACTTACATATAGCACTATAAAGAATAGCCAGGGACGGTCTCAAAATATTCTGAAAAATTGCCCTTTTTTCACATTTTCACGGGTCCAGAACCACGCTCCAGTCCCGAGCAACTGCCATAAACTACCATAGGATTGGTAGCTTAATGTATACCCATGCAAATAATCACCAATTGATGGGGGGTCAATCACCTTCTTTTCGAGTGACATTTCGTGTTCTGAACCCACCCTACTTTTCAAGCACAAAACCGAAAGTGAAAATTATGGCCACAGTTTCGCATTTTCATTCCATATCTGATGAAAAGTGCTACCAGTATTAAAGTGTCATATATCAGTGAAATTGACATGAGCTCCTCTATCCACAAAATGAATGCAATAAATATTCTAGCAATTTATACCCCTCAAATAACCAGCCAAACCCCAGGTTCTCCCTTTATTTCAAAATTTTGACCGGGTCTTTCCTTCGAAACTATCCCCTGCCACCTTATGTCAACATGAAAGATATTTATGTCGACCTGCGACTTATTTATGTCGACATTATATTAAATATTTTAGCATGCAAGTTATCTTGCATGTCCTTAAAAATAACTTGCATGTAAACCTAATTAATTTGCATGTCAACATAAATAAGTCGCATGTTGTCATAATTATGTTGCATCCTGCATCTATGATGTCAGATACGGGCGTAAGTACATGGAAGTGATTTCATCCATAGAAAAATCAGGTTCTCTGGTATGTTGACACATATTATCTTGCATGCAAGGGCAGAACTATACAACCATAGGAAAAGAAATAATAATTCATTTATATTGCTAATATTTTTTTAGCGTGGGGTATTTCAATGAAGCGGGCGGCAATTGCAAACAAACAATAAAACCATTTTAACAAGACACAAGACTTTCGGATGTAACTTCATTTACATGTATCTATTTCTGGCATCAAAACAATTGAAGTTTAGAATGACGCTGGTTTAACGGAAATATACACAGATTGCGTAAGTCTTAGCTCGGACAAATCTGTCATTTCAACAAACAGAATATGACATTATCTTGCATATATATCATATTCATTGTGACAAAGAAATATACAAGTAAATACTTTATCAAATACTGGTATTGTCTACATATAAAACGAAGTCCAGAATTTGTAATGCTTGCATAATTTTTCAAAGTGCTTAATAAATATATCCATGATAAAAGAAAATGTTGATGTGCATTCATATAACAAACTCTGATTTTTTTTCAAAGCGCACTGAGTTGGTCGTGGACAAATTAAATGCAGACCGTGTAAGCTTTAGTTCTGATCTGTCAAGAAATAACCCACAAAAAGCCAAAAAAAATTCAATGAATTATGTTTAAATAATATATTGTATCCACTTGACTTTAAGCTAAATAATTCATTTTAAAACAGCTTTTATAAAGTTTAGAGAATGCTTGTAACTTTATTACTAGAATTCATTGTTACACCGCCATTTCGTCCTACAGGATCGTGAAGATTTTAGCGTGTCTTGAATTACAATAGATTTTGTCAAGACTTTGTTTATATTACAGAACTATGATATATCAATACCCATAGCATTGATCATTAATACAGACGGCGATACCGGGTTTCCGATCCCAAATACTGATCTATGTAAGAAGTACAAACCAACATTTATAAGGATTTTAACATTTTTATTCATACAAAATTTTTTCCATCAATTGTAAAACATTAAACATGTCTTCAAAATATTTAAAAATCCAGTTCATTTGATAAACAAAATACGAATGCTCTACATGTACATAATCTATATATGTACAAATATATTATAACTTTTATGGTCATGTATAAAAATTACATACACCAAAAGTGCAAGTATGATGCTCAAAAAGTTATTCAAAATTGCACACTGCTAAAAAATTAACGAATAACACAAACTATTTAATCAATCTTTCATATTCGAGAGATATGAATATAAATCACTCTATCACTTCTTTTTCTTCCCTCCCCTCCCCCGTCCCACGGGTGCAGCCTCTTCCGCTTTTCGTTTCTGGCCCCGTCCACGGCCTCTCCCCGCGGGCGCCTCTGCAGGCTCCTCCTTCCCCTTTTTGGCCCCTCTACCCGCGGGCTTGGCTGCGGGCTGTTTACCTCCTCGGCCCCGCCCCTTGGGCTTTGACACCTCCTTTTTGAGGGCGGGTTTTTTCTTGGCACTCGGTCCGTCCTCCGTATCCTCGCCTTTTCTTTTACCGCTGTCTTTATCTGTCGAGATTGAATTTGTTGAGTAATCAAAATGAATAAGGTATTTAAAAAAGAACATGTATTGTTAATACATATTAGTTCTTTGATAATAGATATACAAGGAATTAGAATATGCCCAATTAATACAATCCCGGTTTCAACTTTAAAAACTTGTAAAAAAAAAAAAAAAGACAAGACGCTACATTTTTGTTAAAGAGAATTAATTTAAGCTTATTTTGTTTTAAATAAATCAAAATCAAACCAAAAGCACCTGATAGCGATATAATTTCTAATTTAAGGAGGCCGACTTTAGTTTGCATTGTGCATGTTTTTGCGCATTCTAATATAATACAGTTGTTTTATACTTCTTATGAATTTTTTTCGATATCATTTATAAAATTGAACACAATAAACAAAATACAGATAAAAATATTTAGATTTTTAAAGGAAATTTTTATTTTTAACACGATTTTTACGTTGTGCGGTAGGGGAGCATTGCCATTGCGCTTTTATGACGTTATGATAAAATGAAGCTTTGTAGGAGTACGTTATAAGAAATAATATAAAAGAAAAAGTAAAAATTGTACGCTGTTGAAATTTTGTATACAGAATGATGCTATCCTCGAGGATATTTTCCTCATTTTTGGAATGAATCCATTATACCAATCATCAGTTGTGATGATCCAAATATATAGCAAAATTTGGTGCATTTTAATATTTTGAGATGGCCCCCACTAAAAACCAGACGGTAGAATTTTGTGTTTTTTACATATAAGGTAGGAAATGATATTACTTATCATTTATTACATACTTAGTAATAAATACAGGTTTTTGGCATATGTGATACAGATGACATCACACAACTCATATCGGCCTCCGGGGCTGATACAGGTTATCAGCCCTAGGGCTGATACGGATCCATATCACACCCCTTGCGGAACTCCTCTGCCTTTTTCCGTTTCGGCATTTGTGCATGTTTACAGATGAAAAATGAAACATTTCTTGCAGTTGACATTTTCAAATGCATTTAATAACTTCAGTTTTGGAACATTTAATTTTAAAACACGAGGAAATCCCAGTTCTGTAGCAACAAGTTGGTAAAACAATAAGATCTCGTTGTTTTATTTAATACATGTATAGACTACTTTCAGATAATATTTAAAATCAATTTGTTTAAGTTGATGCCTTTTTACATAATTTATTACTGAGTATGTAATAAATATAATAATAAATACCCTTTTTCCATATATATCACATCCTGTATCAGCCCTCGACCAATATCATCCCTCGGGCCTTCGGCCCTCGGACTGATATTGGAGTCTTGGGCTGATACAGGCTGTGATATGGTGAAGGGTATGTATTATTCTCTCTATATAACAATTTGAGAAAAAAAGCTATTGTAGTATTTTTTTAAACTGCTTTGATGTGCGGAAAATGACAGTTTCCTATATATTCCTATAGTAAATGTACCTCTATTTTGAGATGGTCCCTAAAAAGAACCAGACGGTCGATTTTCATGAACCTTCGCATATAAACTAGAGTTGGTTTAAATTACATATGGTTAAAAAATAAAGAGTTTTGCTATTGTAGTTTTTCTGAAAAAAAACCCAAATCGGCCTCCTTAAAAGGATCTTTTTTAAAATTGAAATGTTTCACTGCGCCATAAAAATCATGACTTTTCTCATAGATTAATTTTAGCTGAACATATTTTATGACTAATACCAAAAGGATTGGACACAAGATCCAAAAACTTAGAATTGTCCTCTCCTTGTACATAATATATTACAGTGCCATACAATGCCAGTTAACATTTATAACAGTTATAGTACATTTAATGAAATACAAATGAATCATTAGTTTTATATCTAGAATTAGAATTAGGATGGATAAGAAAGTTATGCAAATAATTTAAAATTATAGATAAATCTACCACACTTTTGTATATAAATGTATAGATACTTGTTGGATTTTACCTGGAAAAAATTCATAACCACAACTCTAGGACATTACTATAGTACTATGTAAAAAAAAAATCAACTTTGAATTTATAAAAAAAATTGTACATATCCTCAATAGAACCAAGCAAAGGACTCACCTTCCTTCTTTGTGTAGGGTTTGTAGCGCCTCAGGACCTCGCCCCACCCTCCCCCGGTCTTCCAGAAGGACCAGTGGTAGCCGTTTGTATCAATGGCGTACTTGACGGCGGACACCAACTTGTCAAACACCTCGTCATCCCTGAGGGGCTTGATCTTCAGGACCTAGTGTAATAGACCAGTAGACGTAAGGCCAAACTTATATCAACTACAACATGGATTGCTGCATGATGAGTTTTTTGTTCTTTAGCGGCCAATGGTAGAGTATTTTTAACGTAAAATTACTTAGGACCATATGAATGAGAGAGAGAGAGAGAGAGAGAGAGAGAGAGAGAGAGAGAGAGAGAGAGAGAGAGAGAGATATTTAAAGTCACACAATTTACCTTGAACCAATCGGAGTATGTTTCCATGTTCTTTATGAGTTGTATTGACTCTTTCATTTGTTTCACCATTTCCTCTGTTGGGAAGCCAAGATTAGCATCGTACCGTTTGACAAGGTCTGCTCTAGACTTGCCCTTTGGCATTGCAATGTCTAGAAAGAGTACCTTCAACGAGAATTGTTATTATTTAAGATTCCGACTATTAATTGAAGTCACATTTCTTTTGAGAATATATAGAGCATTTCTATTTATGGTAACATTGAAATTTCTGGCAACCATCTGTCTATCCGTTCGCCATGTATTTTAAATGTTTCTTTTTCTACGATAACCATAACATTTAATGGAATGTTTGTGCTCGTCATAAAAACCCAGATATGGTCTTTTTTAATACAATTTTCACGCATAAATCTTCAAAGCTTATGATTGATTAATTATTTTCTGACCTGGAAAGCTAACAACTTCCGGCTAACCAACGTTCTTTGCAAAGTTTCCCGGATGCGGTAGTCCTTGTCGGTATCGAGCATGCCCAGTTTGGCGTCTTCTTTCACATACCACATGACGTTCCTTTTGAAACTTTCAGACAAATAAGCCCAGGCAGCGTCCTGCCATCTGGAAAAATAAATTTACTTTCAAGGTGAATTTATCGTTGTATTATTTTCGTTGATATATATTTGCAGAAAAAGAAAATACCATAGGGCAAGAATACACTAGATCAACAAATAGAAAATAAATATTTCCTTTTGTTGTTGCTTTTTGAAGTTGAAATCTATACCTCTTTAATATTTTTTGGTATTATTTTAACATAAATTATTCAAAACGTTTCGATTCGGTCGTTTTGTGCAAAAATGCATCCATCCTTCCATCCATCCATCCATCAATCAAAATATACCCTTTTAGTTGACATATGACATTGAACAAACACATACGTATATTTGAAAGAAGCCGCCAGCAACATCAGCCATTCTCCGATGTGGGGACACGCCTTCTTGCTTCTCTCACCGACGTCATCAATGAATTTCTAATTTAGATACAAAACATTATTAGCATCAATCCCATATTAAACCCATTTCTTTACACACAAATCATAAAACAATAACCAAAGCTTGTGTATTTCTACGTGTATTTTTAAAGAATACAATATCCCAAGTATACCTTAAGTCTATTGTCTATCTCGCCCTGTAATTCCGGGTAAATGTCTAACGCCCACAGTAAAAGTCGATGTAGGGAGAAGTATCCACTAAGGCTATTGTCGCTAGTGTGTTGCGTCCCTTTAGAGAACTCCACGACAGTGGCGCTCATCAGATTTGGGATGACCTTTATGACAAGTTCCGGAATCGGTGTTTTGTTCGGTTTGCATTTTGGCAAAATGGCCGCAACCTCGTTCAAACAGTTCTCGAATGTCTCTTTGATCATTGCGCCGTGATTGGGAGTGATGTACATCGGGAGGAAAAATTTGATGTCCTCTTTCATGACACTCTTGACAGTGCCAATGGCTTTCTTCATAGCTTCATAGGATTCCAGCTTGATGAATTCGCAGGGAGTGGTTAATGCTGGGCGATGTGAGGGACCGGACACAATCAACCCATACCCAAACAACTCGTCCTTTGTCTTCGGTTTTGCTGCCTTGTCGAAGCGCTCTTTTGATGCATAGTCTATAATTTCAGGCGAAGTTTCATCGCTAGCTGCCACTTTTGCTTGCTTTCCTTTCTTCTTCTTTCCCTCGGCTTTTTCTGGTTTACCAACATCAAATGCTGGAAGGGGTTTTGCATACGTATGACCACAGTCGCATTTGTATCCCTTAGAAAGCTTCCGGTTGTGATCCGAGGCGCTTTTCATCCACGTCGAGTCTCCAGACTGTGTTTCTGCGAGAAATGCCACCACGTTCAGAAGAATGGTCTGCACTGTGTATCCCGGGGACCAGCCCACGGACTTCTGGTCCTTCCACTCAGTATGGATGTACGCAAAGTCCGAGAAAATGTTCAGACAGACCTTTGTGCCCACTTTTCCCGCCATGGTGGCGCCACTGTTGTACTGGAAGCCGACGGGAACAAACTCCGCGCTGGGCGACTCATACGGGTACTTCTCCGTGAAGAAAAGCAGGAGGTGGTAAATAACATCGTCGTGTTTGAAGTTACAGTGCCATTCGAACACGTTCGCGTCCAGTGGCATGGCGGACACGTTTTCCACCGGCTCTTTCTGTAGTTCCTCGTAGTCCTGCATCAGCCTTTTCATGGCTCGCTTTCGTTGCTGATTCACCGCCATTTTGATGAGTCAAGACAAGTAAAGATCTACAAGCAATGGATTCGATATTGTATAAAAATAAAACGTAAACAATATTCCCTGTAAAACATCAACAACCAAAACACATGCAAGTAAACATCAACCGTCACTTAATTATAGCATTGGAAGTGCATGAATCCGCAATCTTATTTTTGCACGTTTCCGCTTTAATTCTCTTTACAGTGTATTATATTCACGAAAGACAAAACGAGGAAGAAATATCAAAAAAGAGTTAAGTCAGCATGGACACAGGGGCGTGTATATGCACGTGTTGGCAGGTTGTTGTGGGTTGGTATAGTTTGGTTCCCATGCATTTTATTCACAAAGACTTCCAATATTTCGCTTTGCATACACTGTTACATCTTCGCTATTCAATAGAGAAACACCGTGGATCGTCACCCTTGGCTAGCGAAGATGACACTGTTAAAACGGGCAAATAAAAAAAATCATTTACTGACTATAGAGTTAGTGTTTCAATAGGTGTGCATTGAATATCTGCAGAACTGTTATAGATCTTTAAATACAAAATCAATAATTCTAAACCTCGCTAATGCGTGTGTGTGTGTGTGTGTGTGTGTGTGTATGTGTGTGTGTATGAGAGAGAGAGAGAGAGAGAGAGAGAGAGAGAGAGAGAGAGAGAACCTGGACCTTATCACAGATCAATGATCCAATTCCGCGAAGCTTTTGCTGACTGATTATCGTATCACAGAAGTTTATCTATCTATAAACACAACAAAGATGTGTACAAACTTGTTAAAAAAGAGTAGATTAAGTTCAGCCATTTTTGAAATTGATATTAAATGCCCAAGCCCTCCCTCATCTGACATAACGTAATCATGTACACTATTTTTTTTTTTGGCTTTTTTGTCCTTTCCAGATATTCCATCAAACCCCATAAATGTCAGTTAAACAATGAACAAACAGCGTTTTGAATGCAATATATACATACCAGAGATATATCCTTAAACAACCCACAACAAAGTCCGACTTCTGGCTTCCTCTTTATATATGGCGATAAATCGCCAGTCTGTGTTGTTAGACTGGCAATCTTATGGGAAGTTCTCAGTGGGCGGATCGTAAGTCTCTCTTTTTTTTTTTTTTAGAGGGCATGATGTCCGTAGCTATTTTTAGACAATAAGAGATCTTTTACAAATCTTAAAGCGAAAATAGGAATATAAAGTAGATTTGTTGATCATCCAGCCTTCTTGTAAGGGTATCACGCCTTCTATATTTTGTTTTATTTCAAATTCAATTAAGCGGGATTCTTTTAGTTTTTGTTTCTGGGCTAAATATTCAGATGAAACTATTTTCAAAATCTGATGATTTCTGTTTGTATGAAAACCTGCACACTTTTGAATGGACAGTCCACTTGAATGTGTCAGTGAGTAAGTTTACGTGTGTATGACAAATGAATGTTGTGGATCATTTATTTTATTACAAGTGCTTTTATTATTTAAGAAATGTTTACCCAGGTTATACTCGTTAGCGGAGTATAAAAAGCGTTAATTGCTCCAACCCAGGTTTAATATACGAGTATATCTTGGATATACATTGAATTCATTCCTTATAATCTAATTTTTTGTAATTTACTTTACAAATTGAGTGCAATTTACTTTTAAAAACGTAATGTCAAACGGATTAGTACATTTTTGGTGCATTGTGACGTGTCTCGTGACCTGCAAACCAGGTCATACAAAAAAATCAGTTTTTCTATTCAATCAATACCGCGTTACAACCAGAACTAAATTATTTGTTATAATTGGTGTGTATGGGTTGAAAACAACTCCAATAAATAATTTTAAAAAATCAGTCTGTATGAAAACTTATTATCTAACAAAACTACCCTTGTCAGTGATGCAACACTACAATAGATCATTTACCGTTGTGATACCTGTAAACAACAACACACCCGGTCATTTAACGGTGTGGTACCTGTATACAACACCAAAACTGGTCATTTAACGGTGTGATACTTGTATATAAATGAATGTTTATTTCGCTCAAACCATATCAATGGTACATGAGGTACAAAAAACAAAAATATTTACAAATGTACAAATACAGAGTCAAGTTAGGAAGAGTACAGAGTTAAATAAATCGAGCTAATATTTTTTTTAATAAATATGAACAATTTTTTTAATGAATCAATGTCACTGGTATTCATAAGGTTCCCAAATTTATAAGTGTTAACATTTGTTGAATATTTTTCTTCAATTAATTTGTTGCGGAATAAAGAAAATGCCTGACATTCCAAAATATAGTGGTATTCGTCACCCAAAGTGTTTTTATTACATAACGAACAAATTCTATGACATCTTTCTATTTTATTCCATCTTCCATTTTCAATTGGTAATTTATGATTACAGGTTCTAAATTTTGTAAAAATTAATCTTAAGTCATTTGAAAGTTTTTTAAGATAAGTTTCCTGTCCAAAGCTTTTCTTAAATATTCTGTAATTCAAACATTTGGGTGCATTTTCTACATTCCTGAACCAATCTTGTAAAAACTGATTTATGAGCGTCTCTTTAACAATAGATTTTAGCCAGTTGATACTAAAAAAAAACTTTGATTAATCCAGACATAGGAAAGACCACATGAGTTAAGAATATCTCTAACATATTTCAACCATGGGTGCATAAACGAACCCTCAGAAAAACATTTATAAAAATAGCGATACATTATATGCGTAAGCTTACAATCATGTGCCAGTAAAAGTTTAGCCCAATAAGTTATTATTCGTACCTTGATAAAAATAATCAAAGGGGATCGTCCAGTTTCCCCATAAACCATACAATTTGGGGTACTGGACTTAATAAATTAAAAATTTTCTAAATGAACTTTCTCTAAAATATCTGTGTTTTCGTAGCCCCACACTTCACATAAAATAAGATTGGGCTAATAACACTATTAAACAGATCAAATTGACAGTCGATCGGTAAATCAACATATCATATTTTTCTAAATACTCCATACTTGTGAAGCTTTTGAGGCTTGCTCAGTTAAATGTTTTTTTCGTACTTTTAAAAGATCCACTACGAGACATACTAACACCAAGATACTTAAACCCATTCACAATTTCAAGAGGTACATGTACGCCTCTGTATAAAAAAATTCTTTTTGTAACACATTAATACTTTTGTCTTTTCAATGTTTACCTGGAGTTTCCACAGATCACAATATTCAGAAAAAAGGTTCAGTGATATTTGTAAATCGCCTGGGTTCTCAGAAAATAAAACCGTGTCATCAGCGTAAATAGGATAAAAAGTTTTAACATGGTATGCATCTCAGTTTCCAATTTCTCGCTGAGGCTAGAAACTCCTTTTATACAACACTACAAACGGCAATTTACCGGTGTCAATGGTTTTAAAATCATAAACGTTTTATTTTGGACAATACTTAATTTTTTTTTTACAAATGCTTTTTTTAATTCAGTTAATTTATGTCTACTTTTAAACTTAAAAGACTTACAAAACTCTGTTCATTTCTACTGAAAATTTAATTATAAATCCGTCTTTCTCCTAGCTGCAGGTCTGTAGCTCTCGGTCTGGAAAAAAACCCCATTCTGATTGGACGACCTAAGAGTTTCAGTGCCACCCATTGAAAAAATTGTATATTTATTGCGCACAAAAAACGTGCGCTAGTTTTGGACCGATTAATCTTATTTATACACAGATTCTGTGAAAACATTTATTATAGTACCATTAAATTCCTCATGCAATTTACTATGATATCAAGCTTTTATCAGACCGGAAGCTACAGACCGGAAGCTATCTTTTTCCTTGATTCTATTTACTTTTTTCGCTTTATTCTATAGTTTATGCTGTACCTCTGATATTTTTTTTTCAACAATTCTAAGCCTCATATGAACCCCATTTATAGTCATATATTGATTGATAGTGTGATTGAAATAAAGTAATTGAATTGAATTAATTGATCATCTATATGCTTTAGTTATTTGTTACTTGAGAATAATCCCGTGTGATCATTGAACGCTTAACAATGAATGTTTAAACATGAAATCCGATGAACAAAATATTAGCATGAAAATTTCTTAATGAACAATCATGTATTAATTTGGATAAAATTTGTCGAATTTTTTTTTTTAGAATCTTCTAATAAAAAAAGTAGAACAATTTTGTATTAGATTTATTATAAATAATTTAATCCATAGATCATATGTTTGAAAAAATGTGCTTTATATAGTTTGCGGACTAACAAAGCAATTGTCTGGCAAAAATACATTTTATAAGAAATTAATCTCTTTCAAAACATCATTTGACTATCATTTTGATCACATCCAGCATCCAAAGGCTGTTACGGTATAAAGATAAAAGATAATATAAAGATAAGTTCCGGAAATGTTTGACCCAAAATATACACAAATAGAAAGATTAATGGACAGATTAATACAAATGTAACTTTGTGTACAGAAATAGGAGTGTCTACGGAAAAACGTGTATTTTAATCATTACCTTCCGGGAAAAGAGAGTTCACTCTCTCTGGAAACTAAACACATCAGACGCACATCCTTCGTATCATTTTATTTTTCAAAAATAACCACGAAAAAATATAACAATCATTTCAAAGCGTATAATAGATGGTTTTGAAAAAAAAAATAGATATTGTTTTATCCCCTTATATATCCCCTTTCCCAGTTTTAAAAGCGGAAGGTACATATTTGGTGCATGCAAAAATGGACAGTTGGGGCAGACGACTGTGTGATCAAGTAACAAGTTAAGGTGGTTGATGTCAATTGATCATGAGGCATTGGTTAAGGCACAACAATACAAATATTACATACATCACATGTACAGAAAACTGAGCAATATTAGAGCACACATAGATGTTTACAATGTCAGAGAGTGGGATCATAGATTTGTAAAGCATGGCTAAGGTAATGGCATGCAACGGGGGAGCACACTACATATGTTTAACTTACAAGTAAAATCATGCAAGCATGATAAACGTATTATGCATGTAAATATTTCTGAAAGATATGGAATGGGCTTCACTACGCTAGTATCAGTTTGAAACACTAAAAGCTTATCAAAACAAGAGACTAAATACGTACATTACATTCTGTTAATAACTTTTGATATAACAGGTATTATTTTTAGCTCTACGAAGTAAAGAATAAAGGTTCAATCTCTTCATATGTTACTCAAACCCCCGATTTCAGAAATCACACACTTATGTTAAAGTTTCCAATTGCTATCTTAAAAAATAATCTCAAAAATATTATTCTTTTGGCAATATAAGACAACAATGAATGCAAAATGTAGTAGTTTAGAAATTAAAAATACTTTGGGAGTTATCTCCCTCATCAGGGAAGTGTTATACTATGCTGTAAACATTTTTAGAAAGCTCTAAACAAACGGATTAATGAAGCTATTATATAGGTGTCCACATTTGTAACACATTGCAAGCTGTATATATACATTGTTATGGTTACCCGTCATAAATATCATCTATTACTTGTTATTATAATACTTAAAAATCATATTAGAACTGTGAAATCGATTTATAAATTGCATATCAAAGGTATTCAAGCACAAACTTAAGGACAAAAATAAATTTCGATTTATAAGCACCGTTACAAAAAATTGATAAACAAAACCCCATCTTTTTAGCTCATAATAAATCCACATATACCAGACACATTATTATATGTACTACAAAAAAAATTCTCATTCTGAATGAGATGTTATAAAACTAATTTGTATTAAAAGTAAAATTTAACCAAAAACATTCAGCATGTTAGTTAAGAGACAGACATATATAATCTACTACTATAGAGTCATTATAATTCATTAAATCGTCAGGGATTTCCGTACTTTGCAATTGGTCCTGGTGATAATTTTAGATATGTTCCTGGGTAAGTTACCTCGATATTCACAGACAGAACTGTGTTACGAATTTACGTCTTGAACAATCGCAGTCAATATAATCGTCTGATCCAGTATGTTCGTTATAGAACCTGTGTTGTCTTTGATGTTACAAATAGCAGACGTAAGAATATTATTATGACGTGTCATCGCAATGAGTTTTGAAGACGCAAAGAATTTACTCTTAAGTATGAAAAAAAGTATTATAATTCCTGATCATTTCAAAAAGCAGTCGCTCTACATATCACAAGTAGACTATTTATTTGTAATTACATCGACTCGTCTGTGAACACATGTGTGTATGATAAGTAAGAGTTATGCGGTAGATTGGATATATTACCATTCAGCACCCCGTTTTTATGGACATACATGGCAAACCAATATTAACCCTGTTGACAGTATATAAATCGTAATAAAAAGTACAAAAAATATAAAAATATGGAATCATGGCTACAAAATATCAGCGCACCATCGAAAAAAATTGGCAAATCCATATTGAAAAATAGGAATGGCGGTAATTTGTGGTCAATTAAATAATTTCTTCCAATAGGTCTACTAGGCTTTGAATCCCAAAGCGAATACCTGCTTTAGAGGCCAAGTCTTCTTTAGAACAGCTTGATATTCCAATTGCGTTTGCAAAGTCTATCAGTCTAACGTCATTGCTGGACGATGGGACATTAGTATCGAAAGATGGTGCCATCGGAACATCTCTAGAGTCATTGGTAACATCGGAATCACCTTCATAGAGAATCAAAAGCGAACACGAGAAAAGCTTAAAAGCACACTGCGTTTCCAAGACAGCAAGCATCTGACGTAATTTGGTCACTATGGACGCAATGACGTCTTTCCGTAAGGACACCCCGTCATGGAAGAAGTTCAACATTTCATTCTTTACTCCACTCTTGTCCAGTCCCCGCCCGTAATACTTATCATGGGACACGTAACTTTTGCTGTTATTTTTATAAACCTGTTAATTATAAAATAATAACATTCATCATATGATCACCCGTAGCGCGTTCGAAATTGTATTTAATTAATGAACGCGTCGATTGTAAGAATAAGCAGCGTTTATTATGCATCATAGACACAGTGCTGTAAAGGGTAAGGTCGTGATTTTGGTCAAACATTATTTTTTCCGGTTTAATGTTAACAATGCTTCAGCAAGGCATTTTTAATAGGCAACCAAAGTTTGAGTGTCATTCGTTTAGTTATATAAGCGAGTTACAGAATTTACAATTCTTAACTATGTATAAACAAAGATTTTGTTTACGTTTTGAATGCTGAAGAGAAAATTCTAGTTTCAGAATTAAAATTGAGGCGTCATTTCTTTATGCTTAAAATAAAAAGAGGATAGATAAATGAGCTTGAAAAGATATTTTACTGGTATATTGAACCTCTGTAAATAAAAACGGGGCACAAGCCTTAGCTTGTTATATGACAAAGAATTATAAGCCTTGCTTGTAACTCCACGACTGACTCTCATATTTGATTTGATCATAACGGAAATGCATTCCTAAAGATTTACATATACATGTGATAAAAACAGAAAAATAGAATTTGACCAAAATCGTGACCAAAAATGCCCCTCTAGGTATAAAATGTTCTTTAAAAAAACCTAACCTGAATTCCACACATCCGGAATCCGAGGGAGGAGGAAGTCGTGGACATCCATCTTTCCTCCAGCATCCTCCTTTTGGCCTCTGAGGCGTCAGGTGACCTGTGACTGGTCCCCATTTTGAGATCCATGACGCAAGGGAAACGATAAGGGGCGACCAGATTCTCCAACATTATAAACTCTTTGTAAAAGTTATGGAATAAACAAGATACATTGTAATAACAAAATATATTTATTACCAGAGGAATGTTTGATCTATGCATCTTATATGAATACCTAATAACTTATCTTCTTTCGTTGTCCCAAACTGCTTTAAATTACATAAACTCTCTAGAGCAAGGTAAAATGCACACGGCAAAAAAGTTATTTTTGTCACGTAACTGTCAAATAAGGCAAATGTGTTTTTCACCAAAACTGAATTCAAGTGAACATAGGGGCTGTCTCTTTTAATTTCATTATGCCGGGCGTCTTTTTTACAAAAATTATCCGCATTTTAAAACGTTGTTGTTCAGATGTTCGCACATTTGTGTAAACGAGATCTGGCGTTGATACACTTCCATTTATCTCAAACAAGAAGGAAGCAACGCTTTTATTCTGATCAGATAAAGTTAATTACATGTATATAGCATGTAGCAGAATTTTTCATAATTAACTCAGTTTAGCTGAATTCCCCTTCCAAACCCTATCTATCCTATGTTCATTTGTATCATTTGTATTCATGTGCGCATCAGTTGATGCAAAAATTATAAAGATACAAATGTAAGTTTAGAATTCAACAGAGGCACGATAGGGTTTGGTATTTTGATGGAACAGATTAAGGATACTTTGAGACCGCCCCTCACTCCAGTAGCCGTAGCGGTCGATCTGTCTGCGCACGCACTGGTCACTCCAATCCCTCAGACCCTGCTTGCAATCACTGTTAACAGAGAATGGTCAGATTACACATAGATAAACATCGGCGATACGATAATCAATCAGCAAGGGCCTCGAGGAAATAGGTCATTGATCTGTGATAATGCCCAGCTTCTCTCTCTCTTCTTTCTCTCTCTCACTCTTTCTCTCTCTCATTACTGTAGGAAAATTCGAATTGTCAACATAAAGCTAAAGTTCTGTAGCCAGAGAACACATGCACCACACATAAAATACTATGAACCTCCTGAACTTGAGCTTTGAGTTTAATCTTTTTCCAAAACACCACAGGTCAATAACCAGAGATACAGGTAGTTCATTCTTAATTCTAAATCCTGGGGTATCACTTATTAACAAAATTTCTTCTTAACTTACTCTTGCCCTTTAATAAATGCATATGCTACTAAAGCCTATTTGCTGAAAATACGTCATAGAAACTTATCGATACTCTTTACGCAAGTCAAGAAAATTTAAAAAGCTTTGTGGAATGACCAAAATTAACAGAATATGTTTACTTTTCAAACTGGTCTTTGCCGGAACCTCTCGGCTTTGAGAATAAAGAGAAACGTTTTATAAAACGAGTTTTCCAATCGTTCAATTTTGTTCGTTTACTTTAAAAGGAGTCAAATGATACAAAGTTGTGCGACTTTTGCCACGGCATATATACATATACAATATACACATTCACAGACTTAATTAATATAGTAAACAAAAGTTAGATAAGGGTAACGATTTAAAATTACAGGCCTGTGTTGGACTATAAAAGTTAACCTTCTAGAGTTCTTTCACTTTGCAAAGGACATTTGTGACGTATCACCTAGCTGAGTGTCTGTAAATAATGGATCCACATGACAACATCTTCAACCTAAACATACTAACTCGACTAACCACAATCGATATCTTTGTGATGAAAATTACCGCTCACAATTAGGTTTGCCACTTCAAGCATGATGAAAAATCACCAAACTCTGCTTTTTTCCAGAAGTAGAGAATATGACCCTCGACCCTCGTTAATTCTAAGATGATACCGACAACCCGAAGCACACATTTCCAACATCTTCTGCAGGAATCTTCATTAATAATTAGGCACAATAATAGGAGTCGCTAAAAGCCAGTTCGCACGCAATGTGATTATAAATCTTAATACATTCTTAAAGTTGCATTAACATCTGTGTTTCTTAATCTAACTTTTCAGTTATAGAAATATCAAGGTACAGAAGTTATTCCTGATACATTTGTATTAGTATTTAGCCCGTTCTCTCGCACACAATTGAAGAAGGAATCAATTTGTTTTAAGAGTATCACTATGTATCCAGCAAACATGCATTGATTTTCCCTCTAACTCTCTCTGTCTCTTTTTCTCTCATCTGTCGCATATCCAGTTAAAGCAAGGTGTTTACCTTGGAAACAGCTGGGTAGGTCTAAGAGCAGCCGGGGGGGGGGGGGTCAATATAACACAGCCCGTACAAATACTGATAATTGGTTATATACATGTGTACTAATGGTACTAAATGCAAGTGACAGAATCATTAATATTGCCCTTTCTGACAGTTTTCATTTATTTTTTATTGTCTGCAATATGAGGAATATGCAAAAGTGATATTCATCCATGTATTGTAGATTCTATTTACGAAAAAGTAAAATATGTCAAAAGGACGATATAAACAAAAAATGTTATCTACACTTATCAACGCTCATATGTTTGTTATACATGTACTTTTATAACAAAAATATCTTCCGACATATCATATACTACCCCTTGCTGACATGTAATCAATCCCTATCATGTTTAACATTCTTTGTCTGAAAACCGAGTTTTGTATCCAATTAGTCTGTGTAAGGACCGTGTAATGTAAGTAGAAGTGTTATGACAGCAGGTTACAGCTGCGTTATAATTCCCGCGTCCGTACCTGTCCGGAATGGCGTTGTCGATCACCGGCAAGGTGTCCTCTTCTTCATAGGTCTCCAGTATGGAGCTGGCCAATCCTTTGGGAACCTCCCCGTAGAATTTGATGCAGCTATTACTGATATCACAGCTAATGTTGATCACACCTACAAAGGAACCAGGTTTTTTCAACAATTTATACATAGGTGTATATTTACTACTCACAACCCAATGTAGAGTAACAGTATCCTTCAATAAAAATGATTTTCACAAAGAAATAAAAACCATATCAATATCTTGAATGCAAAAAAATGAAATCGCCAATTTTCTATGCAAAATTTGACAGACATTGTCTTTGAAGAACTTTTAAACAGAGAAAATTGCAAGTAATTTCAACTTAAGATCCGGAGAGAGAGAGAGAGAGAGAGAGAGAGAGAGAGAGAGAGAGAGAGAGAGAGAGAGAGAGAGAGAGAGAGAGATGGGGGGTTCATACCTCTGTAGAACGGCACAAATCCCCGTAGCCCCTCTGGTAGATTTATATAAAACAGAGCCTCGTTTTCCTGGTAAGGCTTACAGATGACATTCGGTGTGACCTGCAGCACGCATGTGTGACCTCCGACCTGATGAACAAACGGGGTCACAGCCACTCGCTCCAACTCTGTCTCTCCCATGACTCCCACCTGAGGCATCTACAATACAACCAAAACGTCACACATCTACAAAACAACCACAACGTCACACATCTACAATTCAACCACAATGTCACACATCTACAATACAACCACAACGTCACACATCTACAAAACAACCACAATGTCACACATCTACAAAACCACAACGTCACACATCTACAAAACCACAACGTCACACATCTACAAAACAACCACAATGTCACACATCTACAATTCAACCACAATGTCACACATCTACAATACAACCACAATGTCAAACATCTATGAAACAACCACAACGTCACACATCTACAATACAACCACAATGTCAAACATCTATGAAACAACCACAATGCCACACATCTACATTACAACCACAACGTCACATCTACAAAACAACCACAATATCACACATCAACAATACAACCACAATGTCACACATCTACAATACAACCACAATGTCACACATCTACAATACAACCACAATGTCACACATCTACAATACAACCACAATGTCAAACATCTATGAAACAACCACAACGTCACACATCTACGAAACAACCACAATGTCACACATCTTCGAAACAACCACAGTGTCACACATCTACAATACAACCACAATGTCACACATCTTCGAAACAACCACAGTGTCACAATCTACAATACAACCACAATGTCACACATCTTCGAAACAACCACAGTGTCACACCACACACCAGTTTACGTACGGCACAACTAACAATCCATCATGAAGATCATTTTCTATAGCCTACTTAATTTTTGACAAGAAAGTCTCAGACTCAAACGTTATACGATGGAGAGGTTTCCTCGTTACATTTTATATAATTATCTCCATGATGAACTTGTTCTACATGTACCTGGTCCGCTCGGGCTGATATTTTGCGAAGGCGTACTGTTTTGAGAAGAGGTGGCTTTGAAGTGAATTATTCACTTCTATAATGAGATTAGATCGATCACCAGTAGTTATGATAATTGGCAGCTAGATCTACGAAAGCATGTCTTCATCAACCTAGGCGACTATACTGTACGAGGTGAATGGTTGACATGTGCAGATTTTCAAAATAAAACACTGAAGATGAGCACCATTTCATCCCTCAACTGTTCGGTTCTCTACTTGGTGTTCCTTCTTCAGGTTTCATACTTCCCATTAATTCATACCGTTAATGTTTCATTTTCATTATTCATTTGTAATTGCGTTTATTACCTGTCTTACTAGTGTCTTACAAACAAAACAAAATTCATACATGAAAATTGATGTTATACGGAGAGCGAAAATAGAAATAATGGTTATTTCCTAGAATTGACAAACAAAAGTTATCTGTTACTGGTGCCTAACAGTTTAATAACAAGCACGAAGGGTGCCTGGAAATATGAAACCTTCGTCTTTGATAAGTGAAATAGGAGAATTGATCTTAGTTTCAACTAACAACTAACAACTAAACCCCAAACCATCCACTATCTTCTACACGCGCTTTGTCATGTAAACAAATCTTAACGCTTACATGAAGACGATAATGAGGGTGTTTGGAATCATGAATTATGTATAAAGCAGTCAAGTACTTACAATTTCATGTTCAAAGCCAGAAGCGATTGAGAACGAAACTTTCCCTGCACGCTTGGTTTGTTATAAATGCACCAGTAGGTTTATACATTTAACATTGTACTTACGTTTGAGTAATTCTTAATCGGTATTACCTATTTTTACCTTTGTTTATGTAAACAACTTTAAACAGCGTCGTTATTATATGAAAGGATCGACTTAAAACGCACGTCTGTCTTTTAGATAGGGATCAGCGGAAGTTGTTATGCAAAGTTGATATGTCCCACTATTTATGATATTAGCAATAAATTCTGACCTTACATAGAATCAAACAGCGCGTGTTCTCTTTTTAAAACTATTTAAAAAAAAAAACCCACAAAAAAAAAAATGTGGAAAATCGATACAAATGAGGTTAATAAAACAAATCTCAATTGAAGAAGGAAATAATCAAATCAATACTAGGAATAGATTTGAAAAATAATATAGTTATTCAGATTCGACATAAACAAGGAAATTAAACCTGTTCCAGATAAATGAACTAGAATTGATTCCAATTGAGTCAAAGTTCGTGAGTTTAAACGTGTGTTTTGACACTCTATTGAAATAAATGATATATCATTCTTTTGATCTTAACACGTAAGAAGTAGTTAAGTTCTAAAGGAATTCGTATGTCAAATTTGCAAAAAGGTATAATGTTTACACACCTTATGACGTTCACGTAACTATATTTGGTAGGGTTAATTGTCTTTACGAGTGACTAATTGTTTTTTTTCTTGTACACCCATACAGTAAATTTTAAAAGGAATTTAAGGATAATGTTCATGCTATTAAGACACAGTAATGAAGGATCGAATATTTGTTTCTTTACGTCACGGGTGGAGGGCATGGAAAGGGGGGGGGGGGGGTAGGTGATGAAAGTAAAGAATACAGGGACTTAGATCTTGTCCGGCCTCGATAACATGCATTGAGTTCTACATATCATAATAAAATACTTTTCACAAATCGAATTAGTAAAAATACATTCAATGAATCAATGAACTTAACAATATCAACGCACTGATATCACTTTAAAATTCACAAATGTATTTAAAGAGTATATAACCGCCGCCCCTGTGATTTTGCCAAGTAAGACAGTATGCATCTTGTACTGAGGATTGTTTGGCAGAGAATCAAACTGCAGCCGCCATACCCTACAAGCTAGTGACTGACCATGCACTCAGCAACCTAATAGTGGACTTACCGTCACACGACGGGTGAGAGAAGGGGGGGGGGGGGGGGTTAATTAGATGTACGCGGTCACAGGGTTAGGTTCATTGCGTAATACAATACCATTCCTCATATGCACGATACTAACACCGCTGAGACTAGATTTACATAACAATTACACGGATGTTGGTACTATATGGCGCGTGTAATACAATAGACCGGAAGGAGGTTTATATATAATGCGGCGTTTATTCTGTTAACTGTCATGTTAGGTCATGAAATAAATGGCGAAAATAAGGGCTATAACGTTAACTTCGCAACATTTTTAAAAATTCCTAACAAAGAAAATTGCTGAAGGAGCACAGTTTCAAACGAAAATTCTCTCTCTCTTTTTTTCTCTCTCTCCAAATTTTTAAAATAATGTAAACAAAGTCACGTCTAAAAAATGATCAAGATAAAAATGAACTTAAGATAAGTTACATTATATAACTCAAGGAGTCCCTCGAGGTGCCGTAAATAATCAATTATCTATCAAATGTATTGTAGGCGAGGCACGAATGACAAATTTTTGCTGAGAAAAGGCGTCAGTTAACAATTCTCGCCATTGCTTACAACGTACAGTACATGTATATATTTAACTATATTTAACTATATATTTTCTTTATTGTTAGTCCATGTTTGCAGCATAATCAAAATCAAAAGACTATATTTTTTAACACATAGATTTTCAATATTCCAGTGACTAGTGAAATAAGTATTATACATATCTATCAAAAGTGAACATTATTTAAGATGAAAAATAAGAAAATAACTTACAAACATGACTTTAAGTATGATGTAGGATATTCTTTCGTTCTTTTTTGTCGATTAATGTCAATTAACCCTGGGCTATCTCTGAGTCATAGATATTATACTAGGTTTCAAGTAATAATCTTTGACCTAAATGACAAATTTCAAAATCACTTGTAGTTATATATGGACGGACACATTTTCTTGGAATGTAATACAATACCATACTATTTAAATATTCCAATCAATAATAAAAAAAATTTGTCTCTGTCTTTTTTCTTGGAAATTGACTCATGCGTAATGGGGTGTGTTCGTTTACTACTTCCAGATTTGGACCTGAATATCTCCAACAGACCTGCTATTTGGAAAGTAGACAATGGAGATATACCGGAGATCTCCATACTGCAAACGAGCAAATTAGGATTACTCTTGCAGCTCTCCAATCCACCAAACGAATACACCCCATGGTTACGAGATTCTGTCCATGGGATGCATGGTTCAAGCTCAAAAAAGAAAGACATGAATTATCGCTATCACTGGACGCAATACACAAACTTCACGCCATCCGGGATGCCGGGTGTGGTGGAAGGTGTTGGGGGGGGGGGGGTGAGAAATGGGGGGGGGGGGGGGGGTAGTAGGAAAGGAAATAATGCAGGGTCCTGGTAGATCTTGGCTTGCCTCGATGATGTCTTGCCTCGATGGAATGAGGTCTACATACCATAAAAATGAACGAATGAACTTCTTCATAATATTATAAATATACATGTATATTTAACCCACTGATAATCACTTAAATAAGATATATACAAAGATGTAGGCCTATGTTAACGCGACCCGGAGTTTGATAACATACATGTTCACCTTATAAAAGATTGTTTGTCAAAGAATCGAACTGCAGCCGCGGTACCCAAATAAATGAGTGATTGACCATGCACTCAGCATCTCATAAAGAACCTACCGTCCTACCATGGGTTAGGGAACTGAGGGTGGGGATGGAGGTGTGCAGGTATGTAAAATTTGCAACTTATTAAAAAAATCCTGACAAAGACCAAAGACGATGACTGTTGAATGAGCACAGTCTCTCTCTCTCTCTCTCTCTCTCTCTCTCTCTCTCTCTCTCTCTCTCATTTTTCAAAATATGTAAACAAAGTCACGTCCTAAAATCAATCAGGATCAAACGCCACTGGCAATGCTATGTTTCCGTTTATGTGTAGCACACTGAGCATTGTCGTCTGACGGTGTCTACAGTGAATCAAAGGGACTACTTGCGATAAGTTATATAACTCAAGGAGTCACTCAAGGTGCCATAAATAATCAGTCATCTATTCAAATGTATTGTAGGCGAGATTTGGGGTTTTTTTTTTTATCGAGGAAAGGCGCCAGTTAACAATTCTCGCCATTGTTTACAACGTAATTTTCCTAAGAGTTGGCTCATGTTTGCAGCATATTTTAATAGATTGATTATCAAAGAATATCTATTATTGTTCCGACTTTTAGTGACCAGTGAAGTACATGTAGGTATTTTACGACACATGTACACATGTACATCAGACGTGAACCGCGATTATTCAAGATGAAACATAAAAAGAACCAAATTAAACATGACTTACTTTTACTATCCTGTAAGATATTCGGTTGTTCTCTTCTATTAATTTCAATTTTGAATCCATTATTAACTCTATGCTTTATCTGACAGCGTCACAAATATATACTACCATGTAATGTTTAACAGGCACTGTCTTTTTTTTAAATAAAAGAGAATAGAAAGTGGAAACAAATATATCAAATTACTTGTAGTTATTTGGAAGGACAAAGGAACAAATGACTAATGCAATGCAATATCCAAATATTGAAATATTACAATCGAAACTCAAGAACGTGACCCTGGTTTTCATGGTTCACGTGTATTACTTACAAAATTTTTGTCCAAGAGCTGGTACAACGGCACGAGTTATCTCTCTTATCGGACGTAATACACAAACATTAGGCCGCGCTGTAGTATAATTGTACATCAATGGATATGCACTTATCGATGCAACAACAAATTTTTTTTACTGACAACAAACAACAAACTTACCAATAAGCAGAACACGGCGGTACTTTAATGGGAAGGTGCAAGGGAAATGTCACATTTCGACGGAGAAACTATTTTTTTCCGGTTTGCGTCGTGTTTACAGTGATTCATCCTGGTCACGTGGTTAGCTCTCAATCTGGACCAGATCAATTACTAGGCGGATCCAGATGTATCAAGAGTTTGCAGATTAGCTATTTCAGGATTTCAGGGCAGAAACGAAAAGTCATTTGAATTTATTTAAAGAGCAGATTAGAAAGTATCATAATGTGAAAACAGGTGCGTCTCATTCGCGGATCAATGATACCCCCCCCCCCCCAATAAAAAACTAGTAAAGCGGCATGGTACAATTTTTTGGCTTGTACAGTATCAAATAATTTTCCATACAAACCATTTTTCGTAAAAAGATAAAGAATTTTGCCTATTCATACAAGCAGAAACGATCCCCTTCATAGTTGGAAATATTCAAAGAAAATGAAATTAAAATAATTATGGGAACCCCCCCCCCCCCCCCCCCCGAATAAAAACCAAACAAAATATATCATGGGCAATATAAGAAAGGGAAACCGTTTGGTTTCGTTCACCGAATGATTAGGTTTGTTCAATCCACATATTATGCATCAATTGTAAAAAAAAAACTTCATAAATATTAGCTAGTGAACAAAATATACACATGTCTATTTTTAATTTGCTAAAACAATATGACCTTTATACATGGAGGATGAACGTAAATGTAGATTCTCATCCAGGTATGTAGAGAGGGGCGGCTCCTGCCCCATGAGGAAGCTGCCCAAGGAAGATAGTTTACAGCTATGTCAAAGTCTTAATACAATTATACACATTTTATATGAGGCAAAATAACGTGGTACGCTTATATATATATGTCAGGTTTGTTTTGACAGAGAATTTGTACATCATGTTCTCATTGAAATATGGCCTTATTGATCGGGAAAACTACCGCAATGTCTATTATTATACGCATACTTAGCATATCCATTGTTTATATGCGAATATAAAATTTGATACAAAATCGGACCAAGAATGCAGCTTTAAAAGTTTCTTATCTAGCCAAAAAAAAAAAAAAAAAACCCATTAAAGTCAAAACTGATTAGCTGAGGACCGGTGGTCAGAGTAATTAAACGGGATTTTTTACTGCATTTATTATCCTACATTCAAAATTATACCTTTATTCCAAGGAACTAATCTTGTGCAGTCCGGCTTTTAATTTCCAGAGGGGGGGGGGGGGGGAAGGGGTGCATGGCAATCTAATTCTCATAAGTTTAATATGTAATTCGAATAACTTTGCAATTTCAAAGGGAGGGGGCCACTTTAACTCCTCATGGCCAACGCATGCGTTTCTTCAGATGATTTAACCAGGTCAGTGTAAAATTGACCAAAAAATGTCATTGTTCAAGTCCTCTCTAAAAATACTCTTTAAAGCAAATGAAAGCTCAGACCTTTTCATTTGCTCACTCTAAGAAGATTCTTCTTGCGAGAAAAGTTTCAAATCTTCCCGTGCTTTTCGAAATTAGAAGTAACAAATTAATCTGTGTACTCGCTATATCCCTGTATTTGGAGGGGGGATGCACGTTAAAACATTGTTTAATATTTTTTGTCTATATTGTAGCCTTAATAATCTGCGAAATATGGCAAACTGTATGTTGATAAATCGTCAATTTTAATATAAGCTTTTCAATCGCTGAACAAATTTAATTTACTACATCTATGAAATAAGGGTCCAGTGACTGCTTATTCAAACCCCTTCAGTTTGGGATCTTTCGAACGAATTCTTAGATTCTTAGATCTTTGACGACCAATTCAACTGCATGCATTTGATTTAGTGTGAATAAACCCCCGTTTTCGTAAATTGTGTACATGTGCACAAGCGTGTACCTAAATCTTGTTAATTATCTTGTTAATTAAGCGATTTCCGGTTATGTTCTACCAACACGCTCTTTAAAATAAGCATACATCTCTCTTTTTTTCACTTAGAAAGTTAAAAGGTATTGATATTTTTGAGTGGTTTAAAGGAGATACATGTATTAAGATAACAACTCACTCAATTAAAAGCCATTTATTTCTATATCATTAAATGCACGACTTTCATATACAATGCAAAAAAGGACTTACTATTTGTCGATTGTTTTGTTTGGGAGAGAAGTGCGAGAATTCAGCAGCAACAACGAGTGTTGGACCTATGTACTAAGTGTGTATAAAATTTAAATGATGAGAAATGTACAAAAATATAATATTTTCCTTTTAACAAAACAGAAAAAATACATACGAGATCGGAGCAATCCATCATCACCGTATGATTTGCGAAAAAAATTATGTGTTGATGATAACTTCCTATTTCCTTAAAAATATAGATTCTGGGAAAACGTTTATTGTGAAAAAGTATTCAAATTGACTTTAGAGTTATTCAAATTAAGCATATTTGTAACTTAGAACCATTTTAACAAGACCTTGGATGTACCAATCTATTTTTTGCGTCAAAACAAGTTAAAATGACACTGGTTTCAAGCGAAATATACACCGATTGCGTAGTCTTCGCTCAAAAAACCAGACAAATCCTGTTGATTTCAAAGAGCCATGACTGAGTGGCCTACAATGAAATAGACAGACCTACGTCACAATATCGTTTAACACAACGACCTTAAGTCCAAGCTCTTGATAAAATGGTTCTACCATATGTAATTAACGGGTAGGTGGGTTACAAATAGAGTTTTTTAGAAACTAGTAGTGTCTTACATTTATAAAATATTACGAACTAAGTGAGGTTAATTCATTATCGAATAACCATTAAAGACATCTTTTAAAAGTCCCCCCCCCCAAATACCTTTAATTAGAAATTCTGTAACATACCGGCTTAGCATGGTTGTAAAATTAAGATCGGCATAGCGTGGTTGTAAAATTAAGATCCTAACCTTTATATCAAATTAGATGTATTTTATATGCACATGAGGTTGACAGGGAAATTATATAAAAAATAGTTTCCCTGCCATGTTTTGTGAGATTCAATTAACTTGATTCGAGCTAAACGCTATAAAATTGATATTATGCTAAACACAGTACATCTGTCGATCTGTACGCATAAAATTCATATTTATGAACATACTAATAAAATACTGGTTAATTATCTTTTTGGGGATAAATACACGACGAGGAGGGGCTGTATGCTGTATGTTGTCTCTTCCTTTATTCACTATGTGGCGGGACGCTCTCCTTTGTCTCTTAGTATTTTGTGTAGTTGTAGTCTGTGAGGCGGCACAAATTCAAGGTAAGGTTATAACATATACACTCTGTGAATGAATTTTTAGAAACATATATTCAGTATGTATTGCGTTTTTTAACTCAGCTTCGTGGGATTAAAATCTGATCGGCACAAAAACGTCATATAATATAATAAAACAAGACGTAATCTAGGATATCATATATTCATCATAGTTCAAGTTCGGGGAATTTTAAAAACTTTATTGAAACTTTTTTCTTCGAACAGTTGTATTAATTTCCATAAATGGAAGAAATAGGTTCTTCCTGGAATTTAACGCTAATTCTGGACCCGATAACATATTAGTTGTTTTTACTCCTTGATAAATTTATCGAATCCGGTTTTGTTTTGTAAAAAAGAGATGTTGGATTGACAATATCTGTCTTTGGAGACTAATGTTTTTTTCAATTTTCCGTTATTAGATTGTCAGGTCACCAGATTAACACTGGTACAGTAAGCAATTTACAATCAAATATTTAATCGAACTAACTATTTTTCTTATAACTTTGAACAGTTTAAAAAAGTAAAACTCGAAGTGTCGACAGATGATCCATGATACATATTTTAAGAAATCGACCTCCTCAAAAATGAGAACAATTACATTTTTTGTTTTACTAATATTTACAGTCATTTACCATGTTAACAGCATCTATCAAAGTTGGCCAGAGAAGAAAGTAGCTGAAAACGGTAGCGTCCAAATAAACCAGTACAATTCAAGTAAAAGTAGACCACACCTACATGTTTGACATTTCAAGAATGATTATTTATCTCTTAAAATAAACATTCATACAACTTATATTTGGCAACAAGGATACCGATGAAATTAAGAACAATAAGGTAGAGTACATTGACCAAATTTGCCCCCCCCCCCCACAAAATGTCCTCATATCTATATCGTGGCTACTATTGCTTTCCAAGAAAACAATCAGTTCATGTTGTCAAGCAACACAAAATACTTAGCAACCATCATGTATGAATATCAGTTGTCGTACCCATATTAGTTACACAATAAGCTGTGTCTCTTATATTTTTAAGAATATAAAATGGTTGAGGAAAGCAAAACCTAAGATAAGATGGGTTATATCTGCTGTTCCGCGAAGGTGTCATAGTCGATATGATAAAATCTGATCGAGGTAGTTTGTCGGAACATAATCAGTGAACCAAAGCATGTTTGGCAGGATAGAAGGACCCTTGTATCTGGTATTTCGCTGAAGAAAACAACACGGATTTAAGGGGCATTGTCACGATTTTGGTCAAAAATTATTTTTTCGATTTTAATGTTTAAAATGCTTCAGTAAGGCATTTTTAATAGGCAACCAAAATTTGAGTGTCATTTGTTGAGTTGTAAGCGAGTTACAGAGCTTACAATTCCTCGCTATGTAAACAAAGCTTTCGTTTACATTTTGAACGTTGAAGTGAAAATTCCAGTTTTAGACCTAAAATGAATGTGTTGATCGTTAGGAACTGTTTTATTTATACTTAAAATGAATAAGAATATAGACAAATGATCTTGAATTTTTTTTTTCTGGAATATTGAACCTATGTTAACAAAAACAGGACACGAGCCTTGTTTACATGACGAAGAATTGTAAGCCCTGTATCCTGCTTAAAACTCATCGACGGGCACCCAAATTTCATTTGATCATTAGAAATGCATTCATAAAGCATTGTAAATATCAAAAACAGAAAAATAAAATATGACCAAAATCGTGACCATGCCCCTTTAAAGATTATATGATAGCCCTGTTAATGGTTAGCAAGACAAGTTCTCGTAGATCTGACTGATGTATTTCTCAGAGTTGTAAGCGTTGACAACATATCAGAAAACGGATCCCTGGACAGTCCTATGAAGTGTTTGTAATCTTTATCTGATTATGACAAAGGGTTTTAAATATCCAAGCGCGTTGTTAAAGACAAAGACTGTCTCGTCCCGTAAAAGAGGTCAGCAATGACTGTCATGTTTTTGATAAATCTAATGAATGGTTTCTTCAATCTGGGACAGTTGCAGTAAAAATAAACCATTATGATCTTAGACAGCGTTAGTTAATAAGCCATTATGAAGAGTTACATTACATCATGTGCATTTTTTTGGGTGACTTTTACATATAATCCAATATCTATGTGACTTTGAGGTGCTAGGAATCTTACATTTGACTGATTTGTGACTGGTGTTCATTTATTGGTGGCTCATTATTTACTATACTGTGTGGTTGCACTGTGTTACTATATAATTGAATAATTCAAACAAGTAACATTATAAAACTGTGTTGAAGAATGTTTAAAACATGTTGCTGTTTTTTGGGAGTTGATTTTAATCAACTCTCCTATGCACTTACTGGGGCAAACCGAAAATAAAACAGTGTTTGGACCTAAGCACAAATCAATACCGCTGACAACACTTACCCGGTAGTTTTTCAAAATAATCGGTAAATCCGATGCAATGTATTTTGAAGCATTGTTTTTCAAGAGAACTTATTTATCAATACCTTGAAAATTGTAAGATTTTAAATGGTACAAACAATTTAGATATTTTTTGAAGTCGTATGTATTCCTACGCTAGAGTTCAATGTGGTCTCATAATACTTTCATTTTACCAGACGCTTGGCTGTCTCCGTTAATATCCGACAAAACATAGAGTCTCTCTTGCTTGTCGGAGATAAACAGAGACAGCCGAGCATTTGGTTGAACAAAACTTGCCTGGGTCCATACAATTTCTCAGAAATATTTCGATTACTAATACTACTTGCCATGCAAAATCATATATCGTTGATTTTAAAATAAATGATAATAGATAAAATCAACTCTCTTCAGTACTTCAGTACTTTGATTTTTATTTTACATGCCGCCTGTTACTTGGTTTGCATTTGCAAATGCAATAATCGTAAGTTAAGCCATTAGTACCTACCATTGTTAAACAGGCTCACAGTTAGATTTTTTCATAAGGAATAAGGAATCATTCTTTGAGTATTATGATATGATAATTTCGGTCGGGGCGTGATCAAATCCAATAAAGCCCGAAGGGCTTTATGATAGATTTGATCACACCACGACCGAAATTATCATCTCATAATATTCAAAGAATGATTCCTTATTATCTATATTTATATGATATTAAGCCATCGTACGATTATATATTTAAATACTAATAAGCAAACCCCGCTGGCGCCTCGATTTGGCGTCATTTGTATTATGGGTTATGTAGTACAAAATCAATGCGTAGTGTTATCACATGCAAAGACACTGGAAAATGTGTGTATATATATATATATATATATATATATATATATATATATATATATATATATATATATATATATATATATATATATATATATATATATATATATATATATATATAAAACATTTATCTGCAATTTTGCAGTCAGATAGAAAGCTAGAAAGCTAGAGGATCAGAGAGATGCTGTTTTTTCCATTTTAAAGTCGTTTTGAACAAAAATGATAAAATGATCTATTACATTCCGTTATATATTCCCACCAAATCTAACCAATAAAATGCTTTCTTTAGATGAATGTGGCGAGCATTGCAGAAATATACATAACCCGCTACCTTTATAGCCTAAATGAATGATCACAGGAATGATTTTGTTGATAATACTTATATCTTTCTTTTAAAAAAATATTGAATAATGAAAAAAAGTAAGTAAAAGAAACTAATTTATTGTTGATGTACATCAGTACGTTGAGCCTCGGTCACAACTGGCCGTACGTGTTTGGTGATCGTGCGTTTGCTACGGGTTTTGCCCGTCGTGGCCCCCGTGGCAGATCGTTGATTGAGAATGAAACGTAAGACAAACAGACGTTTGACGTGCGAGTCGTAGGGGTCACGTAAAAAATTGTTTAAAGACTGCAATGCCCATAAGCACCGGACTTCCGTCTTACAATTGTTATGACGTATGTTTGTCTTGCAAAAGGCAGTAAAAAACATTCGCATCCTGCACGTCAATCGTACTTACGTCCTCCCGTATCCCACGACAGCTGCACGGACAATCATTAGTTTTCACATCAAATAAAGAACATCTTGTTTTGGGCATGTACTGAAATATATCCTACTGTTACCAAGTATATATTGTAACGTCAAAAAAACTCGTAGAAAAAAGAAGACTATTATTCTGTAAATGCTGCTTTGGTGATTAGTCTACCTATCGTTTATCTTTAGTATTTAATGCAATAAAATATATTGAAAACTTCTCTGAAATCTGGAAGAATGTTTGCGCAGAAATGTAACAGCGAATTAATTATCAACTGATAATTTTCCTGCCCAGTGTAATATCTTTAAATGATTTTTAGAATTTTGTTAACTATTTGTTGAACTTTACAATATCTCAAAAAGCTTTGACGAAACTTCAACTGAAAGTAAAAATCACATCAAACCACTTGCTTTTATAAATGTTATTATCAAAAGAGAAACACGATTTACACTTTATTCTTTTTAAATATTAAAGTCTTCAAATTCTTCTCTGGTATTATGATCTTGATACTATTATGAAAATAATTTTATAGAGTTTTAATGGCCAAATGAGATGATAAAGGATATTTCCAAAATGCAGAAAGTACTCTGTTTTCAAACAAAAATTATCATACTCATGAAAACAACAATTTCTCCAGTAGAATGTGTTTGAGTTCTTTTTTTGTGTAGATGGTTTTAGCTGAAAATATTGTTCTGTGCGTAAATATTATTTTCTTCCCCTTACTCCGAAAATGTATACATGTATGATTCTATATTAGCACCCTGGCTCGAAGTGATTGGGAATCTTATACCTTTTCTCTACAATCTACTTCAATATCCAGTTCCTCCTTGTCCTGATTAGCTTCTTTACATTGAGTTCCATTTTTTTTTTTGGTAAAAAAGAACGTATTTGTTTGTTTGATTTTGGTTTTTAGAAAGGGGTTACTAGAATCTTTGAATTGATTTTGATGAATGATAAAATGGCCGATTCTCTTATCCTTATTGGGAATTTTTTTCATGGTAATTTTTATAAAAAATTTGTTTATGGACGATTCGCACGCACCACGAGCAATTTGTGTGTGCATGACGTAAGTATGAGGTACCTTTACTGTGTGTTCAATATATATGTCGATGGTAAGTAAATGCTACTTGCAGTCAACGTACGAGTACGTGAAAGACAATGGACAAGTAAAATCTCCTTATGTCATTCGTGCACGTCAATTTGTACGGTTATCTTATACGCCGGGTTCCTTGAGTGAAATGCAAGTGCAGCATGCGTTTTCAGATCTCTCAAGGAAACCCGGTGATTGCTTGTGCATGTCCAACAGCCACCGCGCGTGCTAACGGGAAGCGTACGTCCTTCCAAAATTTTAAGATGCACTTGCGTGTCTCGCAATATTTTTATTAAAAATTAAAATCCGCCCGTAGACCACCTGTGAAGCACATACGACTAGTTTTGACTAAGACTAAGAACAAATGGCGATTCTTTTATGTACATAAGATCGTGCAACACTACCCTGAACATTATTTACTTTAGCAAACTGTAGAAATAAACAAAGTTTTCTTTACGGACACACACAACGTTTCTCATTTTTGAAGAAATTTCCATGAAAAATTATTCCTTATTTTTGGCATCTAAACCTGTTTATACCATGCCAAAAATTAAGGTTACATTACTAGACTACATTTGAAGTTAAAATCTTTTGGATTTTCCTTATTATAGCATGTAAAATGCAACTGGATGCTTCTAAATACATTATCATAGTCAATATTTTCCATTGAAACTATAGATCTAAACAGAAAAATATCATATAAAATCAAATGTGATTACGGAATAACGTAGTGGAAGTCTTCACATTGTAAAGATCGAAAAAAAAAAATGAAGATAATGGAAGATAAGTCGCGTCTGACCACAAGACATAAACGCAGATAATACTAACAAATACAAAAAGTAACCAAAAAGAGGTTTAAAAAATACAATCGTATTTTGTTCTTTAGGATGTTAATTTTGAAAAAGAATTAACACTGAACACGTGGTGTATTTCACCTCTGCTGAATGGGGACTGCAAACATCTTTTGTTTCAAAGAATGAAATTCAACCAATCAAATCATGCAGTAAAAACAACTATTACAAAACGAAATGCACACTCATTATATAAATAACCTCATTTGTTGATATTCTTGTCTGATACAAACAATTTCACTTAATAAGTATACGTCTTACTATTTAAGTTCATTTATTTAACACAATATAAACTGTTACAGAGTACAAAAAATGGAGAGAAAAAAAACAACAGGTGCTATTGGTGAACTCTTGTTTGTTTTTTTTCTCTCAGACAAACCATCGAATAAAAAGAATTTTACGAAAATCAGAAAAGACCCAAAAGTGCTCAACAAGGTATTTAATATTACTATTTATTGTGATTGAAAGAAAGAAAAACCATCATTGGAATAAGCTGGAGAATAAGAAATTATAATCAAAATATGTAATCAACGTATCCTAGCAATATACATTTTATAATGGATAAAAATTCTCCTGAAAATTACCATGTCAAATCGAAAACAAAAGTTTTAATAACATCAATGAAAACAACATTGCACGTGAACCATTGTAACATTTCATCGTCAGGCGTTATTGGACCCTGACTCTGAGGAGGAAAACTGGGTGGAGCGCAATGTGGTGTTTATCAAGTCTGTAAAGACAAAGGTAAGGTTGATGGAGGAAGTTTTAACAAAGAACAATTTCAAGCCACAGGGGGCAGTAGAAGTTTTGAGTTTGAACGAGCTTCAAAATATTTTCTAACAAGCATAGCATATATCTATAACAAGTAAAACAGATGGATAGATGGGGAAAGATGAAAAAAGTCCTCTCATAACATATAAAATTTCAGTGATGAATTTAGTAGAAAACATACACACTGAGCTAACTGATGAGCTGTTTACAGCGATGGTATTAGATTTTCTAAGTTAAAGAATAACAAACTTGTCAACAAAATACAAATGGACCAAATCAACAATTAGTCATACTTCCGTTTAAAAGTCATTTATCTATTTCAATTTTGGGAAGCCATTAAAAAATACATAAATTGAAATTACAATCATGTAACTTGGGTAGCTTGGAGGAAGAAAAAGAACTTCAAGAAACTTTTTCCAAAGCCATTCTACAGCTGTTTATTGCATTAGTATACGTTAAAATGCTTTTCTTTCAAACTTATGCATATTCACATTTGATATATTTTATTCACAATTACATCAGAACAATGCAAATATATACAATGTATAAAACGATTCTTAGCGATTTTTTTCAATCACTTTTTCCCAACAGCCGAAAAACATCAACAAGAAACTCAAAAAATCCAAAAAAGGACAGCTAATGGATGTACATCCCAAGCCTGACCGGAAACAGATGCAGGTAACGACATTATTGGTTGATCCTATCACCATACCACGTATTAATAATAATCTATCATATCGATGCAAAGTGATTAATACATCAAGATTTCATTTTAATGTCACTTAACAAGCGTTTTTGAAAAGATCTTTATCACTCAATGTTTAAAAAAAGCAAAACGGCAAGCGCTTCAGTGGAAGTTATTTAGCAATACCAGGACAACAAAAATGAACCATTTTAAAGTGTTATGTCGTTGATATATTCTTTTCTGCTAAACAACTCCCACCCCAAAAGTCGACATCTACTGGTCATTTTACATGTAATGGTTTGTAATTTGAAACAGAAAATTAAAAATACGAGAGAAAAAAGAATATTCGTAGATGAAGAAGAAGTGAGGTGGAGAAACAAAGTCATTCCGTACATGATCGACCTGCCCACGTTTTCACGTGAGTATCTGTATATGTCCCTTGAGTATCTGTATATGTCCCTTGAGTATCTGTATATGTCCCTTGAGTATCTGTATATGTCACTTGAGTATCTGTATATGTCCCTTGAGTATCTGTATATGTCCCTTGAGTATCTGTATATGTCACGTGAGTATCTGTATATGTCACTTGAGTATCTGTATATGTCACTTGAGTATCTGTATATGTCACGTGAGTATCTGTATATGTCACTTGAGTATCTGTATATGTCCCTTGAGTATCTGTATATGTCACTTGAGTATCTGTATATGTCACTTGAGTATCTGTATGTGTCACGTGAGTATCTGTATATGTCACTTGAGTATTTGTATATGTCCCTTGAGTATCTGTATGTGTCACTTGAGTATCTGTATATGTCACTTGAGTATCTGTATATGTCCCTTGAGTATCTGTATATGTCCCTTGAGTATCTGTATATGTCACTTGAGTATCTGTATATGTCCCTTGAGTATCTGTATATGTCACTTGAGTATCTGTATATGTCACTTGAGTATCTGTATGTGTCACGTGAGTATCTGTATATGTCACTTGAGTATCTGTATATGTCCCTTGAGTATCTGTATGTGTCACTTGAGTATCTGTATATGTCACGTGAGTATCTGTATATGTCCCTTGAGTATCTGTATATGTCCCTTGAGTATCTGTATATGTCACTTGAGTATCTGTATATGTCCCTTGAGTATCTGTATATGTCCCTTGAGTATCTGTATGTGTCACGTGAGTATCTGTATATGTCACTTGAGTATCTGTATATGTCCCTTGAGTATCTGTATATGTCACTTGAGTATCTGTATATGTCCCTTGAGTATCTGTATATGTCCCTTGAGTATCTGTATATGTCACTTGAGTATCTGTATATGTCCCTTGAGTATCTGTATATGTCACTTGAGTATCTGTATATGTCACTTGAGTATCTGTATGTGTCACGTGAGTATCTGTATATGTCACTTGAGTATCTGTATATGTCCCTTGAGTATCTGTATGTGTCACTTGAGTATCTGTATATGTCACGTGAGTATCTGTATATGTCCCTTGAGTATCTGTATGTGTCACGTGAGTATCTGTATATGTCACTTGAGTATCTGTATATGTCACTTGAGTATCTGTATATGTCACGTGAGTATCTGTATATGTCCCTTGAGTATCTGTATGTGTCACGTGAGTATCTGTATATGTCCCTTGAGTATCTGTATATGTCCCTTGAGTATCTGTATATGTCACTTGAGTATCTGTATATGTCCCTTGAGTATCTGTATATGTCACGTGAGTATCTGTATGTGTCACGTGAGTATCTGTATATGTCCCTTGAGTATGTGTCACGTGAGTATCTGTATGTGTCTGTTAGTCTGTGTATACCTGTATGTGTTGGTCTAACTGTCTTTCATTGTCTCTTTGTCTATATATATCCTTCCGATGTGTCCCCCCAACCCCATTTCTATAATATTTGACATTGTTATTAACATTGAATTCATTATTTGAAATAATAGAGTTGCGTAAGACAAAGGTTGCTGATTTTAGAAAATATAATTGAATATTCTTTGGTAAAGGTCTCCAAATGTCAATTTACTAGATCATGATTCAGGGCAAATGAGTAAAAATAAAGGCAATTAATCAGTTACATAATTACATTTTGGCATGTAAACACGATAAATGACGTAGACTAATATTCTAAAAGCGGAAGAGGCAAAGGCACAGTCAGTGATCGAGGAGGCTGTGCAGAAATTCAACCAGGCCGGATGTGTCACGTGGGTCCCGTACACCAATCAGAACGCCTATATCAGAATAAAGGGTGATCGACAGAGGTATGGAGAGAGAGAGAGAGAGAGAGAGAGAGAGAGAGAGAGAGAGAGAGATATTTTACTATCAATGTACTGAGAAAGAGATACACATGTATGGTAAAATAATATACGGTAGCGACGTTGATAAATGTTTTCTCTTCAGTTGTGCTTCGCATGTTGGTACATACAACGCGCCAGATCAACCACTGTATCTATATAAAGGCTACTGTCTAACAGTGAGTACCATAAACCACATAATGGCAATGATTTACAAACACACAACTCATGGATTATAATCATGTGAGAGGAATTCTGATAACTGTATAATTAGACAGTAATCAACTATAGTCTAGGTGTTTAAATCTAAGGCCCCTTAATTGCAGTTAAACAAAAACAACAAACTGGGTAAACTTGACTGTAGATGTCGAAATGTCACCTGTGTGTATATATTGAAAAGTATAGAAGATACAACTCTCCTACCGTATTAGTTTTTATTTATCTACATTGTAATTACTAAATTTTAATTATTGCATGTTTATATCCTTTTGACTGGTTTATTTTAAAACAGGCTTTGCTTCATGTTTTGTAAACAGTTTATCGACAATAGTCAGTATATCTTTGATTATGATTTTCAGGTTGAAACAACCTTGCATGAAATGATGCACGCTGCGGGATCCCTGCACGAACAATCGAGGCTACAAGACAGGGAGTTCTTTATAAGCACAATCTGGCCCAGAACGTCTTCAGCAATCAACTTTTTTGGCTACCAATTAGCGAATGCCAGGGAGTATGACCTGGGTTCGGTTCTCCAGTATAATATTTACGTGAGTGTTGCAAAGTCACGTGATATGTTAGTTACATTTACAATTTGATGAGATGCCTTCTATATACATGTACATCCCTTTTTAATAAAAAAAAAGGTCAGGGATTCTGATATTTGGGCTGCTGACTTTGGATACTAAGTGCTGCCCAGTATGAAGAAACTTAATAGGTTATCCACAAGGTCACTATATACACGTCTACCATTTGATTAAGTAAATAACTATATTCATTAAGTATTCAATCGTAGAGTGCATAATAAAACTATGATTTATAAAATTACACAAACATGCGGAAAATATTGATTAATTTTTTTTTCAACTTAGATACCAAGCACCAAATAAATTCAAAGAGGTTTTGTATTTTCTTTACAGGAAAAACACATTTTGAAACTCAAAGTAAACATTGAAGACAGTTTATTTGATATCCATGTATGAATATAATGTAATAGACATTATCCAGTGTTGCAATCTCTGCTACTTGGCTATTAATGCTACTTTTTATATGACCGTGCAATCCATACCTCTTTTTTCACTGAAAGATGATCTTCCTGCAGCAATACACAGAAAGAGGTAACTGAAGAAAAGAAGCATAAAACATGTACTGCAGACAAGTTAAATAACAAATATAATATCCAAGCAGCAAAATGCGCATTCAACATAAGAATAAGGTTGATAAGTCAAGTGGTAGTATATATGCCAAAGTAAAAAAGGTACATTATATGCTAGATTAACACATACAGTGGTTCTATCGAGATTGGTTTGATACCAATATTCATGGCTTTCATGGTTGAGTTGATCCATAAAATTCATTTAAATGAAATACTGCGGAATCATAGAATTTGTAGGGGCCAATTTTTGTGGATTGCTTCAGGTTTGAGAGGAGGTGATTTCGTGTATTATTTCATACATACAAAAAGAAACTTTATGACCCTAATTAATTGATTCGTGGAGGATGTTAATTCGTGGATGAGAACTAATACTCGAATTCCACGAAAATTGAGCCACGACGAAATCTAATGATTTCACAGTGTATAATATCATATTGTATTGATAATATAAAACTGGGAGTATTACTAAATCCATGAAAATTGATGTCCATGAATAGGAATCTACATGTTTAGTAAACATATTGAATTGTCTGGATTTTAGAAAACGCTTTTCCAGAGAATTGCTGCCTGAGAACATCAAAGTGCCTTTAACCGAACAATTTTGTCAGAACAACCTTTTCAATCATTTTCTCACTAAATACACCCTGTCTGATTTGACACTGCATCTTGTTTCAAGTTGGCTATAAAGTTTTTTAACCATAAAGTGTGTACCCAAGGACTGATAACGAAATGAATCATTCAGGATAAATAGATTCTGCACTCTAGATTTGTTTTATACCAGTAACTATGGCGATTGTCAATCATTATGCACCGAAGAAAAATAACCATTAAGTTTTACGTAAAACCATTTTTTGGATTAGTGTGAATTTAGCCACATGCACCGAGGCGTTTTCTAATTGAAACTTTTTTGAAGGATTTCATGCATCCTAGAACATACTGACAATTTATTTGTTACCCGGTTAGCCGTGTAATTGGTTGCATGCTCTGATAAATGAAGATGTTTCATCATGATTTAACCGACTTTACATTACGGATATATAGAGTTACGACAGAATCGTGACATGTTGGCCTGTGTTTATACAACAGTTTATATGATGTATTCTTGGTAAAAAAATTTTTTTTTTAAATCTACCGAACAATTGAATTGTTGCGCTTTTTGAGCAAAATTTAATTAAACGATGAAGTCATGATGTTTTGTTTTAAACCTTTTTTTTTGGGCGTGAGATATGAAAGAATGAGGAACACGGGCTGTTTTTTGTTAATTTATAAGCATGTTCTTAAAATAAAAATATGATGTAGATTTTGGTTGAAAACAAAGTTTCAAATGTTTTCGATATTCAAATAAAATGATGAAGATTTGATTGACTACAATATTTGATAAAGTACTTTCTATCTTAATGCATTTATTAAAAATGTAGTTTGTATCATTGATTAATGGATTATCATTAAGAGTTTGGTTTTACTTACAGTTATCAAAAATGTAGTTTGTATAATGGATTAATGGATTATCATTAAGAGTTTGGTTGTACTTACAGTATTTTATAATGGATTAATGGATTATCATTAAGAGTTTGGTTGTACTTACAGTATTTTATAATGGATTAATGGATTATCATTAAGAGTTTGGTTGTACTTACAGTATTTTACAATAGATTAAAGGATTATCATTAAGAGTTTGGCTGTACTTACAGTATTTTACAATGGATTACTGGATTATCATTAAGAGTTTGGTTGTACTTACAGTATTTTATAATGGATTAATGGATTATCATTAAGAGTTTGGTTGTACTTACAGTATTTTACAATGGATTACTGGATTATCATTAAGAGTTTGGTTGTACTTACAGTATTTTACAATGGATTAATGGATTATCATTAAGAGTTTGGTTGTACTTACAGTATTTTACAATGGATTACTGGATTATCATTAAGAGTTTGGTTGTACTTACAGTATTTTACAATGGATTACTGGATTATCATTAAGAGTTTCGTTGTACTTACAGTATTTTACAATGGATTACTGGATTATCATTAAGAGTTTGGTTGTACTTACAGTATTTTATAATGGATTAATGGATTATCATTAAGAGTTTGGCTGTACTTACAGTATTTTACAATGGATTACTGGATTATCATTAAGAGTTTGGTTGTACTTACAGTATTTTACAATGGATTACTGGATTATCATTAAGAGTTTGGTTGTACTTACAGTATTTTACAATGGATTACTGGATTATTTGGTTGTACTTACAGTATTTTACAATGGATTACTGGATTATCATTAATCGTTTGGTTGTACTTACAGTATTTTACAATGGATTACTGGATTATCATTAAGAGTTTGGTTGTACTTACAGTATTTTACAATGGATTACTGGATTATCATTAATCATTTGGTTGTACTTACAGTATTTTACAATGGATTAATGGATTATCATTAATCATTTGGTTGTACTTACAGTATTTTACAATGGATTAATGGATTATCATTAATCATTTGGTTGTACTTACAGTATTTTACAATGGATTACTGGATTATCATTAAGAGTTTGGCTGTACTTACAGTATTTTACAATGGATTAATGGATTATCATTAAGAGTTTGGTTGTACTTACAGTATTTTACAATGGATTAATGGATTATCATTAAGAGTTTGGTTGTACTTACAGTATTTTACAATGGATTAAAGGATTATCATTAAGAGTTTGGTTGTACTTACAGTATTTTACGCTCGTTGACCCGGACCTGTCCTACTTAGTCACTAACTCTCATAACGACCTGTCCTTTAACGACAAAGCCGAGCTCAATAGCTTCTACGGATGTGCAGGTAACCCAACTTAAAAAAATATTTTAAAGATTTTAAAGACATATTTATATGTACAGAAAATGTATAACGCCTCTACTAACCGGATGTGCTGGTAACCTTATGAAAAAAAAATATTTCATGATTTGAACTACAGTAACTATATATATATATATATATATATATATATATATATATATATATATATATATATATAATAGTAAATGGTTGTTAAGAAGCATTTATATAGATACTACTTACATCCCTCTTAAAAATGTATCAATATACCTTGTTTTTATTAACAAGTAATAATTCTGTAAAAGATGTTGCAGTTCCTATGCTAATTTTCCCTAAAGGAGTTGCAGATAAAATGGAAAAATCAAAGCTACATAATTTGATGTATTTTTTTTTTTTGCTTGCAACTGTGTATATAAAGCAGTGTAGAATTTTATATAGAAAGTTTTTATTAACTCTTATAAGAACATTATATAAAATTGAAAATGTTTAGACTGACAAACGTGACAGATTTCACGCTTTATAAAAGGGGAATCCTCATTGTTGTGAAAAACTGCCTCCATGAAACAGAATTAATTTAATCTTAACGTTTAGAGTAAGACAATTTAATGAAATCTGCGATTTCCGATTTTTGTTTCATTGAGGCATATTTTTTTTAAAATGGAACTTTTGGGAAAAAAATCTAAAAATATCTGTGAAACCTAAGAACGTTTTGTAAAATTCCCCGCAATAAGTCATGCCTAGTTTAGGCGAGTGATAAAGCTTTTTTTGCAACACTCTCTTTCAAAAAAGTTTTTCAATTTGCAGCCTCAAACTGCTTTTAAAAATAACAGAGATATATAAAGAAAGATTTCTTGTAAGCATATTTTATTTATTGAAATATGCTCTTTGATATACTCATGATTTTAGGTTTAAAGGTATAAAAACTGTTTTCATTGACTAACAGATAGCTGCAGTAACCCGCCCGTTTGTCAGAACACTGGGTTTGTTAAGCAGACGGGAGGGTCGTGTAGCTGTGAGTGTCCGGAGGGCCTGACGGGGGTGGACTGCTCACAGGTAGACACAAGTCCAGGTAATTTGTGGGGGGGGGGGGGGTAGACAAGGTATTTGACGGAGAGACTACTAGAATAGAGAAACGTTTAAATTTAATAAATATAATACCTAAAACAAACCAATGAATTTAATTTATACAAAGAGTTTGAACTTAAAACAAAAGCAAGGAATGAAAATAAACTTGTTTGTGTCAATTTCAACACAACTGACCATATTTTGGTTTTATCCGTTGTCAGGGTGTGGCGGTGTGATTGAAATGGGTGTCCATGTAGCTCACAATATTGTGCTGTCTCCATACAATACGGGAATGATGTGTACATGGTTATTCAAGGTTTGTTCTGGATGATTATCAATGGCTAACTATGCTTCACGTATATCTCTCATATTTTAGTGAATGTCGCGCAAAAAGCAAACAAAAAATCATGTTTGAATCATTACATTTAGTGTTGCAAGTTGTCGAGATGTTTTATGAGAGACAAGTAATTAATTATCTAAAGTACTTTAGACAAATCAAATTAGTCCTGCCAATGCAAACAATAGATATCAATTACTCAAAAAATGACAAAAATTATTGTAGTTCTTTATTCCGAGAGACAAATGTCTCATAGGTTATACATATGAACATATACATATTAAATAAACGGTAAGAAAAACAAAGTGTACATAATCAATTTGGATAATTCACATGGAGAGTTCGTTGCTTGTTTGCATAATATAAATATTTACCTAAATTACACAGTTCTTTAGTATTAGAGGTAGATTTTTGTAAAAATAAAAAAAAATAAAAAATAAAATTAATATGTATCTCACAAGGGAGCGGAGAAAACTCGGATGGATGTGGTCATCAACTCGATGGACCTCCCTGTCAGCACACAGAACGCCTGCTATCACGCCCTGGATATCAGAGACTACCTGCCGGGGTCACCGGGAAAACTGTACGTATAACATCCGGGATATCGTAATCTCCAGCAGTGTAGCTGCAGCCATCATCCTTTATATTGACAATACGATATGGTGATATTGTTACATCTAGGAATAAATGGTAAAATAAATTGTCATACAGACAATTTAGTATTAAATTTTCATAGTCTTCATAAGAAAAAAAGTTTTAACAAGATTGATGATAGCTAGACATTATGATCAAAATGTAAAAAGGTCTTATACTTCTTTAGATTTTACAGGACACATAGACTGCTTTAAAAAATAGACTCGCAGACAAAGTTTTATCACTACAAAGGGCAATATTAGTGTATATGGCAAGGGTAAAACTAAGTTACCTTGATCATAATAATTTACTCGTTATAACATAAATAACATATATACCTGTATACTGTAATTTACACGAACGCATGGACAAGTGCACTCTTTTTTCAGTGTTTGTGGTCAAACTGACTTTGCGTACTTCATAAGAAAAAGAGTCGGCCCTCAGAACATGTTGATCATCCGATTTGACAGCGCCACCTACAGTGACGTCACACCAGGAAGTGGCTTTAACCTGACAGTGAGAACCCTAGCGTCTGGTATGATGAAATCCATTAAACAATTTTTTGATAAAATGCGTAATACAAGAAAAACAGATATAATTATCTGCAGCTGCAACATTATGAATTTAGCTTAAATAAGAATTTATATGCCTAAAAATTATCATAAATTGATTAAAGGAACCTTGACTCGGTTTATTCTCAAAATATTCGATTTTTATTTTTCAATTTGTAATGTCAAGAGTTGTTAATTTTAGTACCTATAATGCTTTGTCGAAAATTGAAATTGAACGTTGATTTTTGAATTACAGGCAAGATATGAAGTTTAGAACATTTCTTTCCCTTTCTTTGTTGATAATTATATTATTTATCAACATAGTGAATCAGTTTATCTTGTTTACCAGTGAGTCATTTGTCATAGAAATGGCAATTACCTTTATTTTTCATAATTTGTAAAAAAAAATATTGTTGAAGCTTTGTAGCTTTTGTATACATAACGATGAATTCTGACCTCTGTATCTTACGTATAACTTGACTTCTAATATTTAAATTTTAGTCAATCTATCAAATTGCACAAGTACAAACGTAAACCATTTTATACATAAAATTGAAAGAAAATAATTTAAAATATGTGTACGTCCCTTTAAAATGAAAAAAGTACATGTATTAGATATCCAGTCTGACGGGGAAATTGGGAAAAGTGATTCCGTTTCTAAAAAAACCATCATGATAAATGTTAATAGAGTATATTTCTATATGTTAGCGATATGATAATTCCACAAATAGCAAGCTTATAGTAAAGTTACGTTTGGTATTTTGTCACCAGCCTGCACAAGTTCCCCCTGTAAGTACCCGGCCACGTGCCATGACGGATACAACACAACACAATACTCCTGTGAATGTGAGAACGGATATTCCGGCACGCACTGTGATGAAGTGGAAGGTACTGACGTAATCAGTGACATACGTTTTCAAGAAAATTGCTTCAAAAATGTATCTGAATATTAAACAATCAATTATATTGCCACACAAAAATAATTGTTAACATTGACTTTACATAAACTAGCGGGCGCATCTGTTTGGGATAGCTTTGAAGATGACCTAACAACGCTCATGCGCAATAATCCAACAGGAAGTGACATGATATGGAGCGTTGGGAAGGTGATCACCGAAACCGAATATTGATGATTATGGAATATCTTCAAATATTAGATAAATGAATTGAAAAAAAATATTATTAAAAGAAAATTTAACTTTCACTTTTCTGATGCATTATGCTTATGGTATTCACATACTTACCGACAGGAAATGACTACCGCGTCTGAAGGATACGTAATGGCAGAGCTTATATCACCTTATGTACGCAGCGTTCCTGCGCCTGGGTCCCTTGCAAAGATGGAAACCTCTGTGAGATTCAAGAGTGTGTATTTTGTCATTTAACCTAGTAAAAAAACTGAAAGAGGTAAAAATGTTAAATTTACTAATAAATGCGTTTGTTAAAAGGGTTTCCTGATCAAAGTAGGTATTTAACAATGTTAAAGGTATAAGTTGTAAAGAACATTTACATTAATACTGATACTCAAAGGTGGTGATCGGTGCCTCAGATTCCAACTGTTTCTGTCCTACCCCACGGGAACTGACAGAACGACCCTGAAGGTCATCATCAAGGACGGCAGCACCGTCAAAAGTACTCACTCATTCACTGATGCCACAGGCTATAAATGGAGGGAGGTCAGCATTGATCTACCGGCGGTCGACGATTTGAAAGTAAGCAGCTCAAGTCCAACGAAAGCAGGGGGATTATTGTTCAAACATGTGTATAAAATCCTCAATTTTGAATTTTTAGTTCTCAGTTCAAATTATGTGAATATATTTTTTCTGAGTTACCGTCAAACTTACTGATCTCTTCGCGACAACAACCCTGCCTCGTCATTTTGCATAAGCCTTCTATTCTCTTCTTTCCATCCACATTTATTAGGTAGAATTTGAAGGTGTTTACGGGAACGAAAAGTTGGCAATAGACAGGGTGAGGATTCAGCCCCAGCTTTGTTGTAAGTACCTTTTTTCCTTTAATAGAAGAACTCGTAAAACAACAAAATTTAATTACTGATATTAGTTATTTTCAAAAATAGTCTAAAGTCCAAGTACCTTATGGTATAGATTAATACCAACGGGAATGTTCAATTTTGTTAGAGAAAAATGGTGAAATAAGTGTTTATTACTGATGGGTTAACTTTGATTTTACAGCCGTCCTTGACCCCTGTGAGAGCACACAGTGCGTGAACGGGGACTGTACCACACTCCTCACCTCCAGTAACCCCGTCTGTGTCTGCCCCGAGTACTACTCCGGCGATCTCTGTGAAACACGTACGTCCTTTGGAGTCCAAGTTTTGAATCAAAGTCAAAAATATTTTATCCATTTTTTTTCCGGTTAATTTACTTCGTATCGTGCGATAAATGTTACTCACTTTATACATGTATATATATTCGTGACAAACCTCTGCTCGTAAATATTAGTGTCATTTATTCTATGAAATATATATAAACGACTTCTTGTTCACAAAAAATAATTGTCAAAATAATTGTCTCGAATCAATTCTAAACCGGCTATACGCAAATTAGAAATACTTACTAGTTTACATTTGTAAATGTATTTAAAAGGCCATGTTTTCTCAAGGAATGGGAAACGTTTGTAGATGTATGTGACAACAATGACTGTCAAAATGGCGGAGAGTGTGTACCTGAGACCACTGAGAAATACCACTGTGACTGCCCTGAGCAGTACTCAGGCCTGTTATGTAAAATACGTACGTATCAGAGTCTTGGAAAACACTCGTAAATAATTTGGTAATAAAAAGTATATATGTATTTATCAATTACATAGCTGTACAAATAGACCGGTGGTACAGTCATATTTTGTTGGTCAAAAAGTTAAATGTAATTAGTAGCACATATTGACCGGGAATACTTACATATTTTGTTGATCAAAATGTATAATGTGAAATGTGTGTTTTATATATATATATAGTATATATCAAAAAAATTATTTCTGCAATATATTGATTGCCGATGTATCGAACAATGTTAGGAAATGATGGTCTGAAACATCACTTACTTTTCATTGCAATTCACGAAATGATTTAAGAATTATAGTATGATATTTTTGCACCAGACGTCTGTGCTAACCACACGTGTGTAAATGGAGACTGTTATGCAACTTCTTCAAAGACCTGGGAATGCCGATGTAATGATGGCTGGAAAGGACAAAACTGTGATGTTGGTACGTGTAAAAGCAAATTACACGTAATTATAGAAACCTTTACCAAAACTCAAATATTATATTTAAAAAAATACCAATAAAGTAAAAAATAATTTCTGAAACTGTTTAACAATAATATTTTTTTAAACAAATAATTTTCTGTGACTATTGCATACAATTTCTTCTAAGCATCAGGCATGGGCACGATTACTTAAAAATGTAATCGATTAATAATCGATTACATTGGGGAATTTTGTGTAATCGATTATTAATCAATAACACCCATTTTTGTCCTGAAATCGATTGTAATCGATTACTTTAAAACAAGTAATCGATTACTTGATACTAGTATCTGTATGCATTTACATGCACGGGTACACATCAGGTTGATAAGATTTAGGAACCAAAGTTACATGTATTTCACCAATTGTTTGTTTGTTTTTTACTGTTTCTCTAATGCCTTATTCTTTTTTAAGTGGACATAGAGTACAAGTGCAGCTTTGAGCTGGTAGATGACCCCGATTGTTTCTTGATAGAGGACACAAACGACGACTTTGATTTCACCAGAAATTATGTATGCTCTGTCTTTCTATATATTTTTTCTTTTTTGAACATTTTTATACATTTAGTGTATTTTGAACCGGAGTAAAGGGAAATATATTATGTGTTAATTAATCTTTGAACTGTATTTATTACCGTGATTAAAAACATAAAATTAGAAATTTTTATATAATTTAAAAAAAAAAGACCGAGAAAATAAACTTGTTTGATCTTCATGTTGGGGATTATTTTCATGCAACTTCGGGGAAGATAAAATATTATAAAAATGTTATAAATGTGAGAAGAGCGAAAATGTATGAAAATGCATACTAGTTACTCACATTGCGTTCTGTTCACTTCGAATTCCCAAATTAAACGTTACCCATTTATTGACAGGGAAGCACCCCTGATCGACGCACGGGCCCCTCCTACGCATGGTTGGGCTCATACTACAAATACACAGAGGCGAGCGGGAGGTCTCCAGGCGATGTGGCGTCACTTATCAGCAATGTGGCGTTTCCAAGTTGGTTGAGGATTTTTTTTTTAATTTTTGAAAATATTTTTACTGCGCATGCATTTTTAAATGTTAAACACAATATCCTCCTCAATGCACATGAGAAAGGTTTCTTTGTAATTAAAAACACGTTTTATTTCGAGCATTGCCCCAACGCTACAAATTTGTTAATGAAAGTGTTTAAGTTTTCTTCTTAAAACGAAATTCACAATTTGGACAATTAATAAAATCAACAAGTTCTCATGGACCGTCTTTTTTACAACTTTTAAAAAATGCCTTTAATATGAAATGGAGATACTTTTTCGATGCTGTTGTCATGTTGTAAATTTTGAATTTACTGGGTGGGTGGGTGTAAATACAAAATTTACAACATGACAGCTGTAATGAATCAAATTTTTTTAATATTGACCTTTTCTCTCATGGTATGTAAAGGTTTGGAGAAAACTGTTTCAGTAATACACCAAAACGTAATAATGAAAGTATAAATATGTGAAGACGAATTAACTTTGGACTTTTTTAACCTAACCAAGAAACTTATCATAGATGGATAAGTGTTCTCTCTGCCTTGCCGTTGTTAGGTGACCCCTACTGTCTCTACTTCTATCTCCACACCTATGGGAGTGACATCGGCTCGATCTACGTGATACTGAAAACCAACAATGGAGCGGAGGAGGTGAAGTTTTCCTCCTCGGGTCCTAGAGACGACTTTTGGTGGAGGACCTACAACATTGACCTTAGTTTGGATTCCACCACCCAGGTAAGGTATATTTTTGTGTGTGTTAAGGGCATTAAGATATAATTTAACTGATTTGAGGCAAAGCTTTTTTTAAAATTAAGAATAGCCGAGAATTTGGTATCTTTTATCCCAGTCGTATTTGGATGTTATTAATCAGCCAGTTTTGAAAGGTGATAAACAGGTGGATTTTGATTTGTTGATGAAGCTTTACATACATTGATTTTGAGTACGAACTTCAAATACAGTAAAAATTCGAACTGTCCTTTTAAGCACACACTCTAGCTAGAACTATTAGTACCATTAAAACCAATTTAACGGGAGCTTGAACTTTGGGTAGTTGTGTCAAACAGCAATGTGACGAAGGCATGTCTATTTCATTGCTTGCCACTCAGCCGTGGCTCTTAGAAATCATGAGATTTGGCTAGTTTTTGAGCCAAGACTACGCAATCACTTGAAACCAGCGTCATTTTGAACTTGTTTTGACACAAGAAAAATAGAGTTAGATCCTACCGAAATCCCACAGTCCAAGGTCTTGTTAAGATGGTACGGTGTTAGTTGTGAACTAGCCTGCAGTTTCTGTCTGATGAAGAATATTGATACAGATACATGTATGTTATCTTATAGATCGTCATCAAAACAGTACGGGGAGGAAGTGGACGCCGGGACAAAGGCCTCGGGGACATAGCAATAGACAACATCAACCTAACACCGGGCGGCTGTTAAATCCAGAATCTGTCACCTCTGTATCAATAAAGAAGTGTCCACGATGAGTGTTGAACTTACCTGTCTTATAATTCCCGTCAAACACAAGCTGCATTCATGACAAAGCATCAACGTACACGTACGGTTGTTATAAATATAGGCCCAAGTTGTACAACATCAGTTTTACCGTCGATTTATATAAGTATTCCCCATTAGTGCAAATTCTACAATGAGTTGATTGAGCAGTTGAATGATGTATTACCGATGCTACTTCTCGATCAAAATTAAATGTTATAATGACAGGATTTTTCCTCCTGACAACACAATTGCATGCTACTGCGATGTGATGTAATCAAAATGCAATTTAAATTTTTTTTTTACGAAATCTATACGACAACATTGTCCATATATTTTGTATATGACCCCATAAAGATGATTTAATTATGGCTATAGTTGCTCAGGTGAGTAGGTGGCCATGGGCCACTTGTTCATGGATGTGAAATTCGGAGGAGGAATTAACAATGTTTTGAACCCATTCACTAAAAATTTCAGAAACATATACATTTACATCTAATCTGTTTTTAAGAAGCTCTGACTTTGTGTGTGTGTGTGTGTGTGTGTGTGTGTGTGTGTGTGTGTGTGTGTGTGTGTGTGAGAGAGAGAGAGAGAGAGAGAGAGAGAGAGAGAGAGAGAGAGAGAGAGAGAGAAGAGAGAGAGAGAGAGAGAGAGAGAGAGAGAGAGAGAGAGAGAGAGAAAGAGAGAGAGAGAGATTTTGTCCTTTATTGGTTGTACGTTGACGCCGGATACAGATACCATGAAGGCTGGCACCGTTTCATAAATTTGTATAATAAAAGAATAGCAAAAGCAAATTCATTACGCGCTATTCTCTTAAAGAGACAGTACGGCGCATCTTATCAAAAAACCGACTTGAAAAATTTTTCCGATCGAGTTCGGTATTTTTGTACTACTCATGAATGTATAAACTTTCAGAAAAAAACAAAGTTTTCCATGCATAAGATAAATCAAATAATTTCATTTAAATTAATATTTACGTATAACCTATCACATATTTACATCGCAACGTGTTACGGGGTTCAGCCTTCTATACTATTACGCATGCGTATTTACTGTAAACGAAACACATGCAGGGCTCGCGAAGATTCTCCTGGACATGTTTGTTGAAAAAAAAATATCTTTTCTACTTCTCCCAGGTAATAATTGTTCAAAGTTTTAAAAATAACCACAATTATTTTTTTGAAAGCATGTATTTTGCGTGTATATCATTTGTAAATGAGGCCCCTTGCGGGGGTTATTTGACATATTTATGTCTGTTCATTTTAAAATGAACCAAAATTGGTAAACCATTATTAAATTATCGAGAAAGTGATGATGTGTTCCGTTTAGAGATTCCCTTTAACCTCATTTACCGTAGTCGGGTGAAGATCCTGTAGTTTTCAGCACGTGTCAATAACTGTCAATCAATGTCCACGTGGTACAAATAAACGATATAAGATTATTCTGGTTTGTACGACCCTTAAATTTCCGGAAGCTCATTATTACGTTAATTAGGTATATGAAAGGGATTTTTATGCATTTCAACTATTACAACCAACGTTATGTCTTACTCCCTAACGATGCAATAGGTAAATCTGAAGTTATTCACACATGTGATTTCATCTGTACTGTCTCTTTAAATTGATGTATGAAAAATGCTTTTGTGCATTACTAGTATTTGAAGACAAACAAATCTATAGTGAGGGATCGGGGTTAAGGCTAAGTGGTGCTGTATTAATGTACCCTTAATGGGTGCTTTGTACCAAATGTGGTATAATTTATCGAATTAGAACTGATCAAACGAAGAAGGCTAAACTTGCACAAAAGCGGAAGAAAGGGGTGTAGTGTTCTGTTCGTGATAAATTTTGGTATATTACATGTAAAATCAACGCATTTGGTATCAAATCCGTTTGAAAGAAACCATGGAAGTTTTGAAAGATTGAAATCGTAACGAATTGAAGACAAGCATTTTGTATCTTACCTTTTAAAGATTTTCAAGAACTCGACTAATCCCGAATAGGTTTCCATAGAAAACCCCAAAGCAAATAAATGGACTCAACCAAAACGATAAGTGCGTGTGTGATTTTGAATATCGCATATTTTGCAAAATTATCACGGCTGTTATAAAGTACGGGCTTGCCTTATTGTGGTTACAGAATGGGTAAGTTTTGACTCTCATATCCCATTTCAATTATTGCACTCTGAAATCAACATATTGCTCGTGTATGCATATTTGTTATACTTTCATGTTAAATACTGAAATCTGATTGGTTAAGACGCAGTTAATAATATTTACTATTACCCTCAGCGTTAGCAACGCACTTGGCAACGGGTAACATTAAAAAATATTACATGCGCGAAAATTATGCGCGTACGGTTCGCTGTAGAATTCACGTTATTCCTATATAAAAGCAGTAAAATTTTCTTAAAAAATTTAAAAAAGACATTCAGTATAACAAAATAAATAGTGCCTGTTTGGGAGGATAACAGTTGAAATTGACACCCCTCGAAAACCATTGTCAACCTCCGCTTCGCGTCGGTTGACAATGGTTTTCTCGGGGTGTCAATTTCAACTGTTACCCTCCCAAACAGGCACTATTTATATAATAGCAAAGGGCATTTTGTTATATACAGTAACTGTTCGGCATGCTCTAAAACCTAGCACCTGCCAAATTTCTTACGCTTTGATCGCGAGTTTCTCTCACTATGGTGTTCCGATGGGGCCACTTCGACCTTCGCGCTTTCGCCTTTAGAGCGAAGATGCGAGAGTGCGAAGATGCGACGGCGAAGGCGAATAGTACATGTAGTAATAGCAAATAGTAGTATCGCTCCTTTGCCTTTGATCTTTCGCCGTCGCACCTTCGCAACTTCGCACTCTCGCATCTTCGCCCTATAGGCGAAAGTGCGAAGGTCGAAGTGGCCCCATCGGAACACCATATCTCACAGAAAGATCGACTGTTCTGTATCTTTCTTAAAGGATGCTATTTTATTACTTAACTCATGAATGAAATAATTTTTATCATGCAAATGCAAGTAAAAAATATCACCCTCTTACAGAGGATATTATGATCACACGGTTTTAGTGAACTGTCTAATTCGTTTAAAAAATATTTAGAAATTCTTAATTTTAAAAGAAGTTTCTTAATCAACATTAACGTGCATGAAAATGTGATGATCTTTTTATATTGATTTTAAGAATATACTTTGCCAGGGAACTTTCATGTACTGCTGCTATGCAACATTATGGTGTGAAAAAAAATTTGGAATTAAACAACACCTTTCGCTCCTAGACTAAATTACCTTCAATAAGCTTCGCCCTGTTACATGAGTTACACAATTCAAAGTTTATACAAGACAATTGTATTTTCAAATGGACGTAGACAACATTTATTTTGGAAATACCCAATGTACAAGGTGCATGAAATATTTTCTGCCATGTTACATGAATTACGCAACGCAAGGCTTATTCAAGACAGTTGCGTTTTCAAATGGACGTACCTTTGTAAACAATTTGGAAATACCTGATAGATGAGAGGCATAAAATATTTTCTGCTCAGTAACATGAGTTTCGCAATGCAAGATATATTCATGGCAGTTGCATTTTCAAATGGACGTAAACAACATTTATTTTGAAAATTCCCAATATACAAAATGCATGAACTATATTCAAATACCTTTTAGAACTTAGTAAAAAAAACTAAAACGCAAAAATTTGAGGTCATACGTAAAGGCAATATTAAAAAGGTATAGCGCACTTAATATACGATTTGTCCTCAAATATAGCCTTTTGCAAACATCAGACATTTTCCATATTGAACAATATTTAGTTTAAATATATTCAAAGAAACGCAATTTACACAATCACCATGCTCTAAGAGTCTTAATTATCTTACACGACATCATTAAAATATTCAGGTTTTGTTAGGGATATATAGGAAAGTAGTTTGTATACGATAAAAAATTGGATATTTGACTTTTTGAACCACTCTAAACCAAAGACATCCGATATAAATTATGTTCTACAGGTATTGTAGTACACGTTTACATTGAATTGGCTTTGGTTTAACGTGGTCTTCGTGCTGAAAATAAGACAAATATTTCAATTAGTGTCTTTTCTAATATACAATCATGTTTATAGCAATATATATTGAAAATGTATCTGACGAAAATGTTGTATGCGTGGCCTTGTGGTAACGCGGAGTTCTTTATGATTTTGTGGCCGCTGGATCGAATCCACTAAGTAGTATTTTTTTTTCACTTAAATTGAAACATGAACAGAATAGAGAGGTTAAGTTACATGTATCTATTCTTCTGGTTTTTAAAAAAAAAATTATCTTGTTTAATTCAGTTTGAGAATGAGCACACCCAAATATATATAGATCTCTTCTTTAACACTATACATGTACTCTATTTACACATAGATCTATTGTATTTTGCTTAAACTTATCACGGTTTAGAATACCAACTACTTTTATACACAGAGGAGTTTCCCGAATTTTTGACAAATCAGTTGTTACAGACACCATCCAGGTTTGCAACAGCTAGGTACTTGAAGCTATTTTTAGTAACAGGTACTTCCCGTCCAAATACAAGGTGTAGGCGAAATAATGGGAAAAGGCGCTATACCTCTTTACAGCAAACAGCCAATGAATAGATAAATCTTTTCAGGCGTAACGAAAACCACCGAGGTTAAATTTCATTCCGTTGACGTGTAACCGGATCTTGTTTACGTAATGTGCTAGATCAAAATACGCTAAAAATACGAAGACTGCTTTGTGGCAACGTGTATTCATTGAAAGAATAACACACTTTTTAAAATTTGTTCTAAAGTGCGTTAACACCAAATCAATGTACTTTGATGATATTTTTTATTTTAAAAGTGCGTTGTGAAGGAACATTAACATTTTTATATTAAGTGCGTAGCGCACTTTGGGAGTAAAAAAAACTAGTATGTTAGAATCACAAATTCTAGGATTCGATTTCAATTAGTTTATAAAATGATAATTTGTAAACACCAACGAATATATGATTTACTGTCTTAGGGAACGGGGAGCTGGCAGCTACCTATACAATTTAACTACCAGAACATTATTCAAGTTAATTGCAAAAAGAACGTCTTTGATCCCCCAAAATATAATAACAGTGATTTTGATAAATACGGGTCAGCAAAAGAAAAGTTTCTCGTATAACAATATCATGAACAATTTACAGGTGTCACAGGTGCACAAAAACCCACTTATCAAATCAAAACTAAATAAATCTCTTTATTAATAAAAATCAGTGTACTCTATAATAGTTTCTAGCTTAAAGAATCATATTTACGACTAAACAAAAACGTACAATCTTCTCTGCCCTAAAAATTATATCTAAAAGTTCAATGTACATCTGATGGATGATTAGTTGACCATTCTCCATAAAGGATTTGAGATCCCAACAATTTAGAAGTATTTCGCTGAATACAACATATCTTACCAGCATGGACGTACCTCTTACCTAGCCATTGTTACTCGATCGCGATAAAATTTACGCTATTCATCGACAATGTGTTTAATTAGCAAATAAGTGCTTTAAGATGCAGATTCATAAAAATCTATTTATAATAAACGATGGACAATAGTCAGGAGGGTATTTGTTTTTTATTTACCTTTTTGGTGTCCCTTCATTGACAGGTGAGATATTTACCTTTAAATTACAATAAACTATTGGGAAAATATTTCTAAATAAGATGAAATAATTTACCTAAAGGATAATTAGAACAAATTCTAAATTCTTTTCTTCTAGAAATTCCTTTTAAGGTATTTTCAACAGAAAAAGTATATTTTATGAAAGACAGTTTTTATACCGGGTTGTGAAAATACGTAGAAAACTATCATAATGATAAAATACAAGAAGGTGGAACGATTGCAAAATTAAGGTATATATGCATGTATAGCAGTTTGTTGATATCTAAAAAACAAGAAAACTAAGAGAGCTAGAGACTTTTTTCAAGTTGTAATATGTTTTAAGTATGTTTTAAGTCAATTTGTCAATAAAACTAGACAATTTGACTCTAATTAACAAGGCTTCTCTTATGTCTGCAATATTTACCCATTATAATCGTTCAAGAATATAACAACATATATTAGAATTTTACCTCTATTTTTATTTAGAATTTCACTGTGTCAAATGCATACATGAGTAAAATTAGAATTTGATTGCTCCTACGTTTTTATGTTATGCTGGAGTATTTCTTATTTAGATAAAACTTTCGTTTATTTGGCATTTTATAATTTGAAAAATTAAATATTAGCAACCTAAAATTTTATTAAGAAAATATCCATTTAAAAAAGAAATTTTATTGTCAGGGGAATCATATGGAATCATGACTGGAAGGTCTGTTAGAAAAACGAAAGACCCAAGATGTTGGCAACTGCTGTCATTATTTCTAGGAATAATTTGCCTAATTCTTCTAATAACTGTTATTGTGTTGGCTGTGCAGAAGAAAGAAAAAGAACAAACATCCACTTTATATGAATGTAAACAAGTTTCTGACCAGAGAATTATTGATCTCCGGGAACCCGAGAACCCTCCTAATTTTCACGACCTAACAAGAAATGAAATCGCAAGAATCTTCAACTTCATGTTTGCTCAGGAAACATTAAATATCACTCAACCTAGCAAAGCATCCCTTGGATCAAACTACATCTATGCAATGGAACTTATTCTCCCAAACAAGAACGATGCTTTTCAATCATCTACAACCAGAAAATCCTTGGTAACGGTGTTTGAGGGAGCAAACCCAAATCCAGTGGTAACTGAGTACTGTGTTGAGTTAAAGTCACAAATCCAGTTTTGTGGTTCTACCAGGTCAATCACCTTTAGCTTTAGACCAATAACAATTCCAGAGTATGTTTTCATTTTGGATACGGTAATTGCCGAGGCTAACAAGACTGTTGGCAATATTCTAAAAGAAAGTTACCATGGCACGCCTATAAACTGTGGGAAGACGTGTCTGGGCGTGGAAAATGTCAGTCCTTTTGCAGCCGTTATTGCTGGTGTTGAGGGACAAAACTATCGAGGGTTATGGGTCCCGTTTGTGCAGTTAATGGAGCCAAGGAATCTGCATCCAGTTGATTTTGCAGTTTTAGCGACAATAAATGGTACATCCACGCCGAAAGCGGATACTGTTTGGTACAACGGTCAACTGTTTGAATCTCTTGATGACTTCAAGGATAAGTGGGAGAAAAACCAGGTTTCTCCACTTAAGATAGACTTTCCAAAGATGCCTATTCATGAAGATGTTATTAAAGAAAATTACCAACGACCTCCAATAGAAGTTGAACCCGATGGCAAACGTTACTCGATCAAAGATCAGACAGTGACTTCAGATCACTGGAAATTCAGTTTTGGGATATCTCCCACTCACGGTCCACAGTTGTATGATATAAGGTACAAGGGTAATTTGATAGTTTATGAATTGGGTCTCCAAGAAATTTGTGTTTTCTATTCTTCCTCGGAACCTTTTGGAAGGTTTGCCAATTACTTTGACAGTGTTGTGATGATAGGTCACTATATGAAAACTTTGGTTCCTGGTATTGATTGTCCCTATCATGCCACATTTATAGACGCCACATTTATGTCAGAAACCTCAAATACACCAGTCACTAATAAAAAGGCAATATGTGTATTTGAACACAATACAGCAAGCCCATTAAGGCGTCATCATGCTCCAACGGAAACCCCATCCGGTTACTTTGAGGGTGCACCAAATGTAGTTTTGGTGTTAAGGATGATTGCTACACTAGTTAATTATGATTACATATTCGAATTTATTTTCTACCAAAATGGTGCTATGGAGACTAAAGTATCCGCATCTGGAATAATAGCCTCATCCTTCAAATCTGCCGGTCCAAAGTATGGATTTCAAGTCAATGACCAAGCTATCGGAACATTACACAATCATTTCTTCAATTTTAAAGTCGATTTAGATATTGGAGGCACTCAAAATAGCTACTCAACGTATAATGTAGAAGTTGATGAAGTACCAAATGCATTTTCAAAAGCGGATTCTTCATCGAACTGGTTTCAAGAAAAAATAGTAAAAGTCGACTACGCCACCGAAAGAGAGGCAGCTTATATGTTTAATTTTAGTAACCCAAAGTACCACATATTTTACAATGAAAACAATCTTGACAAGTATAATAATCCAAAAGCTTACAGATTGCTTTCAAAAGGCTTTGTGAAAAAAGTATTGCCAGAGGGTGTCGGAAATGAACCTGGATCTCCTTGGACAAGGTACCAAATGGCCGTTACAAAGCGCAAAGAAATCGAACCTCACAGCTCATCAAAGTTTGCAACATATGATGGTGAAAACCGGACAGTCAACTTTGAAGCTTTCATTGGCGAGGAAAATATAAAAAATGAGGTTTGAAAATTCTACACCTTAAAAAAAACATCGCTTTAATTTTTTAAACGAAATGAAAAATTAGTGGTAAAACCGCAGGTGGCATTTGAATGTAGTTTATTTGTATTTTTTTTCCCTTTTTAGGACTTGGTGGCTTGGGTTACATTAGGGGTACATCACATTCCCCGCACGGAGGATCTACCTATTATGCCGACACCCGGAAATGACATTAGCTTCCTCTTACTTCCGTTTAACTACTTCCCAGAAGACCCTAGCGTTGGAACCGGTGATAATATACGTCTACAGTATGACAACCCAAGCAGTCCACTTAAAATAATGGCACAAAAATTGAATGACCTTACTTGTAAACCTCCAAAGACATATTCTGTCGAGGATTTGTTGAAAGAACCGGAAATGTTTATTGACAGGCCTACCATTTAAGCCTAGTAAAATGTTATTGTAGATGACACTTAAAAGAATTGTATCTTATATACACCAATAGGTATATTCATTGATATATTTCAATATGTATATTTTGACATATATGTTCATTTATACTCTGAACAATAGCTGTGAGTATCCACTCAGCATCTGGTTAAAACACACTGCATTTGCCGTTTGTCGTGCCGTTATGGAGGCTGATTTTTATCTCAAAGGCTCGAGACCGACATCTTGACCTCTGGTTGCGACCAAAGACCTTGACCATTGCTGAATGTCATACACGCCGGTTTGGTTTAGTTTCCCCCACAGATGGTTGTCGATTGTCAATTAAAATGACGATACATTTGCATCTGTATACCGTTGAAAAAATTATGTCAAAATAACTTTTTATACGGATTGTCAAATAGTGGACAATAGCAAAAGTTGCAATTAATATGGAGTATAAAAACGCTTGTTTCTCGTCAACAGAAGAGTTGGCAGGTCTAAAAAATGCAAGGATTATGTTTCTTTTGACACTGTTGTATATCTTGTTACTTCGTCATAATGTGATCATGTCAAATAAACAGATTCATTCATACATCTTAAAACCTTCATTTTTAAAACTGAAATGTAGAAATTGTGTAATAATAGTGACAACTATAACAATTAGTTAAAGAAAACATAGTTTAATTATCAGCACTGCTGGAGAATATCGATATTTCGTTAATACCTAACCTGCAGGTATCAAATGACTGCCTGTAAATATCAACACGGACAAGATACCAACAATGAAACAGGTATTTTACCCCTAGACGAGCTGTGTTAACAATATACATACAGACAAAACGAAGAGGTGATAATCTTATGATTTACAATATTGTTTTTGTATAAATCACGATTGGATATGCAGTTGTGCGTTAATTTGGAATGGTAAACATATGTTATGCGTTTATTGAATGAAAAATAGAGATATACATTTGACTCGTTAATAATCAAAGGTTTATGAAATAGTGGGCTGCACTAAATCACGGTGTTCAAATTAGAAAAGGCAAAAGTTGAAATGTTTTTGTTAGTTTATAATGTCTCTCATAAGATATCATAAATATACATGAAAAGAATATTTGTTATCGTTTAAGTGTATCCATGCAATGTGATATTGTGGAAACATACATGTAGACTAAAGGCAAAGAAATATTTAATTCCATGCTAGAAATTCACATCGTATGTCTATGGAAAGTGTGGATAGAATGTTCTATCGTTAAAATGATAAATGTCTTACCGACCTGGTTTAACGATAGAATGAGTTCCGTGTATTGTCTTTGTAGCAAAGGTAATACATGAGATAACTCTAACTCAGTTATTTACAGTCTTAAAAAAGTTTGTTATGATTAAAACCCATTTTGTGCTACGCCGTTACGTAACAGTTTTTCGAATAAAAAAAATCCAAAACAATATAAAAACAAAAAATACTAGAACTGTATTCACATTTATTGTTTATTTCAAAGTACCTTACAATATGAATGTGTCGATGTATCTTTTTCGTAAATGTCCGATATGCAATGTCAACCCATGAACGTACGTCCATTCGATAATAAAGATATCCATTGGTCAAGTAGAATTACCGTCATTTGTCAAGTTATTAAGAAGAAACAGATCTGAAAACTTGTTGACTTGTTATGTAAACTCAGAAAAGTGCCATATGTTTGAACGTAGTGAATAGAAACATACGCACGGGTTGATTCGAACTTTTTGTCAGTTTTGTGTGGATTTATTTGACTCTTTTTGATAATATATACATGTTTTTATGTATATCTATATTAATCACTATGGACAGGTATATGTCAATTTAAGAGTTATTGCAATATTTGTGTTTATTACATACGTGTATATCTAGACAACGTGTATCGTCTCAATCTTCTCAAATTGTCGTTGGACTGTATTCCACCTGTATCTCAAGCGACCTTGTAGCCAGCGCGCTAGGTTCCGTTCCTCTTCGAAAGAAAAAAAAAGAACAAGTGCACTTAAGCTATAGAGAGTGGGCCCTTTTTCAGTGCCGTTTTTATTGAGAAAATATTAACAAATTGCCTTTTCCCTGTAATATTTAATCACTGATGGATACTTCTGATTTATATGCACGCTTGAAATTACCAAAATTAGCATACAATTTAAGCAATTGAGGATTTTTAAACGCCTATAGGTAATCTAAATCAGGAAAAATCGTACCGAACCTGCTTGAATTGTATTTATTTAAATCAACACTTTTCTATTGGTTGATCGATTGGCGCTTTTGTTGAATTATACTTTATGCATTTTTTACGTCTGACAAAAAATCGAATAAAGCTTTGAAGGTGCATATTACCTTGATAGTGATCAAACAAACATTCCTGACCATACAACGTCGATGGAAAGCGATTTAAAACATGTGAGTGTTTTACAGTGAGCACATTTGATAAGACTACCTGGATAGAACCCACGTGACTGCTTGAAATAATTAATTTCATATGTGGGTTCAAACATGGGTCATGCAGGTAATAGCTGTCACATGCCATAGGAAAAACCTTGAAATTGTCATACATTTGTCATATTTTAGAAAGCAGCCAAATGTTGATTTTCACAGGAGTTTCCTAAATGTATAATGCTTCTTTTATCTTTTCCACAAGTTTGTACACAATTAGGATGACAGTAAACAAAGGCTTTAAATTGAATGCCGCCCTGAGAACTTCAATGCGCTTTATTGTAAGTGCACTTGTCATTTGGATAGCACGGTGGCCTCTTACTGGTAGAAGAGTGAGTTTCGGAGGTCGAGAGTTCAAGAGGTGGAGCTCCAATCTGTTTAAATATTCATCTTTTAATTCTTTTAAGATTTTATCTTATCATTTAAAAAAAAGGAAACCCTTTTTCGATGCTTGCAACGAGATCGCATTCAGTAAGAAAAATCTTCATAAAGATTTAAGATTTAGAACATCTGGCTATTAGATCTTATAATGGAGAAATAAGGTTTGCATTAATCACACAGTAAGGATTGCATTTATCCTTTTTAATGTTCCCTAATCCTTGTCGCTGGGGAAAAGGACATTAAGGTCAGAGGACACGTTCCTTAATTTTAGATAACTTTTTCCAGGAATTTGTTAATGGTTTACTACTACTTTGACAAGCCTTCTTGCAAAAAATTAGGGTACCTTACCAGGCATTTCTGCAAAATACTAGAGTATGCAATTTCCTATATAATCTTCGTGAAAATACACTTGAATTGCTGATATAAAAATAAATACATCTACACCACAGCAAAATTAACTATAATAGAACTATATCTCCGCCGGGGCGGGGCTTTGAACTCACGACCTCTAGCACCTATACGCTTCTGGCAGTGAGCGGCCACGGTTCTAACCACTCGACCATCTAGACATATAATCATGTCCAAGTAAATTTTCATTTTTAAAGTAATTATAAAATTAATATTTTTTATTGGAACTCTTTATTACGAGGAGATACAAAAAAGATTCTCGAGGAACGTTTCGTCTGACCTTAAGCCATATCTCTGGATAATACACCGGTTTTTCTTGTTTCAATTGAACCGTTAAACTGATGCTTAACGAAAAGAGCTTCTTCAATTAGCAAATATGATACATGTGTATGGAAAAATGAGACATTGACATAATTATATGACCCTTACCATCACACCGCGTGTTCATACACTTTAGCATAAGTATTCATTGCACTTGGTTGAAGTTGTATTAATGAGTTTTTGAACTAAAACAAAACCACAAATATACTTATATTGGGTTATTTTCACCCCGTGTTATTTTGCTCTTCTTGACTTGCAAACGGGGTCGCTATCTTTAATTGGCCCAGATATTTGTGTGAGCGAAAGGGGGCTAATATTCCAAGCATACAGTATTACCTTTGCCTTTTCAAGGATTTTGAAATGTAATTAACTAAATTAAAATAACACTGCAAATTTACATGTATTTTGTTTAAAATTTCTGTTTAAAAAGCATTCCATTTAACTCATAGTAGCAATTTAAAATTGACCATTCAATTTACAGAGGGAAAATGTTGATGGCTGATTAAGACAAAGAACTATATAAAAACAAGAACTTACAAATTATCATTTCTTTTTGACAGGGCTTGATGGTTGCGGACATTTCAGACTTTTTCTGAGCAGAGCTTTGTATCGAGATTATTATAACAAGTTAAAACCTGTCCAAAATGTCAGGTTCAAACATGACAATATGCATTTATAGCTAATCACATAGAAAACAATTCAGGTAAATTTTATACATAAACTTTTCCAAGTCCTTAGGTTGGTGGCTGCAAATTTAGATTTTGAACCATTTAATGTGCACTTTCTCGTTTCGTTACAGAAAAGAAAAAGTATATAGCCCAATTATCAAAACAAATTACAAACATGTACACAGCAACGCATACATGTAAAGTGAACAACAGTTACTCAGAATGATGATTTTTTCGTTCAATACTATTGATTAAGTTTACTGGTTTCTTTCATTGAAATCCATCTAATTTGTTGTACATTTGTAAATTGAAACAAATTATTCTTAGAACTTTATGTAAATTTTCATTGTTTAATTTCCTAGCATGTCATGGAGAGCAACAGCAAATGGTAACATATAAGCATTAAAACATTATTTTTGGAAAGATACAGTCTCATCAATGCAAAGGTATGGACGCATATATTTTAGTCTTTCAATACGTTACGCAACGGCGTTCCTTATATATCAAAATGTTGATCCAATAGTAATGTCGCACAATGCACCGCGTTTCTGGTGGGCATTGTATTATTACATAATATGATTTATGCCTCCTCGTTCTCCTACCTACACATCAAACAAACACACAAATGTGTTGAAAATTTTGTTGATTAGAATATGATTATATCCTGATCAAAACATATTAACATTGATGTACATCATATCTAGTACATCCTGTAGAGCTTGGGTTTTTAGGTTGTGGGTTCGATACCACCCAAACTTGAGGATTTGATATTTTTTCTGGTCGTTTTTTGAAATATTTCAAACTGAATATAAATAGAAATTACCCTTTTGTAAACTTGTATTATAATTATAACATATCAAATATATTTAATTAAAAAAAAATGTTATATTTGAAATTGTATTTTACGACTAAACCAAATGGGCAGTTGCACCATCTTATTCCCCCATCTTCTTTTTGTTAAAGACTAAATTAATTAGAAGCTTTTAAAAAATAACGCCAAGAACCCAGAAATGACGTCACAGGCTAGCGGTGACTTTACTCAACTCACTCTTTTAAAAATAATGCACCAAATTTTTTTTTCAGATCTGAATTGACATAAGTATAAATTTATAAAAAAAACCGAATTTGTGTCACTTCATGCGGATTTTTGTTTTTTACGATTTTATCGTTTCTATGACATTACTTTTGGATCAACCCTCGTACTTTTAATCTTTTAATGTCTATGCAACCGCAACTAATTTTATTAGATATATATATACCACTGATTAATTGGCAGAAGACCATCACAGCTATAAATAGGATACAAAATGTCCATTATCCAGTCATGTTTTGAGGCTTCATTATGGGTAAGTTTGATTTCATTGATCATCAAATCAGATGTCTTTGCATTATTTGCAAGCATTTACATGTATATTATAAAATGCTTTCTTTGGTATTTCATGCGGGATATGAAGTTTGAGACTTTGCAGAAAAGATACGTATCGCGCGTTACCGCGTTTGGTAATGATCTTTCTTTCAACAAAATATTGAATTAGTCATTAAAATTAGGTAAAAGTAACCCAATTTTTTTTAATGTACATCATTACATGAAATAAAAGATATAGATAAGTCGTCCTATAAGTCGCATTGAATTTGAGTCTGACATCATTATGGTTATTTCGTGCAGTCCGTAATTTACTTTTCTTAAGTTGCTTATGGTTGTACCGATCTTTAAACTGATTTGAACATGATCGTGTAGATTTCTGCGCGGTCAGTTTTTTAAAGCTATGAATCACAATCGGTTTTCTAGAATTTAGAATAGAGGAGAAAATATTTTGTTGATGTAAATAAAATGTCTAAAATTATTTCTTTTTTCTTTTTGTAGTGTAATTTTTTAAAAGCATTTATGGTTTTAACAAATCAATGCACTAATGTGACTAGGTACCGTCCCTTTTCTTTGCGTGTTTATTAAAAATTGGGTACGTGTTACTGAAATCATTAATTTATTGAAATGATAACAAAGTATTATATTATTTATTTATTTATTTATATATCTAGTAGTGCTTATATTGAAAACCCCAACTTACCAAATAGCACCGTTTTCGTTTACATTTTTGCTAGTTATGTAGTTTATAAAACTAAAGTGTTTATAAGGACATGCTTCGCTAGCGCCTTTTAGTGATCAGTCTGTCAATCTGTCTATCTCACTTCTCCTGTTTTATTTTTTTTTGACCGATTTTGTCTCATAACACATTCACAGAGTGCCTTTATAAAAGGCGAGCAGCGACAACCCTAAACCTCGTTTCTATATCAGAGATCACAGGTGGTGTTGTCTGTTTTGTCGATTCTAAGACGGCATAAAATAATTATTAAAAACAAAATCAAAAAGTTAAAATCAATGTAAGCATTTTGAAAAATCAGAATTTCGAATAGTTTTCCTGATCAATAAATATATTTTATTTCACAAGTTGGTTATAAATGATTATACTTTCTATTGTTTTTTTCTGCAATTGGAAAATTGATTTCATGTTATTAACCTTAGTTCTAATTGATGACTCCATTTGCAATGTTGTTTGATTGTTCAAGATGTTCAGTCTTATATAGTGTTTCGCAGAGGAGCGGTTGTAATCTAAATAAATGTAAAAAATGACAATTGTTTGTCCGACAGGTGATATTAATAAATAGGGTCAAAAGGAGGATATTAACACATAATTCATGTATGCAGGAGGGATAAATTTAAAGCAAAAAATTCCAAATGGGGAAAACGAACATTACCTTGTTCCTTAAAGTTTAAAATATATTCATTCCATACACTGGGAGGTGCTCCATAAAATGCCGCCCTTACTGTGTAAAAAATTGGTTGAAAAAGCCGAAAAGTAGATTTCCAAACCAAATGGAACATTAATCTAATGCTTTAGACGCAGTTAAAATTCATATGTATTCACATGTACCACCAAATAACAGACCATTGACAAGAGGGTGTATAACCACTTTTGTTTTTAGTGTTTGCACTTGACAGGTTAAACACTATAATTATTATACCTCAATATGATTCTATATTACGCGTTATCTGATTGGTTCTAGAAAATCACGTGCCAGGGCAATAAAACTTCACATCTCCCTCACCATCATGATATATATATATATATATATATATATATATATATATATATATATATATATATATATATATATATATATATATATATATATATATATTCCATAAGAACATAATAAAGCTCAAAAGAGAAATAATTTTCCTACAGGGTATTTCATAATTCCTCTAGGATTTTTCAAAAATTTTAGTAGAATTATATTTTTATAGGATAAAAGTATTTCCCACAAGAAATTATTCAGACAGGTAGTTTTCCTATCGGATTTTAAATCTTATTAGAGTTATGATCGTCATGATCGTGGACTCGTTGTATTAAGAGAAACATAATAAAATAAGTTTTTGTTACTGTTTTATGAAACTACGCCGAAACTGCACGATATTTTACATACCTTACGATGAAATATTAAAACTCTATTCTACGTGCAATCAAGAAAATAGAATTTAAATACATAATTCACTTGTTTTAAACCTGAATATTGCACCTTTAGAAGAATGACAATGCACTTTATTGTTTTCATTAATGTATTCATTTTATCAACGTCGGAAGAAAAGATAAATAGTTTTGTGGTTTCACTGTTGGGGCGAGCGCAGCAGTCAGGTACATTAAATTATTATGATAGATTAAGAAATAACTGTCGTGTACTAAATGGATACACAATAACGTGAAGAAATGTTGATACAAAATTAATAAGTATTAATAGTACAATTTCTTCCATTTTAAAAAAAAATCCTTATTAATTAATAAGTTCTTCTCTCCAATATATAAACAATATCACGATCTTTTGATTAATACTGTAGAAAAATGAGTAATGGTTTATTTCATTGCTCAAACATTGTCACTGAATAAGAATCCGTATTGTGTTCTTTCCTCTTTTTAAAAAATGATTGTATTGACAGAGTTCTACTTGACAAATTTAGATAAAGTGCCGTCTGCCTTTTTAACCCTCTTTCGAGAATAGACGTTTTGAACAACCAAAGGACTATATTCGGTATTGTCAAATATCTGCCCCAAATTTTAACCAATTTGTGAATACTATTGAATAAAATTCAAATCTTAATAAATCAGAGTACAGAGGATGCTTCTCACTTTAATCTTGATTTTAGTCACCATTGCTCATTCGCTGTATATCTATTACGTCACATAAATGATCCAATTTTCGCAAATTTGCCAAAAAAAAAGAAAAGAAAATATTGTCATTTTTTCTTCATATTTTGCATTCGGAAGTATAGAACGCAGGTCTGCTCAAGTACGAATTTAACATATATTTTCATTCATATAATTATACACATCATACTAAAAATGATACTTAAGCAAACCCGCGCTCACTGTTTTCCAGTTGAAAAACCATTAGAAAACACCTATATTTTGCTACAAAACATCGATTTAACAAAATAACGCTATCTTCATGACGTCATTTCTACATTATGATGTCACAGTGGTGATAACCTTTTACACATTATTATTTTCAATATGATTTCAACTATCTTCCACCAAAAAAAAGCATAATACCGCACATAGTCTTTAAAAATAACTTGAATTTTTTTAAAACCTATCAAACTATAACACCAATTGTTTGCCCGTCGTTTTCTGTGATAGGAATAAATAAATAGACAAAGAAAAAATCGTGCAGAATTTTTCTTAAAGAGAAATGCACTAGGCAAATTTTAGAAAAACCACACACAATACATTGAGCTTGATTTTGTCATGCAAGCATAAGTCAAACTTTCCTTAATGTTTGGTTGTTTAAGTCTATTCCAAATCTGAGATCTCGTTGAGGCAAGGTTTTTTTTGTCGGGACTGAAAACTGACGAACGGAAGTGCTTAAAACAAAATCCGTAATTATTTGTACATTTGCCTTGTGTACATCACTATTTATCATGCTAAATGAAACAGCCAAGAAATTAAGTAAACATGTTTAAAATATGATTTGTTTGAATATTTCTGGTGAGAACCGGAAGTAATGGTCGACAAAATGAAACCCTTCAAACACATTTTCAACCACATGTCTATCATCCTTGTAAGTTTCTTGTTTTTGACATTTACAGTTTTTACAGTTTTAAAGATCTTGGCGATAAAATATTTGTTTAAAAAACTGAATTATATAATTGAAATTGTTTCTTTAACTTTGCAGAGATGACATATGTAAGCATTCATACAAATGTATTCATTCCATGTAAAATAAATAAGATAAGTAAAAAAATAATTTTAAAGTACTCCGGTGACGACCAGAAGCTACGACGAACCAAAAGAAATATTTTACCCTATCTACAGGTATAAGTTTATCATCCCACAAAGTTTGGATGTTCAAGTGTTTCGTTTCTGAGGTCTCGATGTGACAAGTTTTTGTCGCAGGATGAAACGGACGACCGAAATAAATTTTGAAAAACCAGAAAAACGCTTCGAGATATTATTTTTCTTTAATATCCCTAAAAATTTCAAGAAAATTGATCAAGACATCTTTAAGAAATTCTGCCGACAAAAAAGGGGGAAAAAATAAGAATAAGAAAGAAAGAAAAAACAATCGCTATTATCTGGAAACGGAAGACCTAAATAATTAATTTAAACCTGATATATTCCATGGATAGATACTAATACCTATATAGATGTTTTTTCTTTTTATTGTACTGATTTTGACAATTGTGCAACAATTTTAACAATATCGAATGTTTATTTTCGCTTTATTTAAGTTTTTAAGTTAAAATCGACAAATGTCAGCTTGGAAAATAATACAAAAAGGCAAATCGAATTTGCCATAACTAGAGAAAAAGGAAGACCAACCCCTTATTACTTCATTTCAAAAAGTAAAAGATATGCATTGTTTAAATTTCAAGGACACAAAAATTAATACAATTAACAGAAATAAGCGTATTTAAGATATATAGATTCAGAACAAGGTAAATAATAACTTTTTGGCTTTGGTAATGTCACGCACATACATGTGTATAGAGTCAAAATCAAATGCATTGATTTTAATGACATTTATTTTTAACTGTAGCTTTTGTGTACTCTATACAATAATTAATGCGATTTTCATCCAATTATTCTTATTTAATTTGCTTTTGATAAAACTGTGCAGTGTGACCCCTCAAATCAAAAGCGTCCGATTTTTAGTAAATTCTCAGGCCGGAATCGGGCCTTCACAAGGGCCCTTTTCCTGTAAATCAATCATTTTGTATTTATTCAGTTTTATTTGGAAATTAATTGTTGTGACCATCTCAAAAATCGATTAACCTAAAAAAAAAATGGTGTCCTTTGTCACTAAATGAATTTGGATTTTTTTTTTCAGGGAAATCAAATGGAAATATAGCCTTTAAAGGAAAATATCTTAAGTGTTGGCGATGGTTGTCAATATTTCTATCAATAACTTGCCTACTTGCCGTTGTGTCGGCTAAACACGCAAAAAAATGTTCAAAAATGCCTGAAATGAAGGGACACCAAAATAAGCCGCTGGAGGAAGGAAACAAAAACATCCCTAATTTTCACGAATACAAAAAATTGCACAAAATGAACGAATGTAAAAACTTGCCTAAGCTACGAGAATGCAAAAAGGGAAAGACAATTGACCTCAGTGAACCTTCACACCCTCCTTGCTTTCACGATCTAACAAAACTAGAAATCAAGAAAATATTTAATTTCATGTATGCACAAGAAACCCTCAATATTGTAAAACCTAGCGACGCTGTTCTTGCTTCAAACTACATATTTTCAATGGAACTTATTCCTCCGGAAAAGAAAGAAGATTTCCAGTCGACCCCGACCAGACGAGCCTTAGTTACAGTTTTTGAGGGAGCAAGGACGCCTCCGATAGTGAACGAGTATTGTGTAGAGTTATCTTCCCCACCTCAGTTTTGTGGACCTCCTCGTTTCATCCAGTTTAGTTTCCGACCTTTTACAGAACCCGAATTAAACGATATATTGAACGTGGTATTTAATGAAGCTGAAAGTACCGTTGGCAATATTTTGGAAGAAAGTTTCCATGCAACGATTTTAAACTGTGGGAAGACCTGTCTGGGCGTGGAAAATGTCAGTCCTTTTCCAGCCGTTATTGCTGGCGTTGAGGGACAAAACTATCGAGGATTATGGGTCCCGTTTTTGCAGTTAATGGAGCCAAGAAATCTACATCCGGTAGACTTCGTAGTTTTAGCTACAATTGATGGAACCTCTACTCCTCAGACTGATTGTGTTTGGTACAACGGTCAACTGTTTGAATCACTTGATGACTTCAGGGATAAGTGGGATAATAACCAGGTCACCCCACTAAATGTAGAATTTCCTCAGATGCGCATAATTGACGATACTATTGACAAAAATTATCAACGACCTCCTATAGAAATCGAACCTGATGGCAAACGTTATTCGATCAAAGATCAGACGGTGACTTCAGATCACTGGAAATTCAGTTTTGGGATATCTCCCACTCACGGTCCACAGTTGTATGATATAAGGTACAAGGGTGATATGATAGTGTATGAATTGGGTCTTCAAGAAATGTGTGTATTTTACTCCTCATCGGAACCTTTTGGAAGGTTTGCCAATTACTTTGACAGTATTGTGATGATTGGTCGTAATATGAGAACCCTGGTCCCTGGTGTTGATTGTCCCTATCACGCCACATTTATAGACGCCACATGGATGTCAGAAACATCAAATAAACCATTCACTAGCAAAAAAACAATATGTGTATTTGAACACAATACTGGTATTCCACTTCGACGACATTATGCTGATGAAGAATTCCCTTCCGGTTATTTCGAAGGTGCGCCAAATGTAGTACTGATTCTCAGGATGATCGGAACTCTGGATAATTATGACTATATATTTGATTTCACATTTCACCAAAACGGAGCCTTTGAAACTAAAGTAACATTATCTGGAGTTATAGCTTCATCCTTCAAAACTGCAAATCCTAAATATGGATTTCAAGTCAATCAACAGGCACGGGGCACCCTTCACAATCACTTCTTTAATTTCAAAGTTGATCTGGATATTGGAGGAACTCGAAATAGTTATTCAACTTACAACATCGAAGTTGATGAAGTACCAAATCCTTTCTCAAAAGCGATTTCTCCATCAAACTGGGTTCAAGAAAAAATAGTGAAAGTAGATTACGCAACAGAGAGAGATGCCGCTCTTAAGTTTGACTTTGACATTCCAAAGTACTACGTATTTTACAATGAGGATAATCTCGACGAATTTGGAAATTATAGAGCTTACAGATTACTTCCCAAAGGCTTCGCAAAACAAGTATTACCCGAGGGCGTTGGAAATGAACCAGGGTGCTCCTGGACAAGGTATCAAATGGCTGTAACAAAGCGCAAGGAAAACGAACCGTACAGCTCATCAAAGTACGTCACCTATGACGGAGAAAACCCGACGGTCGACTTCGAAGGATTCATAGGAAATGAAAATATCATAAATGAGGTTTGAATTTCTTTTGATTGATAAACAAGTTTTTACTCTTTTTAAAGATAAGTAACAGGTAGGCATACCTAGTAATAAAATAAAAACAAATGTTTGAAGATACCATCTGCTTTTCTAGGACTTGGTAGCTTGGGTTACATTAGGAGTGCATCACATCCCTCGCAAGGAGGACACACCTATTTCAACCACCCCCGGATTGGAAGTTAGTTTCTACTTACTTCCGTTTAATTACTTCCCAGAAGACCCCAGCGTTGGAATCGGCGACAATGTACGTCTGCAGTACGACGGCCCATACAGTCCTCTGAGAATTATTGCGAATAGCACATCAAACAGCATTGATTGTAAACCCCCGAAGTCGTGTTCTGTTGAAGATTTAACGAAAAATCCGGAGATGTTTATTCCAAGGCCTGACCATTAAAATCGCGTACGTATTTATCCCAACGTTTTTTGAGAAATATGAAATAATTGTTTGATATTTTGTTTAAATTTTACTTTTTTATATTTTTCTTTGCTTATAATAAATATTACTGCAAACAATGTAGAAATCTGCCTATGTTGGCACTGATGATCTGCAACGCTTACATTTATCACCGTGCAAAATTAATTGTTTAATTATTATGTCATCACCTGTCAATTTATTGTCATTGTTCAAATTACTTTATATAGTTTTGTACAATTGTCAATCGGCAGCTGGAATACGGCGGCCAGCCTCGGCCACGTCCGACTCACCCAGAGTATTGAGTCCGGAGGCCACTACTTGCCATATCCGACTTGTTTGTAATATGCCTGCCTGTTAAATTGTTATAATGTTGCCATCGTTGAGTCTCGACCAATAAAAACGGAATCCTGCATCAATTGCCTGTTTATTTTTCTGGAACTGCATTATGATGGGGTGTTGCTAAAACGCGGAACGGAAAACGGAACGGAACGGAAAACGGAAAATCTTATCTAAGTTTGTTTACTTCATTAATTTGTTAAGCATAGTAAAACGATATACTTTTACGGAAGCCCGTTGGTGCCACGTACGATAAATATTTTATCTGGCGGCCGCCAGAAAATTATTTGGCGGCCGCCGCTTATTATCTGGCGGCCGCCACATAATTATTTAGCGGCCGCCAGATAAAACATGGCTCCTGATGCGCGCGCATGTTTTAATGGGAACTTTTTAGGGAGTTGTGGATACACTCTAATTTATTAGTTTTATTAATTATTTCGGAAACTTGACATTAAATATCTATTACAGAGCTTAGGATTTTGAAAAACTGGTTGAGTTGAATGTATAGAAGACTTTGTTGTTAGAATCTAGAAGGATTTTTATATTACTTTGTGCCTTGTATTATACATGTATGTTGTAAAACATGGTATTTTAGAGTTGATTCTGAACTTTTAAAACTGAACTAGACACCCGTTCAGGAAATCTTAACATTAAAAAACCTTAACTTGAGAGGAATTTTATGTAAACATGTATAAGTAAAGGAACGCACTGCTTTCTATATGTTTTAATTTTGGTATAAGAATTTACCAACGCAGATTTAAGTCAGCTTTATTGACACGACCTTGTATAACAGATACCGTCCGACTTATAGATTTTCCCTTTGATCACAAAATAAATAAATATAACGATTTAAATTGTATACCTAAATATAGTTGTTTTGATTTTCCCGGTTAGTTGTAGTTTTTTAAAATTATTCTTGAGGTCTTATTTTACATAATATACCGTTGTGTCAATTTTCTACAATGATGAAGAACGGTCCCGGTCGGGATTTAGCAAAATTATGACAAAGTATCAGGCAATTGCAAAAAGCCGAACTTTAGCATACTACATGTAGATTGAAACAACTAATTCAAACTCATAATTTTTGGAAAATAATGGAGGAAAACGTGAACAATTACAAATTCAAACTTTCAAGACCCCGCCTTTCAGTACTCTCAGTACTTTGATTTACCCAGAAAGATTGTGGCCGATCACGGTCTTTTTATTGTACTGCCTTTCATGTGATTTGGAATATGAGTTTAACAACAAAGTCAGTTAAATAGTTTAATTTTTATGGCCACGAATGCTAGTACACAATTATCCTAGTTTATCCTTATAAAGTCATAGATGGATCTGCTCTCGTGATAATATTGCCTGTACTAGCTGTCGTGGTCAATAAAGCTGACTTTAATCTGCGTTGGTAAATTCTTATACCAAAATTAAAACATATAGAAGGCAGTACGTTCCTTTACTTATACATGTTTACATAAAATTCCTCTCAAGTTAAGGTTTTTTAAGTGGAAAGTTAAAAGAACGGTCTTATTTCGATATTGTTTCAAATTTTCCAGAACATGTCATTTAGAGCGAATATGATGATTTTCTATACTGATGCTATGTTGATAAAACAAACCGGAATAGATGGCGTGACGTCATAGTCGTTCTCGTTCAATGACAGTCTTAATAGCGGCGGGAAATTTAAATTAAGTATCGATTTTCTTGATTTATTCATTGTTCCAAGGGTTCTTAATGAAAATAAACACGATTCACAATTATAGTAGATGATAATTAATTGATTTATTGTATAATATATTTTTAGTTTCCTTCCCCTTTAAGGATTATTACCAATCTGTCGAAGAATAAAAATGTATGAAAAATTCCTATCGTGCGCAATTTTATTTACGTATTTTTTACCAAGATGTCAGATCCAGGGCATCTGCCTCCCCCGTTTAGGAGAGTTCTTTCCATCAAAACTAAAATCGCATCAAATTGTCCATTTCATTAATTAAATATTTTGTATTAACCAAATTTATTTAATCTAAGGTATCTGTTCCGCGATGTATGATGAACCTGTTTTACACCTTCCCCTATACGCTAATTAGTCCACCCGCGTTCTTGGTTACCTTGTTCTGGAAAGTTATATTCCATTCTCTCACCAGAGGTTGTGCTATTGAGTTCTATCCATCAACACTAAAATCACACATTGAAGAAATGAATTGCCTTATTTCATTTATTCTACATTTGTCAAATTTCTGTATATGCTTTATGTAACTTCTTTGTAAATATATTCACTATCATTTAATATTAATTCATTTCAAGAATATATTTTGAAGCAAATTAGCTTCCACTGACTGGGATTCGTGAAAGCGTGTCCGCCACTTTACTAATTCATGAAAATAAAAGTCGGTTTTTAAAAATAATTTTACAATAATTTATAATAATAACAATAATGAGGTAATATTCAGTTATAGTATACATCACACATGCTGAAATATTAAAATAGTAAGCAGGTAATCTAGTGCAGGCAATTTTTAGATTATTTACAAAATGTATTAGTTAATAAGTAAAGATGTTTTACGCTTTGGACTATAATTTAGTAAAGGGAAAAATAATATGATTTATGTAAAGCCAGTTATTCATTGTGTTCATACGTTCTATTCGGAGAATGTAACCAATAACGATCTTAACGAGCATTTTGCAATGCAATAACACCAATTTTGTTGAGTTTTGTTTCTGTTTTATGAAATCCATCAAAAGCATTTAATGAAATAAGAAAGCTGAATTAAAGTGTGTTTAGCTGTACATGCATGAACAAGAGTGTAACTGAAACAAGAGATGTTTGTGAAACACTTATGCCCCCCTCCCTGGGAAACATCCACAAAGAAAATGAACGTAAACTGCAAATATTTGGAATTTTTCTAAGTCCAAGGGCCATAACTCTGTCGAAAATTGCTCTATCATACCCCAAATTAAACTGACCTCGATATTATTTAGATAAACCTGTATATCAAATTTCATATCAATATGTCCATCATCTGCGAAGAAAATGAGCGGAAACTGAAAATAACTGGAATATTTCTACGTTCAAGAGCCATAACTCTGTCAAAAATTGCTCGATCGTACCTTATATCAAACTTTACCTAGATATTATCATGATAAACCTGTATACCAAATTTCATTTCAATATGTTATCCTCTGCAAAGAAAATGAACGAAAACTGTTGGTGGACCGACCGACAGACAGCAGCAAAGCAATATGCCCTCAATTCTTCGAAGTATACAAATGAAAATAATATAAATAGTATATAAATGAAAATATACAAAAAAGTTTGGATCGGTTTTTGTAGACATCGATCGAAGAAAGAGCAAATAATATGATATATACCATAACGAACCCTGGACGGATCGGATTGACTGCCGATCGGACACCAATTCCAAAAACAAGCTCAAAGAAAATGATGTCAGAACTTGGTCAACATATCAACGTTGCGGAAATGTCCTTTGTATATTTCTTCTTTTTTGATTTTGAAGAGCAAATAAAGCTTGCAGGTGAAGCAAGGAGTAAAGAAACAAGATATTATGTCTTTGCAGAATATGGTGGAGAATATACGTAATAGCGAAAACGTTGCTCTTATTGCAATTGGTACATGTTAAATCTATAACCTACATGTAGTTAAGTTAAGAAATCCTTCATTTTAAACTGGTAATGTACCAAAGCTTAGACGAAAATCAAAATCGTATTGTACATGTAAGACAAGTTAATATCCCCACTTTCTTAGACAGCAATGTATTTAATCTTTTACATTTATATATAATTTGTAAAAAAAAAAAAATTAACAAATGAAAAAAAAAAATCTTTCCAGCTAATGTATGTTTATTGTTAGGATGTGCTCATATTATTACATGTAATAAAAAACCGTATTTAAACTTAATGGTGTCGAGCATGTAAATACATTTCTAACTAATCAAGCGATCTTTAAAGTCGGTTTTACGAGGGTTGATTGAAAAGTAAAGTCACAAATGCGATAAAATCGTGAAAAATCTGCGTAAAGTGACAAAAATTCATTCGTGCTTTGAGATATTTACCTAGTTCAATTCAGATCTGATGTACTATTATAAATATTTCTGAAGATAATATAATTTGTAGAGCGTGAGGTAAGGATAGTCGCCGCCAGCTAGCAAAGTCAATTCTAGGTCATTGGCTTTCTGGTAGAATTTCACAATTTAGTACTCTACAAATTAACAACGATCCTCTTTTTACATTTTTAAATATTTTTTTTCATAATGTAACTAATTACTCTTTTTGTAATTTATGAAGTAGTATTTTGGATTATTTAATGTGCGATCAGTTTGTCGAGGAATCTTCAAATCAAAGTCATGAACGTAGCTTTATGATATAGCCATTGACGTAAGAAACAAGCTTTAACTTTCCTTCAGATCGTATATCTTCTGTCTTTCTAATTTATTTATTAACATGACATATACTTTTATCCGATATTGAAACCACGTTGAGGATATATCAATTCCAGTACAATTTCTAGTGATTTCTATTCATCAAAGCAAAAAATGCATTGCATCACTATACGCATGTCCAGCCTTGTTATTCCTTGATCTAAAGACAAAAGGCATTGCGTAGATATCTGAAATGGACGATAACGGTCCCTAATTCTTTAAAACAACTTAGTTTATAATATATTTGTTTCAAAATAAGTGTGTTGTTTCGGGCTTTTTCAATTGTGAAGCATATAATATATTCATAAATACAAACCTTATAATGACGCGGCAATGCACGTATATATCATGCTGTAAACATCAATATCTGGTTTGGTGTTCAACGAATTTTAATCAGAATTAAATATTTTTGTTATACTTAATAAATAAATAATCACCATTTTTTTATTTTATAAAAATGTAGGAGGGTAAGGATAGTGACTTACAACCGGCAATCACGCATTTTTGTTAGTTAAAATTACCATGAAATATACTAAGATGTATCGTCGGGTATCAATTATATAATAGTGCATAGAGACTCAGTGGACGGGTCCCTTTTATTATGCAATGTACTACAATATTCCTGTTTCGTTTGAAGTTGTTGTAATCCTGTAAATTAGTTTATTGCTGTCATTAAATATTGTTTTATTGCTCAGCTTTGTATCAAAAGTCAGTAAAATGTTTGCTTAATTAAAATACAATTTCTAAATCAGTTTTAAAAAGGTAAATTGTCATTTTTGTTCAGGAATTGGCACATATCAAACTGTCCCATCTTTGAGAACACTCAATGCTTTAATTTATCATGGCTTGCGCTGTTACAAAACTTGCGTAATATTTTTTGTTCTATGACATAAAGCGTAAAGCGTAAATACTAATCGCCTTAAAGTAACAAAAGTAACAAACCTATACACCCTAAACCAAACTTATAATACCTAAATACATTAATTTACAAGCTTATATCTATAATTACTGTATAAAAATACTTATCTGACTTATTCATCATTATTGACAAAATCAATTAAATAATCAAAAATCAAAGGAAAATAACTAAGGAATTACAGAAAATAAGCTACCGGGTACTCGATTTAGATGTCAGTTTGTTTTGTTAGACACCTTTTGAACATGTCATGAAGCACGTCTCTACTATTTGTGGGTCTTATGTAACGTATTAAATTAACTATCGAAATGTGGTAAAGCAAGACTAGTGCTCTCATTTATACCGACTGTAAACGGTGATTTTGTTGCTAATGCAAAGCAATAGAAATCGACAACTGCACGTACATCGTAATATGGCTGTTGTTTGAGAAAACAGAGAAATTATTCGTATTTTTTGTGTCTGCTTTTAAAAATTGTCATTGAAGAAAGAAAAGAAAGAAAACAGCTAAATCTTAAAATATATAACAAAATCCTTTAATAACGTTCGAACCACCAAATCGAAGATAACCAGGACAAACTCGGATGCAGAAAGTTTTCTTCCATGGTATGGATTTAGAAAGTCTTCTTGAACTTTTTCAGAAAAGATGATAGAAAGTTTATTTTTAACTTTTAAATAAGTCAAGAATATGCCATGTTTCTCTTAGTCTTCGTTCTTATGCGTTTAAAACATTTATAAATAATAAAATCTTTATTTTTAAATCAATAATGAAAACCTTCAGATTACTTTTTAGACTGTTTTCAATTTACAAGTATTGTGTCCTGTATAAAAGTTAAAAAATAACAATGGACATAACAAAGCTATAACCTAATTAAAATGTTTCTCCCTTCTGATTTAAAAAAAAAAACCCCAATTATGCTCATATTTCGTAAGCAGCATACCCAATTAGTTTATATTCTCCTGTGCATGTCGCCTTTGTAAAGCCAGTCATTAATCGTGCCCATATTTACCATTCAGTGCATGAAACTGTTATCAGTAGATTTAAACCGTGTTCTGTAGCCCTTAACATCCATTCAAAGAACTCTTGTTTTATCAATGTACAAAATCAATCTGAACGAGATTTTGTTATGCATAAAGATGATTTTTGTAGAGTTTCGTTCGTATTTTATAAAATTTATCCATAACAATTTTTTTTGAAACAAAGAGATTTCAACTTCACGAGATCGGGAACGTATGATAATATGCTAATAATTTATACGTCTCTGGATAGATTTATCATTAGTTTAAGATAAATAATAAGAGGCCGCATATGTGGATAAAGGGATATACGTTGAACAAAGGGATATACGTTGACAATATAGTGTACATACGTAACTCTGGTAACTACATGTATAAGGGTGTGACAAGAAATTAGAAGATACATGTACCTATTATTAAAAAGCATGTTTTGATTGAATACATGTAAAGTGTTTATTAATTCACTCTTTATTCACTTTAGGCTTTACAGCCCATCTCTCTCTCTCTCTCTCTCTCTCTCTCTCTCTCTCTCTCTCTCTCTCTCTCTCTGACTTCAATGTCGGATAGGGGCCTAATTTCACATCCCAAGATAATATCTGCCCCGATGAAATACTAGTATCATTGTTAAATAGGGAAAGGCTAATCAAATTGACACTTGTGTAACTTTCATTTAATGATGATACATGTATTTTGTTTCAGTGGGTAGGACCCAATATTATAGTTCAAGAAAAGGTCCCCCTCGTTGTAATACTGAATGGAGATAATTAAATTCATATTGGTACTTGCTTTGATTTATCCCGAAAATCTTTAATATAGGGATAGGACCTATTATTATGGCCTAAGAAAAAGTCCGCCTGTTGATATACTGGATGCAGATAAAAAAAATATATTTTAGTTTAGGAGTAGGATCTAATATTATGACAAAAGAAAACGTCCGCCTATTGAAATACTTGATGAAGATGATTAATATTCATATGCCTACAGGTTTATGAAATTCAAGATATAAATTCTTTTAATGATGCTTCAAAACAATATCTTTTTTTCATAGGGTATACCGGGGCTTAAATTTTTGGTAAACACAATGAAAAATCATGTTTTAAACAACCATTTTCTATGAAATATCATTTTTGACTAATGAAATATATTTAGAAAGCCTAGAGTCTCAGCAAAAACAGCATTAAACAAGCTCTTGACCTCCTCTATAAAATGATGTCAAATTGAATATAGGTACCGGGATTAGTTTTCCCGTGATTAAATAAATTATAGAATGTCAAAATATTGTTTTATTTTGAACATAATTCCTTTTAAGCCGTAAAATACGGGAAAAGATTTATCAAGTCAATTATGCATGGCGTCATAAAGGTTCTAGCACCAAAAAGACAGTGTGGAATCATTTACTAGATCTTGATAGAATGTCAAAATATTGTTTTATTTTGAACATAATTCCTTTAAAGCCGTAAAATACGGGAAAAGATTTATCAAGTCAATTATGCATGGCGTCATAAAGGTTCTAGCACCAAAAAGACAGTGTGGAATCATTTACTAGATCTTGACCTTAAGATGCAAAATGTTCAGACAGCCGAAGGAATAAGGCTTTTTACTAATATTACTAGTTTTCTTATAAACAAATTAATTCCTGTTGATAATTCCCTTCTTTGATTATAACAAAGGCAAAGGTCCGATACAAAAATATAATTAAAGAAAGAAGGATTGAAGAACTGAACAATTTATAATAATTAGCATAACTTACACATGTGCCATAGTGCAAAAAAAAAAAAGCAATGATACGTACCGCTTGCAGGTATCGTTATTATATTTACATCTACAAAGTATTATTCCCTCTAATTCTTACGGACCCTATAGTTAATTCCTAGCTCTATAGAAACAGCCAGACTGAAATCTACACGCCCCGTTTATCGATTGGTCGAAATCTACAGCTGCTGAAACTGATAAGAAACTGACAGGACAGATATAGATACGCCCTGTTTATTGATTGGTCCAAACCTACAGCGACCTAGAAAAAATCACGGACTGCACGAAATAATCATTACGATGTCAGACTCAAAGTCTCACAGGAGACGATGTGACCATTTGGCTGTTTCTTTTAGCTAACGTACTTACGTACATTGACAGTGATTTAGTGAATTTTACTTACTTTTCATAATCAATTTTTCAATTAGCTAAAAGAAAAATGTTAATATAAACAATAAAATGATTTCTTTGATGATTCATTCGGGTTATGAGGTAGCGATCAATGCAGAAAAAATTAACATAACCCACTAACGCGGGTTATGTATTTTTTCTGCAATGTCGCTACCTTCATATCCCAAATGAATCACCAAAGAAAGCATTTTATTGTTTAAATAATTGTAAAGAATAAAATTATTTGATTTTGAAATGGGTCACGTTTTTTTTAGCGTATATCATATTGGTAAGATGTGCAAGAAAGAGGACGTATATAAAATGTCCATTGTTTATATTATCATTTCAAACAGTCAAACAACTGAATGTGTGAACCCTTCACACCTGTAAGGCGGTGTGTGTATATAACACCTGATTCAAGCCATTGTTTAATGACACAAACCAGTTTCATTTCCTGTTTACATAAGATCGACTGGCAAAATTAAAGTCGAAATAAAAAAAGTTTTAAACTGTTTATTTGTGTCCTAACTACATGTAAAATTATGTATTTTCATTTACACTCTGTGCTGGATAATGACGAACTCAATTTGGGTAAGTACTCCTTTAAAAAAATTACAAAATAACACCACTTATTTTGATAAAAATACTCGAAATTGATAATGAATACACATGAAAAATATACCCCGGACCTTTTATGTTAGGCGGACCTTTTCTTATACGGGCCGGACCCTTTTAGAGCAAAGGCGGACCTTAAATGTAAACATTAATGGTCCGTCCCGGACCATTTTACAGGGCGGACCTTTAATTATACGACACCGGTCAGCAAAGGATGCTCACTCCTCCTAGGCACCACCTGATCCTCCCTCTATCTATTTGGAGGTCCGTGTTGCTCTGCTTTGAATTTGTATTTCGTTTAATGGATTTAAGAGATTGTTCACGGTTTGTTATTTTCATATTTTCATACATAATATATATAATAGGTTTAAATCAGCTATTGTAGAACCATGACTGACCCTGCACGGATCGGATTGTCTGCAAACAACAATTCCAAAAAAGTGATGTTGTCATAACTTGGTCAATATAACAACTTTTAAGATATGGCTTAAATTTTGTTAAAGTAAATGAAACTTACCGGTGATGCAAGGAGTATAGAACGGAGAGTTACATTGTTGGATAATATTTATAAGATAGCTTGTTTATTATTTTCAGGGACCACAACAAATTTCACAACTGGAAAAAGATATTTCTTTTTTTTTGTGATTTGTTCTGCACATGGGGTAATCACATTTGTTACTTTACCTAATTCGTGAATTAACCAATTACAACCCCCTCACATTTGAAAAAAAAATGACAATAACATTCGCAGGGGTAAGTATGGTGCCTTTACAGGAATAAAAAAATACAACCAGAGTATTTTTATAAATATGATGTTTCAATTCATCGCTTTGATGTTCAAAGATAATCGCTTCTTGTTACTATAAATTAAAAACAAAGAATGAAATAATTATAACAACGATTTTTTTATCAAAGAAATATTGTAGTGTAATAAATGAAATTTAGGAACTTATTGTGAAAAAATTACTTTTTTGACTTCCTGGAATAAACTTTTAAAGTTACGTGCTTTGTAAGAAAAATATTCCACTGGGGTTTAGATTGTGTTATCAAGCTAAAACACCATCAAAGCACGTGAATTTAAAAATTTAAATTAATTTAATATGCGTATACTGTCTCAATAATTTTATCAACGAAAAAATCAGCAAAAATTGACGAAATCTTAACATCTATAAAAGGCTTTGGGATCCTTTGTTCACCAGTCGGCTCTTTTCGTGCTTTCAATATGGGTAAGTGTTTAATTTTCTTATTCTCTACTGTTGCGTGATTTTTTAAACGTAACATATTAAATAAATTTGTCTTTTTCTTTTTTTTTCTTTACTGTTGTTTATCAACATTGTATTTTGGACATCTACATGCAGCTAGTTTTAGTAATATACGAAATGCTAAATTAAAAAAGACGCACGTTAATTATGTGGTCCTCAAAATTAATGTAAAGTTTAAACTTTTTGCACGAAGAAAGTTTACGCAATTACATGATGCAAAAAGCGGTTTTGGTTACAATCAGAATGAATTTTAAAAAATGTTTGAGTTTTAGTTCATTGTCCATTGATTGCAACCTAAGTTAGCTATTGTCAAAGCTTAAAGTAAACGTTAAAATAAATTGTCTTTTATGTACATTGCCAGAAGACAAATATTAAAAAGACAGTACAGCTGAAAACATATGTGTGAATAACTTCAGATGTGATGTGAATAACCTCAGATGTATCGTTAGGAAATAAGAAATAACGTTGATTGTAATAGTTGAAATTCATTAAAATCCCTTTCACATTCTTAATTAACGTAATTATGAGCTTCCGGAAATTTAAGGGTCGTACAAACCGGAATAATCTTATATCGTTTATTTGTACCACGTGGACTTTGATTGACAGTAATTGACACGTGCTGAAAACTACAAGATCTTCGTCCGACTACGGTAATCATGGTCATCAAGTTAAAGGAACTCTCTAAACGGAACACATCCTCACTTACTTACTCGATAATTTATAAATGGTTTACCAATTTCGGTTCATTTTAAAATGAACAGACATAAAAATGTCAAATAACCCATCAAGGGGCCTCATTTGCAAAAATTGTAGCAACTACGATAAACACGAAAAATACATGCTTACAAAATAATAATTGTGGTTATTTTAAAAACTTTGAACAATTATTACCTGAAAGAAGTAGAAAAGACATTTTTATCAACAAACATGTTCAGGAGAAACTTCGCGAGTCCTGCATGTGTTTTGTTTATATTAACTACGCATGCGTAATAGTATAGAAGGCTGAACCCCAAAACATGTGCGATGTAAATATATGATAGGTTATACGTAATTATTAATTTTAATGAAATAATTAGATTTATTTCATGGAGAACTTTATAGTTTTCTGAACGTTAATACATTCATGTGTAGTACAAAAATACTAAACCTGATCGGGCAATTTTTTTAAGTCGGTTTTTTGATAAGATGCGTATACCAAATACCAAATAGTTTTTACGATTGAACATTCCAACATTTTTAGTTACAGAAACAGGTTACACTCCTATTCCAAAACTGAGTGCGGAATAATTCACCAGCAAATTAGTAACAAACTATAATAAAACGCCTATACATGTAGATAGATAGATGGATGGATAGATAGATAGATAGAAAGATAGATAGATAGATAGATAGATAGATAGATAGATAGATATTAAAGTTAAAAATGAAAACACGAAAAACGTTCAGTATTGAACGTTTTTCGTGGGGTTTTTTTAAATTTTAATCTGTAAATCACCCACCACTTTGGATTTCAATGTTATTATATATATATCTATATCAGACTTTGACCCGTGCGTGAACGGATTCAGTGTGACATTGCATATCGGACATTTACGAAATAGATACATTGGCACACCGTATTGTTGACATTTACACAACCAAGCTTTAAGCATACATTAATGCTATCAATTTCACTACACTCTGCTTAGTTAGAATTATTTAACTGTGTCTCGGCACAGGCCTCCAACACAGTTAAAATGTCTCCCATAGACTCGTATGTAGCAGAAAATTGCAGAATCGCTCCGAAACGATTTCGGAGAAAATTTATGAAGTTGCATTAAAACTGACAGTCAAATTATTCATTACAAACCATTTTGAGATTGTATATCAATACATTTCATCTAAAACTTTAATTCATATTTTTAAAGAATTCAACACTCATTCTTTTTTTTTTACTCTCTTCAAAGTTACACACCATATTGACATTCGGAACTCTCAGGATTTTTCATAGTAAATACAATGTGTTAGAGTTATCTCCGAATATATAGCAAATTTCTAATGAAAATTACATGTGTTTGTATTATCGCTTCTGAGTTTACCTAGCAAAATTATTTTGATATTGTAGAAACATAAGCTTAAGAAACCTCCCATGATTTAGCGTGAAAGTACTGCACATGCGCAAGATTGTAAAATCCAAAAAATCCAGATGATTTTCGAGTTTTTTTGAGGAGTTTTCGTTGATTATTAATAAGCAAAGCTTGATTGAAAACAAAACAAAACAAATTGGTAATCTTCAAGTACCAATGATGTTTAAAATATATAATACAAAAGACAATACTCTTCCGATATATAATTATATATATATATATATATATATATATATATATATATATATATATATATATATATATATATATATATATATATATATATATAATTTTTATATATATATATAAATAACAATGTACTGTAATATGCAGAAAAAATGTATGTCCTCTGTTCTTAATTTTTAATAATTATATATATATATATATATATATATATATATATATATATATATATATATATATATATATATATATATATATATATATATAAACACAATGTACTGTAATATGTAGAAAAAATTTATGTTCTCTGTTCTTAATTTTATTTGAAAACTATGAAATATACTTTCAGGAATAATACATTTATGATAGGTTATACGTAATTATTAATTTTAATGAAATAATTAGATTTATTTCATGGAGAACTTTGTAATTTTCTGAAAGTTAATACATTCATGTGTAGTACAAAATACTAAACCTGATCGGGCAATTTTTTTTAAGCCGGTTTTTTGATCAGATGCGTATACCAAATACCAAAAATTTATGTCCTCTGTTCTTAATTTTATTTGAAAACTATGAAATATACTTTCAGGAATAATACATTTACAGGGAAATTCCATCCGTAAACTCTTCTACGACCAAAAGTGTTTGCAATGGGCGTTTATATGTATATGCGTCATTTGCTTGGTTGCTACTGTATCGGCTAAGCAAACAAACGGATATACAAAGATGTCTGGAATGCAAAAGAACAAAAATGTTCTTTCAATTAAAAGATATCAAAATCACCCTTCTATGAATGGAAGTCAAAAATTGCCACAGACGGAGGGATACAATAAAAATCCATCAAACCACAAAAGACACCAAAACACACACAAAGAGAGAGAATGTAAAAACATGCCTAAGTTACAAGAATGCAAAAAGGGAAGAACAGTTGACCTCAGTGAACCTTCACATCCCCCTTGCTTTCACGATCTAACAAAACTAGAAATCAAGAAAATATTTAATTTCATGTATGCGCAAGAAACCCTCAATATTGTAAAACCTAGCGACGCTGTTCTTGCCTCAAACTACATATTTTCAATGGAACTTATTCTTCCGGAAAAGAAAGAAGATTTCCAGTCGACCCCGACCAGACGAGCCTTAGTTACAGTTTTTGAGGGAGCAAGGACGCCTCCGATAGTGAACGAGTATTGTGTAGAGTTATCTTCCCCACCTCAGTTTTGTGGACCTCCTCGTTCCATCCAGTTTAGTTTCCGACCATCAACAGTACCCGAATTTAATGATATCTTGAACGTGGTATTTAATGAAGCTGAAAGTACCGTTGGCGATATTTTGGAACAAAGTTATCATGCGACGATTTTAAACTGTGGGAAGACCTGTCTGGGCGTGGAAAATGTCAGTCCTTTTCCAGCCGTTATTGCTGGCGTTGAGGGACAAAACTATCGAGGATTATGGGTCCCGTTTTTGCAGTTAATGGAGCCAAGAAATCTACATCCGGTAGACTTCGTAGTTTTAGCTACAATTGATGGAACCTCTACTCCTCAGACTGATTGTGTTTGGTACAACGGTCAACTGTTTGAATCACTTGCTGACTTCAGGGATAAGTGGGATAATAACCAGGTCACCCCACTAAATGTAGAATTTCCTCAGATGCGCATAATTGACGATACTATTGACAAAAATTATCAACGCCCTCCAATAGAAGTCGAACCCGATGGCAAACGTTATTCGATCAAAGATCAGACGGTGACTTCAGATCACTGGAAATTCAGTTTTGGGATATCTCCCACTCACGGTCCACAGTTGTATGATATAAGGTATAAGGGTGATTTGATAGTTTATGAATTGGGTCTTCAAGAAATATGTGTTTTTTACTCTTCGTCGGAACCATTCGGAAGGTTTGCCAATTACTTTGACAGTATTGTGATGATTGGTCGTAATATGAGAACCCTGGTCCCTGGGGTTGATTGTCCCTTTCATGCCACATTTATAGACGCCACATGGATGTCAGAAACATCAAATAAACCATTCACTAGCAAAAAAGCTATTTGTGTATTTGAACACAATACTGGTATTCCACTTAGACGTCATTATGCTGCTAATGAATTTCCATCCGGTTATTTCGAAGGTGCGCCAAATGTAGTTCTTGTTCTCAGGATGATTGGAACTCTTGTCAATTATGACTATATATTTGATTTCATATTCTACCAAAACGGAGCCTTTGAAACTAAAGTAACATCATCGGGAATTATTGTCTCATCCTTTAAAACCGCTGGTTCAAAATATGGATTCCAGGTTAATGAACAAGCCCTAGGAACCGTACATAATCACTTCTTCAATTTTAAAGTAGACCTTGATATTGGAGGAGCTCAAAATAGTTATTCAACTTACAACATAGAAGTAGATGAGGTACCAAATCCCTTCTCAAAAGCTACTCCTGCATCAAACTGGTTTCAAGAAAAAATAGTAAAAGTTGATTACACGACCGAGAGAGATGCAGCTTTAAAGTTTGACTTCAACATCCCAAAGTATCACATATTTTACAATGAGGATAATCTCGACGAATTTGGAAATGTTAGGGCTTACAGATTACTTCCCAAAGGCTTCGCAAAACAAGTATTACCCGAGGGCGTTGGAAATGAACCAGGATGCTCTTGGACAAGGTATCAAATGGCCGTAACAAAGCGCAAGGAAAACGAACCATACAGCTCATCAAAGTACGTCACCTATGACGGAGAAAATCCGACGGTCGACTTCGAAGGATTCATAGGAAATGAAAATATCATTAATGAGGTTTGAATTTCGTTTAAATTATTTTCTTTCTTATTAAAAAAAATCCCACTTTTCAAATGCTATCTTAATATCAAAGTAGTGGGCTCTAGTAATGACCAGAGAACTCTTGTTTTAAAATTTGTTTTGTTTTGTTTTAGGATTTGGTAGCTTGGGTTACAGTAGGGTTACATCACATCCCCCGCCAGGAGGACATCCCCATTATGACTACGCCCGGATCGGAAGTTAGTTTCTACTTACTTCCGTTTAATTACTTCCCAGAAGACCCCAGCGTTGGAATCGGCGACAATGTACGTCTGCAGTACGACGGCCCATACAGTCCTCTGAGAATTATTGCGAATAGCACATCAAACAGCATTGATTGTAAACCCCCGAAGTCGTGTTCTGTTGAAGATTTAACGAAAAATCCGGAGATGTTTATTCCTAGGCCTGACCATTAAATAGACATGGTATTCATCCAAACGTATTCGAGGAAGAGGGACTTTGATATTTTGTTTTTCTTTTGCTTATGCATTTATTCTCTGCTTAAACTTTATATTATTGTTAGCCAGGAAAAGTTCGCATTTGTTAGCACTGATAAGCTGGAACGCTTTCATTTATAAATAAGGAATGATAATATAGTTATATGTATGACTTTACGATTCTTTGGTAAATTGGGTGACAAATGTACTTCCTCAAGTGTATTTTGCATAATAATAAATGCTTCTTGAATAGCTTGAATTTAGGTTTGGTGTAGAAGACATCTAGCCTAAAGGATTTATGACCATTTCAGAGACAAGTAGCACATAAAACCAATGACTAAATGTGATATTTAAAAAATATCAAAAGGAGAAGTAAACAACTGTTACAGCAGATTTGTTTACATGTAAGTGGTTGTAGTATCAATTATAATATAAACAAGTTTAGCTTTTAAAAAAAAGCTTACCGTCTTTAGAACAAACCCTAAACAGCAATAAGTTATCAAAGACAGTTTAATTCTTTTTTATATAAATGTCACCTTCCTCTACATAGCATGGCGAGTGGAACATTTTTATGTCATGTGTCGTTTAAGCCTGCGTGTCTAAAACTGAGAACTGCGTACCCAGGCTTGTAAGTTGAGATCGACTATAGGTGAAAGAGATCTTAGGTAGGGTCGTAGACTCGTATCATTTTGATAAAATCAAAGTTATACCACTGCATTTATCTATCTAAGGTGCAAATAACTTAGGCATACCGCATCAATTTTTTTTAAAATTTTGTATAAATATTTGAGTAAACAATGCTAAAAGAAAAACAAATAATTACAAAAGATATTATAGACTGTTACTTTCAACTAGTTGGACCTGAAAACCAAAGGCTGAATTTCATTCATAGCAATTTGTATTGCTTTTTCGTTTTCTCACTTTTTAAGATTTGAAATCTACGAAATACGAAGTCGTACATGAAAAAGATCATCAGAAAATTATCTCCCTTGCGCCGAACAGTATTTCAACCAATGAAATAAATGTAAATTTTCACATCATGTATGTTCTACCAATCACAAAGGAAAGGAAGTGCACAACCCGGGGACTGTTAATTATTTCAACTCTTTATACCGTCTTCCAAAGAAGACGGTAATCAGAACTTTGACACAGACACCAACAACAAATGTTTTACAGTATAACGTTCAGGTATGTACAACATTTGAAGTGTGTGGTATAACAAAACCAAGATTTTACAACTCTACCAAGCATCCTATTTGACTCTACTGGATTCTAGAGTTTTATCAAAATGGAGATTACAGTCAATGACGAAAGAAAAAAGAAACCACTAATCCTAACTTTCAGTTACATGTAGGGAGACTAGGTCGTCACAAATTAACCATCAGATTTTTTTGCTATAAACTATTATTTAGTAAAGAAAAAAATCATATACATGTAGTTATCTTTTTTCACCGATTATATCTTTATACAAGGCTCTTCCTTTAAGGAGATCAATAGAATTTGAAATGACACGACCATCCAAACCTCGTAATAATTTTGCAATAATCGAAAACATTATCCCTATAAACCTACAGAACAGCATTTTCTTGTTTTTATAACCAATGGTTGCGTCATCCAAACGCCAATCCGTACACTTTAAGTTTATTATATGTAGAGAGATTTGAAAATAAAAGAAAGTAAAGATGACAGGAATAACCTGTGGTTTCCATCAGGATACCTAAAAATAAATAAGGTTTAATCTAGATAAGATTATGGAATGAGGGTAAAGTTTGTTGTACATGTATTTGTTAGAATTGTGTGTGTCCATTAAGGTATAATAAATAGATCTGATTCAAATGACAATCTGATAAAACATCATCAAATTAGTTCAGTCATTGATGCGTCGTATATTGTCAAACATATGGAAGTATTGTAGATGGTCTACAATTTCAATATCTTAAGATCAAAATGTTACAATTTACTTCAACTATTTATATAGATAAATATTGAAATTAAGGACTGTTTAATGATTCCTGACCCAAATTTTGCCAGTTAGAGTTAACTTTTGTTTCATGGAATATTAAGTTGCCTAAAGTGCACCGAGGATTATTACAACTCTAACAGTGTCGAGGATAACAAATAGAGTACATGTGCCATAGTTCTGCTAATTATAGATATCTGGCAGTTTACACAAAACAACCAGAACATTTTTTATGTCTGTCGCCATTGAAATGAGGAATTTGATATCAAAGTAAGAATTGTGAGTAAACTGGCGAATAAACGGATTGAGGTGACAATATTAATTTTTACTAAACAGAAGCAGAAAAACATCAGATAACAGAGCATATTGTACATGTGTATACGAGGGTCAGTCAAAAAATACGAAGACTTTTGTCATAGCTATGTTACTTAACGTCACATCATTACTAATTTTGGTAGACATAATTTAGAAATAGTTTCAAACAATTTGCAAGAAAACAAAGTTAATAAATTCCTTTATTTCTAAGAATTATTTAGAATCTAATCCTGCAAAAATGAGGTCACGGCGCACGGTCAAAATTTGTGTTATGTTAACAATAAACTATATAATGTTGAAAGTAATATCTCTATAAATTGGGCTTAAAACCAAATAATATTGAAACCTCAAATTAAGTATAGTCATGGTATTCTATGTACCAAATAATGACGGGATATATCCTTTTGTCTAACAGATATTAATAACTAAAGACAGATAGGCCTCTTTAGAATTGACTAAAAGCATCGACGTCGCCGGACGTCACGGCGCAACGAGAAGTACAAACAGAATGGATTTAACTCGGGATAAAGCCGATACAAGCTGTGAAAATGCTCAATGGTACAAAAAATAAGTCAACAATTATTTGCAAGTTTGCGTTTAACTGTAATAAATTTTGAGGGAGTGGTGGCAATTGTATTTTGAATATAATCAGTCCGAAAGAGAGTATAATATCTGTAAATATTTGGTCATAAAATAAGTAACGTCAACCGACGTTCAGTGTTATCTTTACTGTAAACTAAGAGATACACGGTTAGAAAATGAAAACTTTGAAGAACTACATGTAACTTATGATTCTCGAACAAATGTGCGCAAATAAGATGTTAAGTGGTTCAGTGCCATTTTAAATTGCAAGGAGAAAGGCACAAGAGACTAGGCTGGATATAAAGATGGGGTATATATATAAACTGTGCGTGTTTAATCTTGACGTAATGTTTGAACGTTACCGTGCGCCGTGGTGACAAAACATGGTGTTTTTAAAAAGGGGTAACAAAAATACCGTTTCATGAAATGGACTAAAACTTCGCATATCAATAACTTAAGTGTTGGTGCACAGATTAATCTGTTAAGTATGACTTACATGAAAAATATATGATAGACAGTCACATTGTCTTCGTATTTTTCGATTGACCCTCGTACATGGTATTCAGAGATTATATCGATTGTAGAAGAAATTTTACTTTAAGTTTTAAAATAAGGTCAAACACATACTGTTGTGCATCGATCTGCCAGAGTTATCCATCTTGCAATTGTATCGGTATTTTATGCATATTTAGTTGACGTAAGATAAGTGAGAGAAAGGGAGGTATCACACGATTTATTCGCTATATCGTTGTCGATGGTCAGATTGATTTGTCTTACATTGGTGAAAAAAACCTGATGATACACCATTTGTATAGCAAGTGTTAAATGGCCTGATTGGTGCAGTTGTTTAAATCTGTTAATTTCTTGGTCAACCTACATTTACATAATTATGATTTCCTATTCATTAATTGAATAAAACCACATTCCTTAGTTCTTCTAATTTTTTTTATCTGTCTTGAACTTTTACTCCGTGGGACAACTATGAACACTGTCCTTATTTTTTTTTCATACTCGATTCAACTACAAATCAGTTAATACTGTAGCGATTTTATAAAAACCGGTTGCATGTTAATACAATTAACAGTTTTTTCTTTCATTATACTGATAGCATTTCTGTGTCTTAACCCGTTAATTAGGCAAAGAAGAGAATAACAACTTGTTACATTATATCCTATGTCTCTTTCTTTCCACCACGTTGACGAATTAAAACTTAAAAAAAAAGTTATTTCCTTCTCTTCATTAGGAAAAATTGCTAGTCTTTTTTAAAGAACGAATGAAAGATTAAATTACATGTATATCAAACTTTATGAACATCAAATATTTTTAACAAGGATATCTGAGGGTTTCGATAAAGATTCAATTAAGATTATTTTATGTGGAACAAAAAAGATGTCAACGTACACAAGTTTATATTTTAACAATGTAGTAATATTTTATATCAAATTGAACTTATTAAAACATCATACACAGCACTTGTAGGTAGTAATTAATTAATACATGTAATATTTTTTTTTATGATTATCCTTTTTATTCTTTTTATCCTTTGATATGTTGACCTCTGAAGGGTGGGTTGGATTTTTTTTTTAAAATAACATGATTACTGAAATTCTTTTCAATATAATGAATATTACGACTCCGATGAAATCAAATATTAATAAAATATATGTAAATAGATACACGAATCATTAAGAGATTTTGAAAAGTACAACGTAAAAAAACCCAGAATAACTAAAGAATATCAGAAGAACAAAAGAAATCAAATTAACTTATTTTATTATAATAAAAATTGAACCATCGTAAAAAAAATTGTGAACAATTCTGGAACATTGGGGCCAAACAAAGTTGTACTAAGCAATCACATGTAAACGTAAGTGTAATTACATTTATTCATAGTGAGCAATGAAAAAACTAAATAAAAAAGACTCGACGTTTTGATAAGTTAGGTGTTGATATCACAATCTGAGCTTTTATGTACTATTTATTTAACAATTTAATCAGAATGTAAAAAAAATTAACAATTAGAGAACTTAGGTGGGCGATAGGTAAGCGATAAAATTTACATGAAATGATCTACATAAGAACAAAACTACTATTAAATAATTTTCAAAGGTTGTGATCCAATCAAATAGGTTTTTTTATTGTACTGTCGAAAACTATAATATGAAAGTATTCAAAAATTCGGTAGTAAATTCAACAGGATAAGCCTTTGATATTGAGAGTGAACCGTGTGGTGACTTTAAGACTTGGTCAATCACTACTCTGACTCACTGTCCATCTATGTAGCAGTAGTGGTCAGTCACGTGACAGTCCCGACACAGCTACTAACAGTCATCTTCCTGTCTCCCCTTGACTGTGACGGCTATAGGTTAACCAGTCTGTCAATCAAATCCTTTCATTAGGCAACACCAGTTCGTCCATCTGTTTACTGCGCACTAGTACTACATATACATGTATAGATGCAATGTTTACTTTCGTATGTGATGATAAGAGCTCCAGTGATAGCCACTGTTTTGTGGGTTTTTTAAAAATAAAATACAGAAATCCGTTACCTCATAACACTTTATTTTTTTTATGTCAGCTTATATTTTAAAAAATGTACATTTTTTTCAAACAGTTCTGAATTTAAGATATATAAGTATATCAAACCATAGCAAAATGGTAATATATTATTGTTCTTTGCATATTCAGTCATTTTTAATTCGGGAAGATAATAAAAACACTGTTGTTGACCATTCAATTTTCTAATGGTTTAATGTGTTTGGCCTAACAAACGCATGAACGAGAGACTCATATTTTCTTATAACTGCTGTGTCCAAAAATAGAGTTTCCCAACTCGCTATAAAGAACTGACATCTGGTCTTAGTATGTACTTTAGTCAGACAGTGGGACAAGAGTGGGGGTAAGGGGAGACAGGCCCGTGGTCAGCCAGAAGACATCTGGGCCAGCTAGGCTGGGAGGAAGAAAAAACGGAGGGGACAAGCACCTGTTAATAGAAAGAAAAACGCATGAAAGTTTTTGTTCTTTTTTCGGTGCCTTGATCTGAAATACACGACTTTTTTCAGGTTTTGAAATGTCAGTGTTTTTTGGAATTAATATTCTGACGAAAGTTTGTGAATGAAATTTGCAAGTTAAAAGGTGCAGAAATTCCGATTTTTTTCTACAGGTATTCAAAAGTATACTTTACTGCAGGTTTTGTATATCAGCGTCTGTTGTAAATAATCGTAATGCAGTTCCACGTGATCTATCTTCTGGCTGTGTTCCTGGTCTCCGGCTACTTCCAAAACGACGTTAATGCTTATGCAGCTAAACATAAAAAGAACGTTTTAGCATTAAAGAAATCTGCTGTATTGATTCGGCATCATCAACAGAAACATCGCCTGGACAGCATGACGTCATCGGCGGGATTTTCAAATATGGTATCTTTACGAGCTCATAAATTAAGCGATAAAACTGTTATTAAAAGTAATAAATTGATAAACGAAAAGTTAGTTATAAAATTAAAGCATCCAGTCAAAAAAATGTTGTTCCAGCAGACTCCATCCAGAAGTGTTGTGAATAAAATTATGAGACTTCATGCTAACAATAAGAAAACGAATTCTTTGAAAAGAAAACGAGGAAAATCAAAAATCAAAACGCCAAATATTGTTCATACTCTACAGAACCCAAAAATATCTTTCCCACGCCGTGGAAGAAAGCGTGTACCGTTAGGCTCAGTTGTGCAACTTAACCTTAAACAGAAAGTACCACCTGCTATTACCAAAAGGGGTAAATACTTATCGAACTCAAGTAAAAAGAAAGCAGCAAGAAAAAATAAAATTACATCTAATAATTTCCGAAAGTTATTACCCGGTATGAAGATGGGCAAGATATTCAAAATACCACAACTAGGAATGACTGGGAAATCGGTAAAATTGGTTTCAAATAAATTTCAAGCTTCGAAACTAAAAGGAAGTATGAAAAACAGGAAGATATCTGAATCAATTTTGAAAAGACAATCATTTGCAAAAAGTAATAAGAAGAAAACTCCATTTGTGTCAACTCGAGCCAGAACATCAGTTAATCCCCGATTAAAGACTTTTTTACCGTTACTGCGAAGACGACCAAGTACCAACAGTCGGAGAAGAGTGATTCCGATTTCAAAGTCCACTCAGAGACAGAAGATGACAGAGGCCCAGTTACTGACGTCTATAAAGCCCTCCTATCAAAATGTGCTGAATCTGATAGGACCCGGATGTTCAATAAACGACGTAAGTTAATATATACATAGTTATATGATTTTTATATACAAGTAAGATTAAATGCATGAGACATGTATGAATGCTTTTCGTTTAAAAGTACAGGGTACAGGTACTACTATTTCATTGCCATTCATTTTTGCAGTCATGTTGCAATGTTAGAAAATATTTTAAAGCAATATGAGCTGTATTTTTTAGAATTTTATTTTGCTTCAAAAACCTGCTAGTATGTAAAGACTGCATGTAACTTAAAATTTTATGATAAATAAGATTTGAAAAAATCATTAGTTTTTGTTTGTAGAAAGATTTCTCTTCTAAGGAATATATAGTAGATCAGGTTTTTGTACAGGACGACAATAATTCATTTTTGCTTCAATTAAGGCTTATTTACGGCTTTTACCACAAAATATGGCTAACAAAAATTTCAAAACCATGATATTTTTGTCATTTTAGTAGAAAATAACATTTTCGTAAAAAAAAAAATTCAGCATGAAAATTGCAGCTCATATTGCTTTAAAATGTTTATCTATTATCAAAATGTTTATCTATTATCAAAATTAATCTTGAGATTTTGAGTACCTTAAAACATTCTTCTCATTAGTGATGAGTGTCTTTTACCTCAATTTTAGATAAACCATTTCATCATATCAAATTCAAAAGGAAGAATTATCTAAAATAATCTTGAAAAACATTATAAGATAAAACATTGGTTAAAAAGGAAATCGGACACATGTGTTCCATACAAATGTAACGCTCTTTTCTAATTCCGTATCGTCCTTAGCGCGAGGGCCCCGTCAACACCGACTGTTTTACGGTTAGAACATCATCATCTAATACGTAAATATGAGACCTTGTGGGTTTTTTTTATGATTTACTGCGGGAGTATGAAGGCCGCCATTGACACACTGACACAAAAAGGGACATAAAAATTCGGTGTAGTCACCAAATCACCAAAAACTGATACCTCTGCAAAAACCTTTAACTCATTTATTATAAGCAAAAAATGATACTCTACACAACCCTTAACTCATGTTTACCCGTGTCTGAAAATGTGCTTTTAGTTGATAGGATTGCAATGATTTTGAAAGTAGTTTTTTAATGTACATAAAACCTGTAAACAATGATGACACTGTACCTCAATTTATATTCAGTTATGGCAACTTATTGTAGTTCATATTGGCGCTAATTAAAACTAAACTAGTTATGTTTAGGGAAATAAACCTGTTATTAAAAATTGTTGTTCCTTCAACCTGTCACTTGTAAAAACAGACAACAATGCCATGAAACTAAGAGGGTCATTATAACTGTACCCCCCATTTTCATTATAAAAATGGAGATAATTGGTTTCAAATTTTCCATAATATCTTTGACGAATTATGAGTAATTATTATTCACCATAATTCGAGTGCCCCGCCCCCCATCCCCCGGAAGTAGACCCCCTTCCCCTCCCCTTAACAACAGTTTTAGGCTATCTATCAGTGCTGCATGTATGTGTATTGCGATATCAATGCACTGTTCAGTACCTGAATTACGTAACAAAGTACTTTTAAATTCATTTTCATAGCACGATGCTCCTGCTCCTTTTGTAAAACATATCAACTAGCCCATCTCGTACGTTTATGAATCACTTTGTTATGCTGTATGTTAATGTTCTTGTTCAGAATTCGCTTCTAATAATAACCATTTATTTTTATAATCATAACGCATTGACAGTTCCTCTAAAATGACACGTCTTATAACAGGGCCAAATTGAATGAATGGAAGGCAATAGGAATATAGATTATCATAAAGGCTTATTTATCTATATTCACATAGATTACTCATTACTTTGTCGAATCAGAGGTCACGTAACGACAGACCACTTTCTATCAATGCATTGATTGAGTTACCTTTAAATACGATCTGACATCCTGAGTTTTAAGCAGCTATTGTATTATTCTTACTAAGCAGAAAAGCTGATGAAAAGCCATTCAACGTAGACAATTCATAATACTATATCATAAATGAATGGACGTCCAAAATTTGTTTTCAACATGACGTCACTGCAAATCGTAGTTTATGAGTTGCAGGAAAGGGAAAATGAAGTTCTTTTGTTGTGAAACTCTTTTAATTTTGGAGGGCGAGATCGTGCGTTTCTTGAGTAGATAAATAAGGACTCACTCAATGCATTGATCTTTCCAAGTGTACGAGAAAGGATGCAATGAGATTGTGAGATATTAGGCATTACTTAAGAGATAATTGAATAAGATCGGCTAGTTTTGATACTTAGAGACTTTTATTAAAGTAGACCAACGAACTTCATTTCTAATGGAACACTCTAAGATAAAACGATTGTTTGAGATTTTTAGAGAGAGAAAACAAAAAACGACTTTTGATCTTTTTCGACTGAAGTTAAGATATCGAATTCATAAAACTTCAAATTTTTTTAGATTAAAACTGCTTCCACTCGGGTTTCACTAACCTTTTTACGACAAAATAATTACCTACCTAACATAAGCATAAAGCATATTCTTAAACATAAAAAAATCACTAAAGAAATCGTATCTATTAATTAATATTGAATTTGAAAACTAGTAAAGTATCATTGACAAGCAATATAAACTGGCGAAAATCTTGTATGCATACACTCATTTAAGGGAAAATGTTATAAAAAAAACCCACCAAAAAACAAAAAACAAATCCAAATCATTCCAAATATTATCATTACCAACGAAAAAGAAAAACATCTTTAACTTTTTAAAAAGTTTGACAGCATCATATTGCATTTACGTTAGTCTCATGTAAAATTCAAAACGCATCAACAACAAAATATATAACTATTAATTAAAAAAAAAAATTAATAATATTATTTTCACAAGACTTAGTGTGTTGTTGGTTTTAAAGTATTCGTCTGTTTTTTTAAGTGAACAACCTTGCAAATCGTGGGATTAACAATGTCCTTTGTATGGTTTTCATTGTAATAATTTCACTTTCACGAAATCGATATTTTTCAAAAGACAGTTTACATTATCAAGATTTATCACTGACTATTGTACACAGAAATGCTGGTTCTATTCGTAACACTGCATTATTCATTCCATATATCCTTTACCATACATCTATTTCTAGAAATTGATAGAATGGGAACTCAACATGCGATTTTTCTATTAAGTTCAAGTAAAGTGAGCCGTTTTGGACGATGTCGATCATCCTCCAAGTTCATCAGAATTAATTTTTAAAGCCAGAATATCGATCCCTAGGTCATTGAGTGAGAGTGAAACAAACGATCAAAGGCGCGAGCTCGTGATAGAGGTCCATTTCTGAAGCATACCAGTCTTGTTCATAAAATATGTAGGATTTTGCTGCGATCAAACTGCGCTAACGGTAAAGCGTCCATAATGAAATATGAATGTCTTTTCCATTTTCCCTATAATTACTCCAGTATCAAGTTCCACTTATTCTAACATTTAACATGAACATGTAATCATCTTGATGTCATTACTAAATGGTTTATTATGATATCTGTATGTGACAAAATAGCTTTACAAAATCAGTAGTCATCACTTACAGCTGTTATATTAACCCAAACTGCTTTCAAGAAAGATCTAATTAAAAAAACCATCATGTAGGCTTGCTAGGATTTCGTTTACATGTTGATTTTCAGAATGTCGTAAACATAAACTAAATTGATCATTGACGCTTTCATCATAAAATTGTTTTTAAAGAATAGATTTCGGCATGTAAAAACGCTAACTCATGGCTCAAGGACAGGGTCAAATTTGTTGAATAAACTATGTTGGTTGTACATACTAAGAGATTAAAACCAGGCGTAAGGTCTCATTTTTTTAGCTTAAAGATAACCTCAAAAGAAAACAAAATGGAAGGGATTTTACATTTGACATAAGTTTATTGTAAAAGCTCGATGAATGAAACGTTTAAACAATATACCTTTTAAAAAAGTTCACAGTTGCTGTGTATTCATTAATAGTGGTGACTAAGCTGGTACCCCGCCCTGCATTGTTACAATCTACAGTACTTCCGGTCGATTTCCCCAGTAACCGTTTGTTGATAATGGAGAGTCATTTATATTCTTGACGTCGTCGTTAATTCGATAACGATGTTTTGTAATCGACAACGTCTGATAACGAGAAAAAAACGACTTCGTTTGCCTTTAAATGACCTTGCTGTGATTAAGAAAGTGACTTTACATATCGAAATCCAATGCGTTAAAAAACCAATATCAATCAGGAGAGTCGACAGTCATTGTTACATTATGAACAATAAATGATGTACATTATGGCAAACATCACATTTAATGCTTATAAATATGTTATACGTATATCATTGAATATTCATAAAACTTTGCTTTATGGATAATTATATTAACGTCGATATAGTAACTTCAAACATGAAAAGAACCATCATTGTATACATGGTCTTCAACTTTCAGACGTCGTAAATTATACCCTTGATTGTTCGATCAGATACCTGCGCTATTTTATCTTCGGGATCGGTATAACTGCAGAATCGCTAATTGCTAACAATGGCGTTGTCGATGACGCGTGTAAGAACAATGGATGCCCCCAATTTTCCGGGTGACGACATGTGAGATATGAACTTATCCTGCGACACAACAGCAACACATAAACTAGAGGGTCTCCACGGGTCGGCAAGCACCTGCTAGGTGCATACAATCACAGTTGTTTGGGTTTAAAACAAAGGGTTTGCATGAACCTGCATATTCAATAACCCAGATTTAAACAACTGCAGTTCTTTTTTTTAAATTTTGAAACTGATATGTACTTAGTAGTCAAGAAGGGTTGTTTTCTTTCATTGAGCAATTACTACTGAAATTCAATTTCTTTGCTTAAGTATTTATACTGAAACATTAAGAAGTATCTGAGGAGAGCAGTTGTATTGAAAAACACCATTCTCATCAATAACACATCTTTTGTATCAAAATGTATTGACCAGCAGTAAGGAAAGTTGACGACACAAATGGAGAAAAATACAAAGTTTTTTTTTACAGACATTAAGGAGGCTGGTCACAAGTCACGCATCAATTTGATGAAAATCTTAATTAAGTATTATGCTTTTTTTTTTACCATTAACTATTATTTCGTGTAAAAAAAAATACTTTAGATTAAAAATTTGAATGTTTTCATGTATGTTTAAACAGAGCTCTTGTCAAAAAGAGATTAATTTGGTCTAAATATGGCCGCCCTTTTGAGGGTGCTCGATTGTCGTCGCCATTTTTAGACTTTGTTGATCTCCTTTAGAAGATAAGCTCTATATAAAAAGTAGGAACGTACCCAAATTCAGAAGGTGAAATATATGTTTTATCTTTACTTAATAACAGTTTATAGCTAAATAATGTGGTTTCATTAATATTCGAGGGGATAAATTTTCGTGGATAAATTGAAAATCAGTTTCAAGGATATCTAAATTCCTGGCCAATGACCCTATCAATACAAAATGATAATGGAAATTGCACTTCAATGAACATTTCATTTCATGGATTAACTTAACGACGAAATCCACGAAAATTGGTATTCAACGAATATTGATGAAACTACAGTACTCTATCTTGGTTCATGACAGAAAATGAATACGCGTAAACATTGTACATGAATATTCATTAAGAGAACACAGAGACATCCCCCCCCCCCCCGTGCTTCCCTATTATGTGTCAATGAATCTAACTGACCTTCGTGTGCAATCGGGAAGGTTAGAACATGCAGAAGTCACTTTTCTATGTGCGTGCTTACATGAATAATGACAAGTCATCTAAAATTACCCCCCCCCCAACTCCCCAACCCCTTAAAGGAGCAACGCCTCTTTCAAAAATCCAACAAACCAAGAAGGGCAGACTTGCTGGCTTGCACCTCACTGTAGTATTTCTATTATGAATGGGACTGCCTTTCGTCCGAAAAAGTGAGGACTTAAACGATTCTTAAATAATTAGCACTTCTTATAACACAGACGAAAATCAACAAGTTTAAATATTAGACGCATGTTCCCAATTAGGACCGATAGAAAACCGACAGGTATTTGCCTTTTAGAATTTCCAAAGACCTGTTCATGAAATACAAAATAAATATTTTACTTGTCTTTAAATAACTCCGCCAATTTCAAGGTTTTTTTTTCAGAGTTGAAGTGGGCCGGTGTTTCTGTTTACAAAAAGCATTGGAAGTGCCTCTGTCCTTTTGTATGGTGCATTATAACGTGTTTACATTTATGTTTTAGAAATACGTATAATATCTTTATATGAGAAGCTTTGACAAACTGAAGGAGGTCTGTAGACCAAGGCGATAGAGACATTTTGTCCGAAAAACAAAATATTCACGGGGGCTGGGTGACTAAGATTGTGATTCTCCTCATGAGAACAAGGAATACAAGGGTTTTTTGTGAGAATTTTATTGAAAAAAAAAACCATTCTAAGGGTTGTCTATTAGAAATATATTTTGAAAATTGTTGGTTTAGAAATAATACAGAGATCTTCTGTATCCTATATAATTACTAGCCAGAATTTGAATTTGTTAATTCAAAAGGCTTTGTAGAGAATTTTAATGTGTTGAAACTTTTTTCATCAAAATAAATATTTTATCAAATTAAAGAATACATGTATAAAAAGATATTGTTTAGATATTTAAGTCTATATATATTTTCACACGGTCAACTTTTAAATAAATAATATCACATATTCAAATTAATTTCCGTATTTAGCAAATAAATGTAACTGGAAGTAAACAGTAATTAACTGTATTTTTTTTTAAATGCTATGCATATTTATCAAATTGAATATATAATATTTTAAGGCAGATCGATATGAATGTTACATAATAGATGTCAGAAAAAATTGATGCGTTCAATATATGCCATATATTTTGGCTTTTATTTATTATTTGTCTTTTTTTCCCGCACAAGAAAAAACCGGATGCGTTTCATTTCCATATGTATACCACTTCATCCTATCAAATAGAGAGAGAGAGAGAGAGAGAGAGAGAGAGAGAGAGAGAGAGAGAGAGAGAGAGAGAGAGAGAGAGAGAGAGAGAGAGAGAGAGAGAGAGAAAGAGAGAGAGAGAAAGAGAGAGAGAGAGAGAGAGAGAGAGAGAGAGAGAGAGAGATCATTACACAAAAAGCCCGACGATCCATGTTGATTTTAAAGAGCTTAGTAAGATTTAGAGAGGTCAAAATTAGAATGTAAGTGGAATCTGGATTAAGTGACGATAAACAGTGCCAAGTCGAGATTACAAGGAGAGGCGGGGAAGCCTCTATACCACCACTGGCATTAATCTTTTTTGGATAGATTAAAATTCTTTTTTGTTATGAACAAATTCCAGCTAAAAATGTTGCACTGCTTTGTGCAAGCTGTTGTTGCAAGTTATAGGATTGAGAAAATGTATGCTTACGCCTTTACGTTAATAAAAAAAAAGACAAAAGAGGTTGAAGACAACTTTGAATCTTTGTTTAGAAGCGAGTGGATCAGAAACACTTTCTGGACAGGTTGTCTACATTTAATCGTTAAATAATATCAGATTAACACAGTTATATATTCAAACGCATATGTATGTAAGTTAAGCTCTTAGGAAAATGAAAACAAATTAATCTCGAATAAGATTATTGAAGCATGATAATAATAACACAAAACAAAAGTATAATTTTACTTAATTGAATTAAATGTCGTGTCAAGTTTATCGTGAGTTTTCTTTTCTGCTCTCTGCAGTGAACCAAATTGATGTTTTTTTGTGAATTTTATATTTAGTTCAAAAAAAAATTCCGTTTTGAAATCTTACATATACCACATGTTTTTCCGTTCATAATGTAATAATGCGGTCCTCAACAGTTGACCTAAAATTGAACCAACAAAGCTCTCGAAATGTCGGAATTTCCCGGAAAGGCATTTTTTTGCCAGAATGAATCATACTGTAAAACAAAGGCTAGTTTAAAGTGTTTAATTCACTGTGTTAGCCAT